>NC_133328.1:90335426-90639593 GCF_042186555.1 Aquarana catesbeiana
GCTTGGGGTGTCTACTTTCCAAAATGGGGTCATTTGGGGGGGTTTGAACTGTACTGGCATTTTATGCACAACATCTAGAAGCTTATGTCACACATCACCCACTCTTCTAACCACTTGAAGACAAAGCCCTTTCTGACACTTTTTGTTTACATGAAAAAGTTATTTTTTTTTGGCAAGAAAATTACTTTGAACCCCCAAACATTATATATTTTTTTAAAGCAAATGCCCTACAGATTAAAATGGTGGGTGTTTCATTTTTTTTTTCACACAGTATTTGCGCAGCGATTTTTCAAACGCATTTTTTGGGGAAAAAACACACTTTTTAAAATTTTAATGCACTAAAACACACTATATTGCCCAAATGCTTGTAAAAGCAGTCTAGAGGCTAATTAGCCTCTAGGATTGCTTTTACATGAAAGTCGACCGCTGGCTGAAAAGAATGATACCAAGATGATACCTAAACCTGCAGGCATCATTCTAGTATAACCACTCAAAGTCGTGAATGGTGTACCTGAAGACAAAAAAATGGTTAACAATAAAGCACATTAAACGGTAAAGTATAAAAAATTGCATACCTGAAAAGCAAACATGATAAAACATAATAACAATAAAACATTGCAGAATAGAATACAGTAAAAAAGAGCAGAACAATAGACAGAGAGAATAGAGAGAGAGAACAATAAAACGACAACTATTTTTTTTTATTTTATATTTTTTTTTTTTACACTTTTTTTGTAACTAACTTTTATAACTGTAACCGGTTCCAGGTTCGGGTCTCTCAAAATGCGATGGCATCTTGGGAGACCCTGTGAAAGTGTGCCTAGTCTGTGCAATGCTGTACCCTACGCTAATCAACTAGTGAATGGTAGCTTTTAAAACATTCACCAATGCAAAGACCAGGATTGTCAGGACAGGAGGGACAATAATAGCGGGTGTCACGCCTATATCCGCGCTTGCTGCAGACACGACATCTTTTTTGGGGGGGTACGTTGGGTAGGGGTACTCGGGAGGACATAAAGAAAATGCCTCTCATGCAGCCGACTGCATTTGGTTGGGGATGTGAATGGGGGAAGTACGGGTGCTGCAGAAGCAGTGGGTTCCCAATTAGGATTGGCGAATGCAGCAGGAAGAGAACTATGGGCACGACAGCCTGTGTTTGTCTTTTTGGTGGCAGCGGGACACTACTTGTGCTTGCCACCTCACCAGCTTGAACTGCACTTATGGGACTCGCCACGTCACCAAGTGTTACTGCAGTGCTGGTTTGACTACGACTGGGGTGTACTAGGCCGCTGGTGCTTGCCAGTTCACCAAAACGCTACCAAAAAAACTGTTAGCGATCGCAGGGATCAGGCCTGACTCTACGAATGCTGCAGTTATGTGTTTAGTGTTTTGTAAGTGACAGTGATCGATCGATACTGCACTTGGGTGGGGTGGGCCGGGCGGAGGGGCAAAACGCAGGTGCTAACAGGTATCTGGGCTGATCCCACTAACACTGCGTTTTTGGGAACCCTAAACTGCTGGGGACGCTAGTATAGATCTGATCGGATCAGATATTGATCCGATCAGATATTGATCCAATCAGATACTATACCACTAAGGGAGGTGTATGCTGCGTGTGTGGGTGTTAGCGGTACTGGCACTAACCTGATGCTGCTTGGGGCTGGTGCTTGCCAGTTCACCAAAATGCTACCAAAAAAACTGTTAGCGATCGCAGGGATCAGGCCTGACTCTGCGAACGCTGCAGTTATGCATTTAGTGTTTTGTAAGTGTCAGTGATTGATCAATACTGCACTTGGGTGGGCTGGGCTGGGCCGGGCGGGGGGGCAAAACGCAGGTGCTAGCAGGTATCTGGGCTGATCCCGCTAACACTGCGTTTTTGGGAACCCTAAACTGCTGGGGACACTAGTATAGATCTGATCGGATCAGATATTGATCCGTTCAGATACTATACCACTAAGGGAGGTGTATGCTGCGTGCGTGGGTGTTAGCGGTACTGGCACTAACCTGATGCTGCTTGGGGCTGGTGCTTGCCAGTTCACCAAAATGCTACCAAAAAAACTGTTAGCGATTGCAGGGATCAGGCCTGACTCTGCGAACGCTGCAGTTATGCATTTAGTGTTTTGTAAGTGTCAGTGATCGATCGATACTGCACTTGGGTGGGCTGGGCTGGGCGGAGGGGCAAAACGCAGGTGCTAGCAGGTATCTGGGCTGATCCCGCTAACACTGCATTTTCGGGAACCCTAAACTGCTGGGGACGCTAGTATAGATCTGATCGGATCAGATATTGATCCGTTCAGATACTATACCACTAAGGGAGGCGTATGCTGCGTGCGTGGGTGTTAGTGGTACTGTCGCTAATCTGATGCTGCCTGGGGCAATGCATATCACCGCCGGGCGATCAGGGGGCTAAACCTTTATTCGGTAATAAACGGCGGGTGCCCTGACACTATAAAAAATAAACGAACTAACCAGCGTCACCCGTAACACTTATACGGTGATCAGTGGTGAAAGGGTTAACTAGGGGGCAATCAAGGGGTTAAAACCTTTATTAGGTAGTATATGGGGGTCCCTGTCGCTATAAAATGCCGACGGCGAACCTAAATATTTACCTCCCTAACTAGCGTCACCAGTGACACTAATACAGCGATCAGAAAAATGATCGCTTAGTGACACTGGTGATGGGGGGTGATCAAGGGGTTAAAACTTTATTAGGGGGGGTTAGGGGGGTACCCTAGGGGGGTACCCTAGACCTAAAGGGGGCTAACAGTAACTGTCCCACCACAGTAACTGTCACAAACTGACACCATGCAGTAATCAGAAAAAAAAAAAAAAAACTGCTTGGTGTCAGTTTGTGACGGGGGGGGTGATTGGGGGGTGATTGGGGGGTGATCGGGGGGGTGATCGGGGGGGGATCGGGGGTGTTTTGTGTGCCTGGCATGTTCTACTGTGTGTGTAGTGTTTGTGCACTCACATTGATGTCTTCTCTCCTTGGCGCCGGAACGGAAAATACCGAGCCGAGGAGAGATGACATCATTTCCTTTGCTGCTGTTTAGCATACAGCAGCAAAGGAATGTTCCCATTGGCCGGCGGCAATCGCGAGGGGGAGGGGGCAACGAACGGATGGCCTCCCCCTCACCTCCGATCGCTGGGGGAAAAAAGAGGACCGCCTCAGGCACCGGGGGGGTCCGATCGGACCCCCCACCCGCGGGAGGCAAATCACGTGTATGTACGTGATTTTGCCTGCCGTGCCGCCTTGCCGACGTACATCGGCTTGAGGCGGTCCTTAAGTGGTTAAAGTGAATAACTCAACACCAAGTTCACTATATGGACTACTTATGTATTGGTACATGTTGATCATATCCCCCCTTAATCCCCTCTTCTCAAGAGAGAATAAATTCAGTTCCTCTAGTCTTTCCTCATAGCAGCAAAGTCTTTCCTCACAGCAGCAAAGTCTTTCCTCACAGCAGTCTTTCCTCACAGCAGCAAAGGAATGTTCCCATTGGCCGGCGGCAATCGCGAGGGGGAGGGGGCAACGAACGGATGGCCTCCTATATGGACTACTTATGTATTGGTACATGTTGATCATATCCCCCCTTAATCCCCTCTTCTCAAGAGAGAATAAATTCAGTTCCTCTAGTCTTTCCTCATAGCTATTCTCCTCCATGCCTCTTATCAGTTTGGTTGCTCTTCTCTGCACTTTCTCCAGTTCCCTAACATCCTTTTTGAGAACTGGTGCCCAAAACTGAACTGCATATTTCAGATGAGGTCTTGCTAATGATTTGTAAAAATCAAAATTATATCTCTCTCTCTGGAGTCCGTACCTCTCTTAATACAAGAAAGGATAGGGCGTGGCCTAATGCAGCATGTGAGCGGACGTCTTTCCTAGCAGCTCCGAGATCCCTCTCCACAATCCTGTGTAATCCTGCTCACCTGCCACACAATATTGGCTGAAACCTCCCCTGTATACTTGGGGTAGACTTTGTACACTTCTTTGGGGATTCCGGTGGATGGGAAAGCGAAAGGGGAAGAAACAGCCCCCGGCCAGGATGAGTATAACCGCACGCTTCTGCAAATATGGCTGCCACTCCACCATCCTGCACTCGTTCCTGGCATCCACGCCGGATCTTTTTGAAGAGGAGCCTGATCCTTCACTGGCACCTTCTCCCGGGACCTCGGCTCCCCCGGCGCTGCTGGTCCTCCCTTCCCACAGCGATGACGGCCTGGAGGACAGTCCAGAACCGGAGCCCACTCTGCTGGATGTCCTTAAACTTATTGAGGTAAACCACTCAGATATTATGTGGAAAGTGGAAGAACTTAAACTGAACATAACAATTATGCGCCAGGACATGCATAAAATGAGGGACCGGGTCTCTGAGACTGAACGCTGCATTAGCGATTTAGAAGATGCTGTCAGCCCAGTCCAAACTGCCCAAAAAATGCATGGCACTAAAATCCTCTCCCTGGAGAACAAGGTCGACGATTTAGAGAACCGTCTGCTCAGAAAAAACCTGCATCTGGTGGGCCTACCTGAGCGGGTCGAGGGATCTGACCCAGTCTCCTTCCTGGAAAGCTGGTTTACCCAGGAATTTGGGAAAGAATGTCTATCCCCTTGTTTTGTCCTGGAGCGTACACACAGAGTGCCTGGCAGGCCGCTCCCTGCAGGCAACCCTCCTCACACTATGGTGATCCGTCTCCTCAATCATCGGGACAGGGACTCTATCCTGCGTGCCGTCCACCTAAAAGGGAGCCTCAAAATCAATAATGCACCCGTGTCTCTGTTTCCTGACTTTTCCTTGGCAGTCCGCACCTCAAGAGCCAAGTACCAACACATCAAGTGTCAGGAAAGAGGGAAATTATTTGGCGGGACTTTAAGGGTGCCTACGAAAGAGGGGGAAAGTCATACAATGCTTGACAATTAATGTGTAGATATTAAAGATTTTATTATCACATACAAAACATGATTAAGATTCTAGTATGAATTATGCGCATGTGTTCAAGGGTAAATCTAGAAATTTTAAAACAGATTATGAAATATAATCACACGATAGTATGAATTGGAGTGATTGTCCCATCATGTTTCGCCGCTATGGGCTCATCAGGGGACGTTTTAAAAGAAAAATAGATGTAACACTGCATATAGAAACAAAATATAAGCATTGCGTTAGTTTGGAATATAATACAGGAAAATAAAATAATAACATATAAATACAAATACATTTAACTACAATAGGGTATACTGCCGACCGCTAGGTCCAATAGCAAAAGCTCACCCAATATGCAGGTCTCATACCTGCAATTCAAAGTTGAAGGGAAATCCTTGCTGAGTGGTGTACTTGAAAAAGTGACGTAAGAGGCCCAGATGAGCTTATCAGCTGAAATCTAGCCAAAAAATTAATGGAGATGTAAGGTGTGATTGAATTAAGGTGTATGTATTTCTCAAGGGAGGGGGAGAAGGGAGGGGGGAGGGAGAGAGGAGGAAGGAAAGAGGGGGGGGGGGGGGGAGGAGAAAGAAAAGGGGAAAAAAGAGGGAGAAGGAAGAGAAAGAGAAGGGGGAGGGAAAGGAAGGGTAAAAGGGAGGTGGGGGGGAAAGAGGGGGGGTTGGAAAAGGGGAAAAAGGGGGGTGGGTGGGGATGTGGAGGGATGAACAGGGAGGTTGTGAGGAAAAAAGTGAATAAAAAATATTGAATAATGAAGATCTGAGAGACGGATGAAGGTCCAAAGCAAAGGGTGATATAACTGCACAGGGTAGTGTGGGATGGTTAATACATGTCTGAAAGAGAGAGAACGTTTACTTACACTCATGATGGCAATAAATATGAAAGGGCCAAAAAAGGTGCCAGGATTTGAGGACCAATATCTATTAGGGAGATGTATAGAAAATATTGATGAAGTAAAATAAATAAAGTTTGAGAAGAGATTTTAGAAGATGACAAGACTGTATAATTAAAAAAAAAAAAAAAGACAAGATGGGAAGAAAAGAGAGCATAGTTCATGTTGTAAACTAGTAAAAGGATAAATGGGTCATCTTATATATGAAGGTGACCAAAACTTGCTGCAGGTCACCTGCCCCCCTCAGTTATCGGGGGGTAAAGTTACCAACACAGGCGGCAGCAGGTAAAGAAATATATAAGTATATATAATTAAGCAAATAATTAGGTAAGAAAACTCGAGTCTGTAACAAGGTAGGAACTAAATTAGTATACCAAAGGATAGCAATAGATGTCAGCTCCTCCTGCGCTATCTCCCTCCCCGCCCCCAGACCGCGTTACAGCATGGGAATTGTAGTGTTTATGTTTTTTGTTTCATCTTTGCGACCTTCCGGGCATGCGCCGTGCGGTCTATCTGCCAGCGGCTCTTGCGTGACGTCAGATGCCAATTATACGGCACCTGCCTGTTCCCATTTATATAGTGCTTCCACACCACATTACACTTTCAGACACTCTAAAGGCTAACTATGCTGGAAACCTGCTACATATTAGGTACAGTTCTATATCAAATTTCTCCCTCTATTCCTAGCCTTTGGTATATTAATTTAGTTCCTACCTTGTTACAGACTCGAGTTTTCTTACCTAATTATTTGCTAAATTATATACTTATATATTTCTTTACCTGCTGCCGCCTGTGTTGGTAACTTTACCCCCCCCGATAATTGAGGGAGGCAGGTGATCTGCAGCAAGTTTTGGTCACCTTCATATATAAGATGACCCATTTATCCTTTTACTAGTTTACAACATGAACTATGCTCTCTTTTCTTTCCATCTTGTCTTTTTTTTTTTTTAATTATACAGTCTTGTCATCTTCTTCATCTGGCACCTTTTTTGACCCTTTCATATTTATTGCCATCATGAGTGTAAGTAAACGTTCTCTCTTTCGGACATGCATTAACCATCCCACACTACCCTGTGCAGTTATATCACCCTTTGCTTCGGACCTTCATCCGTCTCTCAGATCTTCATTATTCAATATTTTTTATTCACTTTTTTCCTCACAACCTCCCTGTTCATCCCTCCACATCCCCACCCACCCCCCTTTTTCCTCCTTTCCAAACCGCCCCCCCTTCTTCCCCCCCCATCTCCCTTTTACCCTTCGTTTCCCTCCCCCTTCTCTTTCTCTTCCTTCTCCCTCTTTTTCTCCCCTTTTCTTTCTCCTCCCCCCCTCTTTCCTTCCCCCTCTCTCCCTCCCCCTCCCTTCCCCCGCTCCCTTGAGCAATACATACACCTTAATTCAATCACACCTTACACCTCTATGAATTTTTTGTCTAGATTTCAGCTGATAAGCTCATCTGGGCCTCTTACGACACTTTTTCAAGTACACCACTCAGCGAGGATTTCCCTTGTTTTTCAACTTTTTTCAACCTTGTTTTTCAACCTGATGGACCTAGCGGTCGGCAGTATACCCTATTGTATTTACATGTATTTGTATTTATATGTTATTATTTTATTTTCCTGTATTATATTCCAAACTAACGCAATGCTTGTATTTTGTTTCTATATGCAGTGTTAGATCTATTTTTCTTGAGCCCATAGCGGCGAAACATGTCGGGACAATCACTCCAATGCTACTATCGAGTGATTATATTTCATCATCTGTTTTAAAATTTCTAGATGTATCCTTGAACATATGCGCATAATTCATACTTGAATTTTAATCATGTTTTGTATGTGATAATAAAATCTTTAATATCTACACATTAATTGTCGAGCATTGTATGACTTTCCCCCTCTTTCGTAGGCACCCTTAAAGTCCCGCCAAATAATTTCCCTCTTTCCTGACACTTATATACAGGGATGTTGGTGCCTTACATTTTCCATTGTCACCCACCAATATTGTTACTTTACCAACACATCAAGCTGAAGTTGAGGGAGAAGACCATCCAATACTCCATGTTGTTTCCCGCCACACTGAAAGTTGTGCACCAAGGCCAGGTACACTTTTTCCAAACCCCAGCAAATGCCCTTTCCTGGTTTGAGTCCCTGCACCAGCCGGGTCACATGTCTGACCGGGCCCCGGACACCTGAGTTGGGTTGTTCCCCTGGAGATGTGCTTTTTTTCACCCAGCCGTTGGGCCCTTACCTGTGGCAGGTGATCTAAGTTACCTGTCTTCACAAGAGGACAAGATCTCAACTTGGGATCTATGCTGCTAAATGTATGCATATTTAGTTGACATCTGACTTTCTTTAAGTTTCCGTCGCTGACTTGCCTGTAATGGCCATGTTTCTAGTATGTATTAGCAGTTTGGGATCTAAGCCTGCCCCTGGTTTTTGGGGTAAGGCAGGGGTTAAATATGTGCTACCGGCCTGTTCTAAATGTGTCTCTGCTAATCATAGTAATGTTGAGAGAATGGTTGAATGTGGTATGTAAGTGTGTGTCTGTTTTCTGTCCTGCCTTGTCCTCCCTCTGGGATTGCAGCCGTGACAGGGCCTGTGATCTGTTGACTTTCAATATTTCAACATGTCTCTGGTCAAATGCATCTCCTGGAATGTCCGAGGTTTAAATTCAAAATTTAAAAGGGCTTCTCTGTTTGAATTCCTCAAGGTTCATAAACCTCATATACTATGCCTGCAGGAGACACACCTTATGGGGTCAAAAGTGCTTGCTTTAAAAAAATACTGGGTTATGCACAGATATCATTCCACATTTTCTAACTACGCCAGGGGGGTGTCCATCCTCATAAGGAAGGGCCTCCCCTTCTCATGTGAGCGAGTGATTCTAGACCCTAATGGGCAGTATATTTTTCTTCAATGTATGATACGCGCCACCCCGCTACTTTTGGTGGTGGTTAGGGATGAGCCGAACACCCCCCGGTTTGGTTCGCACCAGAACCTGCGAACGGACCGAAAATTTGCACGAACGTTAGAACCCCATTGACGTCTATGGGACTCGAACGTTCCAAATCAAAAGTGCTCATTTTAAAGGCTAATTTGCATGGTATTGTCCTAAAAAGGGTTTGGGGACCCGGGTCCTACCCCAGGGGACTTGTATCGATGCAAAAAAAACTTTTAAAAACGGCCGTTTTTTCGAGAGCACTGATTTTAATGATGCTTAAAGTAAAAAAAAAAAAAGTGAAATATTCCTTTAAATATCGTACCTGGGGTGTGTCTATAGTATGCCTGTAAAGTGGCGCGTGTTTCCCGTGTTTAGAACAGTCCCTGCACAAAATGTCATTTTTAAAGGAAAAAATCTCATTTAAAACTGCTTGCGGGTTTAATGTAATGTTGGGTCCTGGCAATATGGATGAAAATCAGTGAGACAAACGGCATGGGTATCCCCCAGACCATTACCAGGCCCTTTGGGTATTGTATGGATATTAAGGGGAACCCCGCACCCAAATTAAAATAAGGAAAGGTGTGGGGCCACCAGGCCCTATATACTCTGAACAGCAGTATAAAGGCGGTGCAAACAAGACAGGGACTGTAGGTTTGTTGTTAAGTAGAATCTGTTCGTAATTTTTAACAGGTACATTTTTAACGTGTTTAGCTCCAGCCAAAAAATCTTTTTTAAGCTTTTTGGAAAACATAGGGAAGGGTTATCACTCCTGTGACATTTGTTTTGCTGTCTTTCCTCCTCTTCAGAAGATTTCACCTCACTTTTTGTCCCAATGACAAATGTTTTTTGAAAATTTGGGTTTTTTTGTGGAACAAGGATTGGAAAGCATCAGTGGAAAAGAGAAATGTTTTTCCCATATTAACTCTTACAGGAGAGAATTTCCCTTCCTGGGGGTAGATTTCATCTCACTTCCTGTTGTCTCCTTCCATTTGCAAGTAGGAGTCGTTTGTAAGTTAGATGTTTGAAAGTAGGGGCCTGCCCTATATACTCAGCAGAAATTTGGGCCTTAGGTGTTGTTGTGGCCACAAGACTGTAAGCCCTCACAGGGCCCTGCTGTGAAATATTAGATCAAGAATTGTAATTACATGCCCCTGTTGAACAAGGGCAGAAAAATTGGGCCTTTGGTGGTGGTGGTGCCACAACACTGTAAGTCCTCACTCGCTCTTGGTGGGTGCAAAAATGGGCCCTGCTGTGAAATATTAGATCAAGAATTGTAATTACATGCCCCTGTTGAACAAGGGCTGAAAAATTAGGCCTTAGGCACTGGTGCTGGTGCCACAACACTGCAACCCCTCACAGATACTCTAGTTGGAATGCAGAAATGAGCCCTGCTGCAAAGTATTGCATCAAAAATTGTAATTACAGGCCCCTGTTAAACAGGGGCTGAAAAATTGGGCCTTAGGCACTGGTGCCACAACACTGCAACCTCTCACAGATACTCTAGTTGGAACGCAGAAATGAGCCCTGCTGCAAAGTATTGCATCAAAAATTGTAATTACATGCCTCTGTTAAACAGGGGCTGAAAAATTGGGCGTTAGGCACTGGTACTGGTGCCACAACACTGCAACCTCTCACAGATACTCTAGTTGGAACACAGAAATGAGCCCTGCTGCAAAGTATTGAATCAAAAATTGTAATTACATGCCCCTGTTAAACAGGGGCTGAAAAATTGGGCCTTAGGCACTGGTGCTGGTGCCACAACACGGCAACCCCTCACAGATACTCTAGTTGGAACGCAGAAACGAGCCCTGCTGCAAAGTATTGCATCAAAAATTGTAATTACACACCCCTGTTAAACAGGGGCTGAAAAATTGGGCCTTAGGCACTGGTGGTGCTGCCCAGAACCTAAAATGTTCTTACAAGCTATCAGCGTGATGATTGGGGAGGAAGAGGATAATTACTCAAGGATAGTCACTCAGCATCAGCATAGGCAGTCTTTGAAGGGATCTGAGATTTCAAAAAAAATTATTCGGTTACATCAGCATCAGGTGCTTGGTAGCTGGTGGTGATCCAAGACTGATTCATTTTTATGAAGGTCAGTCGATCGACCGAGTCGGTGGAAAGACGCACCCTATGAACGGTTACAAAGCCTCCAGCAGCACTGAATGTGCGTTCCGAAAGAACGCTGGATGCAGGACAGGCCAGTAGCTCAATTGCATACTGTGCAAGCTCTGGCCAGTGATCCATCCTCAAGACCCAGTAACCCAGAGGATTTTCGGTGGGAAAGGTGTCCAAGTCAGATCTTGCCCCTAGGTATTCCTGCACCATGTAAAACAGACGCTGGCGATGGTTGCTGGAACCGATCATACCTTGGGGCTGCAGACCAAAAAATTGTCTGAATGCATCGGTCAGACGGCCACCTTCTCCACCGCTCCTTCTTTGACTGACCGAAGCCTCAGCAAAATGTTGTCCAGAAACAGGAGTTTGTAAACTCCCAGTCTCTGGGAACACATTGCACAGACCTTTCTGCAAGGCCTCCTGAAGATGTTTCATCCTCTGCTCCCTCTGCGATGGCAAGATAAGGTCCGCAACCTTACCCTTGTAACATGGATCAAGGAGGGTTGCCAGCCAGTATTGGTCCTTCTCCTTGATACCACGAATACGAGGATCCTTACGCAGGCTTTGCAGGATCAGGGAGGCCATGCAGCATAGGTTTGCTGAGGCATTCAGTCCGGAGTCCTCTGGGTCACTAAGGACGACATGGTCCGCAGCCACCTCCTCCCAGCCACGTACAAGTCCATGTGTTTCTTGGGACTGATCCTTTAAAGACTGCTGCTGATGCTGAGTGCCAGGCTCCACCTCCATACTGACACAATCTTCCTCCTCCTCCTCCTCCTCCTCCTCCTCCTCTTCCTGTGTGATCGGCGGGCACGCAGGAACACTGTCTGGATAAAGGGGGCCTTGAGAGCTAAGGAAGTCCTCCTCTTCCTGCCTCTGTTCTGCCTCAAGTGCCCTGTCCATTATTCCACGCAGCGTGTGCTCCAACAGGTGGACAAGGGGGACAGTGTCACTGATGCATGCACTGTCACTGCTCACCATCCTCGTGGCCTCCTCAAATGGTGACAGGACAGTGCATGCATCCCTGATCATGGCCCACTGGCGTGGGGAAAAAAAAACAAGCTCCCCTGACCCTGTCCTGGTGCCATAGTCGCACAGGTACTCATTATGGCCCTCTGCTGCACGTGCAGCCGCTGCAGCATAGCCAACGTTGAGTTCCACCTGGTGGGCATGTCACAGATTAGGCGGTTCTTGGGCAGGTTAAACTCCTTTTGGAGGTCCGTCAGCCGAGCACTGGCATTATATGACCGGCGGAAATGCACACAGACTTTCCTGGCCTGCCTCAGGACATCCTGTAAGCCCGGGTACCTGCCCAAGAACCGCTGCACCACTAAGTTAAGGACGTGAGCCAAACAGGGCACATGGGTCATTTGTCCCTGTCGGAGGGCAGAGAGGAGGTTGGTGCCATTGTCACAAACCACCATTCCTGCCTTAAGTTGGCGTGGTGTCAACCACCTCTGAACCTGCCCCTGCAGAGCTGACAGAACCTCTGCCCCAGTGTGGCTCCTGTCCCCCAAGCACACTAGCTCAAGCACCGCATGGCATCTTTTGGCCTGCGTACTTGCGTAGCCCCTTGAACGGCTACGGAGCACCGCTGGTTCCGAGGACAAAGCACAGGAAGAGGCCATGGAGGAAGAAGAAGAGGAGGGGGTGGAGGAGAGAGGTGTGTCACAATCATTAGCATTTTGGAGGCGTGGTGGCGGAACAACCTCCAACACTACTGCACCTTGTCCTGCATCCTTCCCAGCTGCCAGCAGAGTCACCCAATGCGCCGTGAAACTTAGGTAACGTCCCTGTCCATGCCTGCTGGACCATGAGTCAGCGGTAATATGCACCTTACCGCTGACCGCCCTGTCCAGCGAGGCATGGACATTGCCTTCCACATGCCGGTAGAGAGCCGGAATCGCCTTCCATGAGAAAAAGTGGCGTTTGGGTACCTGCCACTGAGGAACCGCACATTCCACAAACTCACGGAAGGGGGCAGAGTCTACCAACTGAAAAGGCAGCAGTTGAAGTGCTAGCAATTTTGCCAAGCTAGCATTCAACCGCTGGGCATGTGGATGGCTGGGAGCAAACTTCTTTTGGCGGTGCAGCAGCTGGGGCAGGGAAATTTGCCTGGTACAATCTGACGTCGGTGTACCAAAAGCAGATTGCCCACAAGTACTTGGCTGTGACACACCTAATTCTACACCTTCATTCCTCTCAATGCAGGTCTCAGAGAGGACTGAAGGTATAGTGGGGTTGGAGATCTCAGCTGATGAGGAGCAAGGAGAGGTCCTCTTTGTTCTTTGGTGTGGGTCTTTTAGATACGCTTGCCAACGAACTGCATGGCAGGTCAACATATGTCTGGTCAAGCATGTGGTACCCAAGCTGGAGATGTTTTGGCCACGCGAGATACGCTTGAGACATATGTTGCAAATAGCAGCGGTGCGATCTGATGCACTCGTCTCAAAAAATGCCCACACCAAAGAACTTTTTGAATAATGCACAGAGACTGCAGTGCCCTGCACATGTGGAGCTTTGGGGTGTGATGCCCTTAGGCTGGCCCCTGGAGGGCATCCTGTCTCATTGGTGATGTGCCGCCTCCTCCTCTCTCCTATCAGGCACCCACGTTGAGTCAGTGACCTCATCATCCCCTCCCTCCTCATCACTGGAGAAAACCTGGCAGTATGCTGCAGCAGGGGGAGCATGACTGCCAGATTGCTGTCCTTCTTGGGTACCCCCTCTGTCCGTGCTCACGTTACTGCCTTCATCGAGCTCAGTATCATCGTCAGAGCCTTCCAAACGCTGGGCATCCTCCTGGAGCATGTACCCAACACTGTGGTCAAACAGTTTGAGGGACTCCTCAGGAGGACATGGTGGGGCTAGGGAAGGAGTCACTGATGACATTGAGCCAAGGGAAGAGGCCGCTGCTTTGCCAGACAAAGTACCCTGGGCATGGGTGAGAGAGGATGAGGAGGATGAGGATGGCTTGGTCATCCACTCAACTAAGTCTTCCGCATGTTGCGGCTCAACACGGCCAGCTGCCAAAAAAAAGGCCAAGCGTGTCCCACGGCCACGTGCTGATGAGGATGCACCGTCTCCACGACCAGCACTAGACACAAAGCCTGCTTGCCCTCTCTTATTGGCTTGTGACTGTCTGCCTCTCCTTCTTGGCCTTCCAGACATACTAATGGCCTGTAGCTGCACTAAGCTGGGATATATATATATATATATATATATATATATATATATATATATATATATATGCACTGATACTGCAGCTAGCAAAATCAACTGCCTGCCTGTAGTATGAGAACACCACCAACCTTCTACAGGTAGCTTTAGCTGAACACTGTGCAGAGCTCGCAAAAAACTAACTTGTAGCTTTTTTAGCTGCCTGCGGTAGTGATAGGATCAGGAAAACACCACCAACCTTCTACAGGTAGCTTTAGATGAACACTGTGCAGAGGTCGCAAAAAAATAACTTGTAGGTTTAGCTGGACACTGTGAGGAGGACGCACCACACTAACTTGTAGTTTTAGCTGAACACTGTGAGCAGGACGCACTGCACTAACTGTAAATAGTCTAGCTGCCTGACTGTGGTACTAATAGGATCAAAAGAACACCAGCAATTTTCTTCAGGTAGCTGTAAATACTGTAACAAGACAAGCCTGCCTGTCAGTAAGAAGATAACAGGAACGGATCTAGCTGAACACTGTGAGGTGGACGCACCACACTAACTTGGAGTTTTAGCTGAACACTGTGAGCAGGACGCACTGCACTAACTGTAAATAGTCTAGCTGCCTGACTGTGGTACTAATAGGATCAAAAGAACACCAGCAATTTTCTTCAGGTAGCTGTAAATACTGTAACAAGACAAGCCTGCCTGTCAGTAAGAAGATAACAGGAATGGATCTAGCTGAACACTGTGAGCAGGACGCACTGCACTAACTTGTAGCTTTAGATGAACACTGTGCAGAGGTCTCACTACGCTAACTTGTAGGTTTAGCTGAACACTGTGAGGAGGACGCACAGCACTAACTTGTAGTTTTAGCTGAACACTGTGAGCAGGACGCACCGCACTAACTTCTAGGTTTAGCTGAACACTGTGAGGTGGATGCACCTCACTAACTTGTAGTTTTAGCTGAACACTGTGAGCAGGACACACCGCACTAACTTGTAGGTTTAGCTGAACACTGTGAGGTGGACGTACCCCACTAACTTGTAGTTTTAGCTGAACACTGTGAGCAGGACGCACTGCACTAACTGTAAATAGTCTAGCTGCCTGACTGTGGTACTAATAGGATCAAAAGAACACCAGCAATTTTCTTCAGGTAGCTGTAAATACTGTAACAAGACAAGCCTGCCTGTCAGTAAGAAGATAACAGGAACGGATCTAGCTGAACACTGTGAGCAGGACGCACTGCACTAACTTGTAGCTTTAGATGAACACTGTGCAGAGGTCTCACTACACTAACTTGTAGGTTTAGCTGAACACTGTGAGCAGGAAGCACAGCACTAACTTGTAGTTTTAGCTGAACACTGTGAGCAGGACGCACCGCACTAACTTCTAGGTTTAGCTGAACACTGTGAGGTGGACGTACCCCACTAACTTGTAGTTTTAGCTGAACACTGTGAGCAGGACGCACCGCACTAACTGTAAATAGTCTAGCTGCCTGACTGTGGTACTAATAGGATCAAAAGAACACCAGCAATTTTCTTCAGGTAGCTGTAAATACTGTAACAAGACAAGCCTGCCTGTCAGTAAGAAGATAACAGGAACGGATCTAGCTGAACACTGTGAGCAGGACGCACCGCACTAACTTGTAGGTTTAGCTGAACAATGTGAGGTGGACGCACCACACTAACTTGTAGTTTTAGCTGAACAATGTGAGCAGGACGCACTGCACTAACTGTAAATAGTCTAGCTGCCTGACTGTGGTACTAATAGGATCAAAAGAACACCAGCAATTTTCTTCAGGTAGCTGTAAATACTGTAACAAGACAAGCCTGTCTGTCAGTAAGAAGAAAACAGGAACGGATCTAGCTGAACACTGTGAGCAGGACGCACTGCATTAACTTGTAGCTTTAGATGAACACTGTGCAGAGGTCTCACTATGCTAACTTGTAGGTTTAGCTGAACACTGTGAGGAGGACTCACAGCACTAACTTGTAGTTTTAGCTGAACACTGTGAGCAGGACGCACCGCACTAACTTCTAGGTTTAGCTGAACACTGTGAGGTGGACGCACCGCACTAACTTGTAGTTTTAGCTGAACACTGTGAGCAGGACGCACCGCACTAACTTGTAGGTTTAGCTGAACACTGTGAGGTGGACGCACCACACTAACTTGTAGGTTTAGCTGAACACTGTGAGCAGGACGCACCACACTAACTTGTAGTTTTAGCTGAACACTGTGAGCAGGATGCACTGCACTAACTGTAAATAGTCTAGCTGCCTGACTGTGGTACTAATAGGATCAAAAGAACACCAGCAATTTTCTTCAGGTAGCTGTAAATACTGTAACAAGACAAGCCTGCCTGTCAGTAAGAAGATAACAGGAACGGATCTAGCTAAACTGAATACAGTGTGTATATATATATATATATATATGCAACACCTGGGATGCATATATATACACAATACACTGTAAGTGCAGCTAACTGACTGACTGTTCTGCCTAATCTATCTAACTCAAATCAAATGACACTGTCTGTCTCTCTCTCTCTCTATCTATGAACGCCGGAACACACACTACACAGGGCCGCCGTGCAGGCGGCGTTATATAGTGTGGGGCGTGTGCTAAATCCCCTGAGCCATAATTGGCCAAAGCCTCCTTGGCTTTGGCCAATTACAGCTCTCTGTTCAGACGGCGCTGTGATTGGCCAAGCATACGGGTCATAGTGCATGCTTGGCCAATCATCAGCCAGCAATGCACTGCGATGCCGCAGTGAATTATGGGCCGTGATGCGCCACACGAATTTGGCGCGAACGGCCCATATCGTTCGCAATTCAGCGAACGGGCAAACAGACGATGTTCGAGTCGAACATGGGTTCGACACGAACACGAAGCTCATCCCTAGTGGTGGTGTATGCTCCCCCTCCTGTCACGGCTGCACTCTTTACAGATCTGTGTTCAAAATTCTCTGACCTGCCAAGACTAGCCACCCTTATTGTGGGGGATTTTAATTCTGTACTTGACCCCCAACTTAGATAGATTGAAACCCATCCAGTATAAATCTAAGCTGTTTTGTCAGTGGTGTACTTCCTTTGGCTATATTGACCTCTGGCGACAACAACACCCTTTGGCCAGGGAATACTCTTGCCAATCCCGTTCGTACCGTACTCTTTCTTGCTAAACATAGGAGGTCCTCCCGAGCAGCTCTTCTGGCCTTGGAGTCCTCTCTGGAGACTGCTAGGGCCCAATACTCTGCGCTCCCCACCCCGGACTCTCATGGAGTTCTGGTGGGAGTGCACAGGGCCCTGGATCTTCATAGGGTGGACGCAAGGCGGAATCAGCAGCTGTACTTGTCTGCCAGGCTACACGAATATAGTGGCAAAAATAGAAAAATGTTGGCTTATCTTTCTTGTACTGAATACATAGACAGGACTATACCACAGATCCAGTTACCTGATGGCACTGTTACTTCAGACCCATTGACCATAAACCAGATGTTTAAGTCCTTCTATGAAAGCCTATACACAGCACCCCCCCCCCCCGGACGAGCTTGAGACACTAGGGTTCTTTGACTCTCTTCAGTTTCCTGTATTGGAAGACTCTCACATCTCCATCTTAGACACACCTTTGACAATTGAAGAAATCACTGACGCTAATCACTCTCTACCCCTCAATAAATCTCCTGGGATGGACGGTTTGCCTGCTGAATGGTACAAAAACTGTGCTGATGAACTGGCACAGAAACAACAGTCTCTCTTTAATCAGGCAATGGAGGAGGGTGAACTTCCCCGCTCCATGAATGAAGCCCTCATTGTAGTGCTACCCAAACCCAACAAAGACAAACTATTGTGTGGGTCATACTGTCCAATCTCGCTACTAAACAGTGATGTTAAAGTGCTAGCAAAAGTTTTAGCTTTAAGACTGCAAAAGGTCATTCTCCACCTTGTCCACAGGGACCAGACTGGGTTCATGCCTGGGAAGAGTACATATGACAACATTCGTCGCCTTTATTTACATATTCACAGGGCTACCACTGACAAGAGGAGCGGACTGGTGTTATCACTGGACGTGCTGAAAGCATTTGATACAGTCAGCTGGTCCTTTCTTTGGGAAACTATGCATCGTATGGGTTTCAGCACCCAATTTATTAAATGGGTCAGGTTGCTTTACATTAACCCCAGAGCAAGGATAAGTACCAATAAGGATGTGTCGGAAATATTTACTTTGCAAAGGGGAACTAGGCAGGGCTGCCCACTTTCGCCACTTCTGTTCGCACTTGCCATTGAGCCTTTTGCTCTGGCAATGACAGTGAGTGGCATCTGCCATGGTGAGCTGTCTGAGAGGATCTCTCTATATGCAGATGACGCTTTGATCTATTTGGATGGCTCAGAGCAGGCCTTTGTCTCGCTGATGGAGGTTGTGGAGAAGTTTGGGAAGGCCTCGGGACTGCGTGTTCGCTGGGAAAAGTCTGTTGCATTCCCTATAGGCCCTGAAAGGGACTATACCTACCTAGCCCAATCTAAGTTGACCATACATCATACATTTAAATATTTAGGAATATATATTAATAATAATCTATTGCGTTTCCAGACCCTCAATATCACCCCGATCATAACACATATGGAGACCAGGCTACGCTCCTGGGCCTCATTACCACTAAACTTAATTGGACGCGTGAATATTTTTAAAATTATATACTTACCCAAATTTCTCTATGTTTTCCGAGCTTCCCCAATCTTTTTGTTTAAAAAACTTTTTAACAAAATTAATTCACTTGTATCCTCCTTCCTCTGGCAAGGATCGAGCCATCTTGGGCCTCACTCCAGGCTGCAAAGCTGGATGGGGGGTTAGCCTGCCCTAATCTACGACACTATTTTATAGCATCATAGCTTGACTATGTCTACGACTGGTTTCTGGAGGCCTCCTCATCCTGCTCCACCGCTTTATTGACTGCAATGAATGGCCCTGGGGCCTCACTCATTGATACATTACATAGGTCCATACCTAAACTTTGGTCCTGTGGCTCTCCGATAGAGGTTGGTTGGTTAGCCTGGAATGAGGGTAATAAGGTGATCACAAATCCGGGAGGGGTGTCCCCCAAGGCTCCTATATGGCATAATCCAAATTTTCTAGAGCTCCTGGGCCACCCAGACTCTCAGTGGTGGGCAAGACTTGGCATCACCCAGCCCTCTCACATTTTTTTAAATGATGCATTCATTTTGTTTGAAGATCTGAAGGCAAGGTGTGGTGTGACGAACAAGTTTTATTTTAAATATCTTTTATTACGCCATGCCATTAGAGCACAATTCTCTTGTCTGACCCCGGAGCTCACCGAATCACCTCTGGAGGTGCTAATGTCATACGTGGACATTGAAAAACTGGTCACGACTGTCTATTCTCCCTGCAAGCTGTGGGGTTAAACCCTTTCAGATTGCTCAACGGAAATGGGTAAAGGAATTACCTGGGTTGTCAGAGGAGGGTTGGGAGGAGGTGTGCTTCCTTGATCTTTTTTGGATCAAATGACCAATATGTACAGTTCAAATTCATACATCAGTTACACTATACTCCTGCCAGGCTGGCCCGTATGGGATATGAGTCCACAGCTTCCTGCATCAGGTGTGGCTTCACTGAAGCCGGATACATGCATATGTTTTGGTCCTGCCCTGCCTGGTCCACCTTTTGGAGAGATTTATTCTCTTTTTTTGAAAACACCCTACATATACAGGTACCCTGCACCCCGGAGGTTGGACTGTTGGGTGTATTGAATGACTTCATACACAGGACTCATATTCGAACTGTTTTATGCTAGAAAGTTAATCTTGATGCAATGGTAGACTGCAACCGCTGCAGATGTTCAAATGTTGTACCGTATGATGAATAAGGCTATACCAATTTTTAAACTTATCTACAAGGGTAGGGCCTGTCCTAAAAAGTTTACTATGATCTGGCAACCCTGACTTGATATAGAGGATTCCTTTTGGAAAGATACTCCGCTTTCACAACAATAACTGGCTCTGGTCTCCCCTGGATGGATTTCTGGTGTCTTTGGGCGGCTCAAAGCATCATGGCTGGCTAGACTTCTACATAATAAAGTTGGATGGGTTGGGGAGGCGAGGCTGGATAATGTTTGCTTCATTGTGTGAATGTGTGTTGAAGTGTGAGAGTGGCATGAATGTTGTGTGTATTGCTGTATCTCCACTGCTTATAGCACTAATGCCCCGTACACACGGTCGGATTTTCCGATGGAAAATGTCCAATCGGAGCTTGTTGTCGGAAATTCCGACCGTGTGTGGGCTCCATCTGACATTTTCCATCGGATTTTCCGACACACAAAGTTTGAGAGCAGGCTATAAAATTTTCCGACAACAAAATCCGATCGCATCAATTCTGAACGTGTGTGGCCTGTTCCGACGCACAAAGTGCCACGCATGCTCAGAAGAAATTCCGACACGGAACAGCTCAGTCTGGTAAAATTAGCGTTCGCAATGGATACAGCACTTTCGTCACGCTGCAATGTTAAAAATGGTTTAATACAGCGCACTCTCTTCTTTATAATGTGAGAAGAATTAAGTAGTATTGCTGCTCATATTCACACACACTTCTCACAAACTTCTTTTTTTTTTTTTATTGGGATTACCTGAATATCTTGTTATTTGTCACATCTGACATAACTAATTTTTTTTTTTTTTTTTTTTTATTGAAAGCCATTTTTTTGTTCGATTTTATGTTTGTATTTTTTCAAAGGCTGTTCTTTGTTTAATGTTATTTTTAGTTTTACTCCAGAATATTTTTGTGTGTATTTTGTGTCTCAAGTTACTACAACACCATTGATATCTTGTATTATTTAATCTCAAGGAGATTGTTTGGTGTTGGTTTCCCTTGTTAATTTCACATTGTATTTTTTAAATGTACCTGAATCCTCACCAACAAACTGTCCATTTTGAAGGAAAACACACATAGGCAAGTATAATTCAAACCAAAATTCCTTTATTAAGGGCTTAGAAGCAAACAAAGAGGGAGGCAACGCTGGAGAAACAGGAGAAATTAGCGAAGCCTTGGACCCCCAGGGCAGACATCAATTCTTGAACATCAAAATTGGTGGCCTGAGGAGTCCATATGTAAGGAAGTGCAGTCTGGTCCAGAAGTCCCAGAGATCCGGAAAGCAGCAGATGACATCTGTGTCCCCAGGCTGTGGTACCACAAGAGGCTGCATCTTTTGCCAGACCAAACTGGATCCAGGGTCATCACTTTCTGGTCTTCCTTCCACGCTTCCTTCCTGGCTGTGGCTCTGCTGTTGGAGATGTGGCAGGAGGAGGAGTAGGACCTGGAGGAGGAAGAAGACTAGGAGGACCTGGAGGAGAAGGAGGAGGACCTGCAGGAGGAGGACCATGTGTGAGTTAAGGTGTGTATCAGATGTTATTTGGGCCCTCAACCCCTTATTAAGAGCCTCCAACATTAAGGACTCACACATGAGTTGTTGGCCCTCCTCCATCCTCTGCATTTTATAGGCAATGATGGCAGCGAAGTCATCCTCCACGGTGTGTGGTGCTCCCAGGGCCTCTGTAGCCTTCCAAAAGAGGCCTATGGCAGCCTCCTCTAGGGCACTCCTCCTCCTGCCACTTTCTCTTTCCAGGTGTAGGGGAGCGACCTGCAGATCAGCCAGCCTGCTCGGCCCAGCCACCTCCTGGCTGAGACTTCCCTGTGTATGAAAAAGGGACATGGTTTTAGTTTTTGCATCATCAGTCACAATCCTAAATTAGTACTCCAAACTAACATCTAGTTAACATCATTGATTGGACAAGCAGAAATATTTAGAGGAATGCTATACCTGGCTCAAGCTGGGCTCCTCCACATGTTGTTGCCTGGAAGGCCCAGGTTGGGCGTCAGAAGCCTCAGCTGGGGGGGAAGGAAGTGTGGAAGGAAGACTGGAGAGTGATGACCCGGGTTCAGTTTGACCTGCCAGAAAATGCAGCCTGTCATAGTACCACATCCTGGGGACATAGATGTCATCTGCTGCTCCGGATCTCTGCGAATCCTGGACTTTGTGGCGCTCCCTTACATATGTGCTCCTCAGGCCACCAATTAAGATCTTCAAATATGTGATGTCTGCCGTGGGGATCACCTGCTTCACAATTTCCAACAATTGATCCAGCGCTGCCTTCCTCTTTGTTTGGTTCCTATAATGTGGGTGGTTGATCTCCCACAGACAAGGCAGCT
Organism: Aquarana catesbeiana; assembly: GCF_042186555.1. Lineage (NCBI taxonomy): Eukaryota > Metazoa > Chordata > Amphibia > Anura > Ranidae > Aquarana > Aquarana catesbeiana. The sequence continues at coordinate 90,357,688 of NC_133328.1, forward strand.
CCCTGAACATGTCAATGAATATTGCCATGAAGTCACTATCTTGAAAGATATCCATTTTCACTGCAAGACACAACACAAGACAAACCCTAATGTCAGGCCAAACTCTCCTAATCTTGTTACAATATAGGCCTCAATGTAGAAGCAGTATAGGCACAAGTATGTCTCTTACCTTCGTTCTTACGATCGGCACCTCCAATGCTCCTTCCTCTGCTCACAGATCGTACGTAATACGCACGTGTGGTACGCTTTATACACACTGCGCATGCGTGTAACTCCGCCCGCCCCTGATGTTCTTTCTAGTCTATTCCCCGCCCCTTTTCGTTCTGCGCAGTGGGGGAAGAGCACATGGCAGATACACAGCAGGTGCGTGCTAATTACAGGAACGAGGAGGAGGAAGAAAGCCCGGATCCAGACACGTCCCGATCCAGAAGGAGATTTAAGGCCACAAATATGTTCTTTGGGGAGATGTTGGAGATGGTGGACATCCTGAAGAATGCCGACTATGATGGAAAGTATGGGCCTTACCCCAACCCCAATATCAGAAAGGCCAAGATCATGGCGAAAGTGGTCAAAAGTCTGCACCGGAATTTCGGGGTACGACGATCGAAAGATCAGCTCAGGAAGCGGTGGTCGGACCTGAAATTAAGAGAGCCCGAGCAGTACCGAAAGATCCGGAGAGTGCTGCAAAAAAGTAAGTAGTTGTGCTGTGTTCCTATTCTTTTTGTCTTTATTACATTCGTGCTGCTCCATATGCTTTTCTGAATTGTTGTACAGTTTAAAATGGCAACTTTAATGTTCATGGGCCCATTATTCGTTCGTATCAAACATTTTTCTTTCGGCCTCTAAAACACCATTGTTTAGGCCATATGCATTTTCCTACATTTTTTAGGGCCTACTTGTATGAAAAATATTTGGTTGTGTAGATGGGTTTGTTACTAGAATGAAATGCAAACTAAATTCTGTGTAAGGAGAGGACACTCAGCAGCTGTTTACACATCTGGACACTGGAGCACTAGTGTGGGACACAAGAACACCCTTTTTATTAGGGGGCCCACACAGGTGCTCCAGTGTATACTATAGGGGTGTCTACATCTGTGAAGCTTGTACAAGACAGGTAAAGTATTGCAGCTTGACAAAGGACAATAAAAATGCTACATCTTGGAACTCTGCCCAAATAGACAATTGTACCCCACTTCCAAGCAATGTTTCTTCTTTATATTTCGGCCATCAAATATCTGTGTGCTAATTATACCATTTTTGTTTTACATAGGGGAGAAAAGACTCGGAGGACACCCCTCGAGGAGACCAGAGACCCCCCACCTCTGGAAGAAGGGGAAATACCCGCAACACAAGCTGAGCAGGAGGAGGAAGAAGACGTGGTTGAACTAGTCACCACAACAGGTGAGTGTCTGCGACCACAGGCTCAGGTAAGAGATGGATGCCGTCAGATTTTTGATACCTGTTTTTGTTTGGTTTCTCTCTTTTTAGGTGATCGTGATGTTGTTGGTCGAGATCCTTTCACATCAGAAAGTGCCCAGATCCTGATCGGGGAGATCATGGGGTGTAATTTAGAATTGGAAAACCTCAAGAAAAACATCAATGATGTTATTCAAAAAAATAATGATGTTTCGAAAAGCCAAATTTGGAGGATGCACTCAGTGTGCCAACATGTGCTATCTGCCATCACGGGAGATCAATGGACGCGTTTTGGGGGTGCAACCCCTTCCTCAATAATAAAGTAGCGGTGAGGAAGGGGTTGCTCCCCCAAAACACGTCCCTTGATCCCCCGTGATGGCAGCTAGCACATGTTGACATTCGTAAATTGGTGTGCATCTTCCAAATTTGGCTTTTCAAGGGGTGACTTCACCCCATCTGAACGCAATATCAAACACAGTTCCTAAATACTCATGTCTGATATTGCCTTCAATTTTACCATATGTGAACTTTGTAAGTTCAATTTTTTTGTCTTTCTTGTTGGTTTTACACATGCCTGTTTTATCGTAAATGGACATTTCTATTTTTGATAATGCCACCCCAAAAATTGTTATACAACAAACATGTTGGTTTGTTTTAAAAACCTTTTCTAAATGCACATGTGATTGTGCAGGTATTAAAAAGTTTTTGTTAATCAAGAATGTGTGGATTATTGTCTCAACGCTACAACACTTTTGTGGTGATGTAATTGCTGTTTTCTGTGAAAATGGGGGTTATTTCCTAAGGGCAAATCCTCTTTGCACTACAAGTGCAGTTTCAGTGCAGTTTCAAGTGCACTGGTAGTGCAAAGTGTCTACGCCTTTAGTAAATAACACCCAACAGTGCTTTGTATAAAAGGTTACACAATCACGCCATTTTCAGGACTCACCACATTGCTGTCAGGGTCAGCTAAAACAAACACAAGCAGTAAATGTCACCAAAGATTAGCTTGTTTTTTTTTTATTATTTGATAAATGCTTCACAAATTGTCTGGCATATTGATGGCCCCCCTACCCGCAAAGAACTCAAGGTATCTTAACCGGACATCAAGGGCACTCAGGGAGGGCAAGCCAGGACGCCATTTTCAAGCGCCGTCAGGGTTGTATCATGTAGAATTTCGGCCTCAGGCCCAACTGAGCCAGCATAGTTGGCAGAATGTTGGCGTAAAAAGTTATGTAGAACATAGCATGCCAGGATTATATGATTCAGTTTATACTCCGCCATATGGATGGGTGTCAGAAATAGGTGGAACCGGATGGCCATGATTCCAAATGTGTTCTCCACCACTCTTCTGGCTCTGGCCAGCCGGTAATTAAAAACCCTCTGTTCCGGGGTGAGGGTTCTCATCGGGAATGGCCGCATAAGATGGTCCCCCAGCGCAAATGCTTCATCCGCTACGAAGACGAATGGGAGTCCTTCCACATTGTCCTCTGGAGGTGGCAAGTCCAAGCTGCCATTCTGGAGATGCCTGTAGAACTCCGTCTGGGCGATGACTCCACCATCGGACATCAGGCCATTCTTCCCCACATCCACATACAAGAAGTCGTAATTAGCCGACACCACCGCCAACATCACAATACTATTGAACCCCTTATAGTTGAAATAGTATGACCCCGAGTTGGGTGGTGGGACGATGTGGACGTGTTTCCCATCAATTGCCCCTCCGCAGTTAGGAAAGTCCCACCGCTGGGCAAAGTGGGAGGCCACAGTCTGCCATTCCTGTGGCGTGGAAGGAAACTGTTGAGGAAAACAAAAATAAATTAGTATTTTTGCACATAAACATGGCAAGCAGATTAGACACAAACATTCTTGGCCAACCTCCAGATAGCATTTAGTAAGGGGAATTGAACAACGCCAAAGTATAAGGTACACCTATCATATCCCCCCCCCCCCCCATGGGCCATTTCTAACATTATAGGAGGGGTAAATCTTGGACAGGTAACCCACTCCACTTCATTGAGAGATGAATGCCTAAATACAGGGTATGACTTGGAACAGCCCCTCCTTAGTTACACTATTGGCAGCCCACTGGACAGGTAAGAAGTGTCATAATACAAAGATATAAATACACACTGTACACATTTGAGCACATTTGGACATTCTGCTATTACCTATCAAGATAATAATAGGATACAAAAACTTTAAACAGTACCATTTGAAAGTATACAGGCAGGCCCTTGCACTAAATGCTTTGGGGAATTCATCCATACATCTGAGCACTAAAGAGATGGGTATAGTGTGTATGGGTTTGGCAAAGTCAGCAGATAGATGATTGAGGATAGATAGAGAATTGGGATCAGCTGACTTAGCAGTTGGGGGAAGGGAGGGTTACTAAAAATGATTTGGGGACACCACAAAAAAAAGCCTCTGCCACTCTGCCAGAATTTAAAGCACAAATCACATTTCTAAACATTTTAGGGGGTGTTTGGGGTAAAGCACTACTATGGAGCTGATAAAATACATTGTTAAGTGACTACATGAGGTGAATATAGGGCAGGAGAGCATGCTGGGGAGGTTAGTGAAGGCAAATATGTACGAAGGACTAAAAAAAAATTACATAAAAATCCAGCATGCATGAGGACAAAGGGGACATTCACAGCATATTACAATCATGGTAATTAGGGAATGAGGAAAGAAATACAATACATTAGCAAACATTATATACAATAAAATGTGATGTTAAAGGATAAAAATCTTACCTTCACATACTCCTTCTGCAGGACCTGGATGATGGCAGAACAGGTCTCTGGGATAATGATACCCAGAGCCTGGGGGAAGATGCCTGTTGAGAACTTCAAGTCCGGCAGGCTTCTCCCTGTCACCAAGTACTGCAGGGTAGCGACAAGCTTGGCTTGCCTCATGCAGGTATCCTGCCTGCTGATATAGGAGGTCAGCAAAGCCAGCAGACTGTGAAATACGGGGTCCGTCATCCTAAGAAAGTTCCTGAAATCATCAGGATTATTCTCACCGATCTCACGGAGCAAAGGCATATGAGAGAACTGATCACGCTGAAGCAACCAATTCTTGGTCCATGAACTCCTCCCCACCCTGTTCATGGACTGGACTTGTGTCAAGGTCAGGACCCCAACACCAAGCCCCCGCACAGCACGAACTCTACGAGGAGTACGTATACGCAACATCGCTAGAAAACGGTCGGCTGCTCAGAACGAAGTAACAGAACGCACTGAAGAACAGCAAGGCCTGTGAAGAGCGACCTGAAAAACAGTAATGAACGAACAAGAACACAATGACTATAAGTCACGCGGAACTTGCTTGCATGCACTGAAGAGCAGATACAAACCCACAAGCACAAACTGAACAGCAGAAAACGATCTGAAAACCACGGGTCTGAAAAAGCGCGAATCGTCTCTCACCAAACTTTTACTAACACGAGATTAGCAAAAGGAGCCGAAAGGGTGCCGCGCTTAGTTCTGAACTGGCCTTTTCTAGTCTCGTTGTACGTGGTTGACGTCGCCGCGTTGTTGGCGATCAGAAATCCCGACAACTTTGTGCCACCGTGTGTACGCAAAACAAGTTTGAGCCAACATCCGTCGGAAAAAATCCTAGGATTTTGTTGTCGGAATGTCCAAATAAAGTCCGACCGTGTGTACGGGGCATAAGACCTACAGTAGCTGGGCCCTATGTGGTCCACATACATTAACTTGCCATACCTATTGAACAAGTTCTTTCCTCTGTTGAGGAATCAGGAAATATAATATCTAACAAGTAATAGTAGGCCCCTGTTGGGCTAATGTACATTCTTTTCTATTTTGTAAAAGAGATTTGTTTATGGATACATCTGTAATATATGTACCTGCAAAATATTTTCTATCAAATCAAATAAAAACAAATTTAAAAAAAATACAAGAAAGGATTTTGCTCACTTTGGAAACAGCAGCTTGTCATTGCATGCTATTATTAAGCTTATGATCTACCATAACCCACAGATCCTTCTTCACCATTGATTCCCCCAGTTATACTCCCCCTAGTATGTATGATACATGCATATTCTTAGCCCCCAAGTGCATAACTTTACATTTATCAACATTAAACCTCATTTGCCACACAGTTGCCCAATTAAACAGTGCATTGAAGTCGGCTTTTAAAACTGAGAGGGGTGTTTACAATGATCAACATTTATTTTTTATTTTCTTTTATATAAAACCTTTATCACAAGGAAAAAAATGTTTTGTTGTAACTGCTTATAAAGTAATAGCTAGAGTTTGGCTTCAATTTGTTAGTGTATCTAAATCTACTAGTACATCGAACACTACCCTCCCTCCAGATTAACAAGTTAGCTAGTTTAAAAATAAATTATATTCAAGTATGTATTCTTACTTTAACCACTTCCCGCCCGGCCCATAGCAGATGATGGCCGGGCGGTGGTTCAGTTATCCTGACTGGGCGTCATATGACGTCCAGCAGGATAGCATGCCACCGCGCGCCCGTCAGTCTGACACACCGCTACACCGATCTTGGTAAAGAGCCTCCAACGGAGGCTCTTTACCATGTGATCAGCCGTGTCCAATCATGGCTGATCACGATGTCAATAGGAAGAGCCGTTGATCGGCTTTTTCTCACTCGCGTCTGACAGACGCGATTAGAGGAGAGCCGATCGGCGGCTCTCCTGACAAGGGGGGTCTGCGCTGATTGTTTATCAGCGCAGCCCCCTCAGATGACCACACTGGACCACCAGGGATCGCCACTAGGACCACCAGGCAAGGGGGCAACATGTGGATGGCCAGGTATGTACCCCATGGCCATCCACATGTGCCCAATGTGCCCAGTCAGTGCCCAATCTGTGCCAATCAGTGCCCATTTGTGGCACCATTATATTGCAGTGATGCCGAGCAATGCTACCCTTAGGGGCATCAGTGCCACCAATCAGTGTCATCAGTGCCACCCATCAGTGCCCATCGGTGCCACCTGTCAGTGCCCATCTGTGCCCATCAGTGCCCATCAGTGCCCACCTATCAGTGCCCATCAGTGCCCATCTGTGCCACCTACCAGTGCCACCCATAAGTACCCATCAGTGCCACCCATAAGTACCCATCAATACCACCTACGAGTGCCCATCAGTGCCACCTATGAGTGCCCATCTGTGCCACCTATGAGTGCCGCAAACCAGTTCTACCTATCAGTGGCCATCAGTGCCACCTATCAGTGTCCATCAGTGCTGCCTATCAGTGCCCATCATCAGTGCCCGTCAGTGCCACCTCATCAGTGCCACCTCATTGGTTCCACCTCATCGGTGCCCATCAGTGCCACCGTATCAATGCCCATCAGTGCAGCCATATATGTGCCCATCATTGAAGAAAACTTACTTATTTACAAAAAATTTTAACAGAAACAAAGAAAAACTTGTTTTTTTTCAAAATTTTCGGTCTTTTTTTATTTGTTGCGCAAAAAATAAAAACCGCAGAGGTGATCAAATACCACCAAAAGAAAGCTTTATTTGTGGGAACAAAATGATAAAAAAATTGTTTGAGTACACTGTAGCATGACCGCGCAATTGTCATTCAAATTGCAACAGCGCTGAAAGCTGAAAATTGGCCTGGGCGGGTAGGTGTCTAAGTGCCTGGTATTGAAGTGGTTAAAAATGTACATCCTATTGCTCTCAGCCTCCTCCAAATCTGCAAATTGTATTGTTTTTGCTGTTGTGATCAGACTTACTGTTAAAGGGAGGCTAGGTTCATTCTCCATGGTCCTAGACAGGGTGTCTATGCTCCTACATACAGTAGGCCCATGGAGAACTTGCATGGACAGAGGTGAGTTTGTAGCTTGCTCCTAAGATGGACTAGGGACCATAGTCTATAGTCTTAAGTCCACCTTGAGAGCAAGCAAAAGAGGGTGGCTGCATACCTACATACAGTGGGACCATGGAGAACATACAAAGCCACTCTCTAAGTCAGATCACAGCAGCAAAAACAAATACATTTGGATATTTGGAAGAGGCAGAGAGCAAAAGAAGTTATTTATTTATTTTTTTACTGTAATGAGTTTTTTTTTTTTTTAATGTCACACCTGAGGGAGCAGCATGAGGATACATAAACTATTGACCAGCTGTAATGTAATTCACCAAAATAATTAATGGCCATTGCAGTATTTACCCAATCCCAAAATGGAACAGAATCACATTCCATAAAAGAAGCGAAAGCACCATTTTTTTTTTAAACCAAAATGTAGTGTCACTTTAATTTTCATACAATTTTCACCACTGTTTTTGGCTTATCTTTTTTACTTGTCTCTTTTTAAACAATGCATACTAGATTTGAAGTAGCATTATGTAAAAGTTCCATTCGTTTAAAGGATAATTAGGACTTCAACTGAGACCATGGCAGTGAAAAGAAGTACTATGCTTTACTTTGCATTCTCTTTGAATAGATAAGAGGAGGGAACTAGAAGATTCATTAGGAACTACTAATATATTTTGCTTTTTGTACAATACAGTATCTGTAATGACATTTCTGACACGTTCATCATTTTCCAAGTGCTAATTTGTTATATAAGTATAATATAACAAAAGAACTTTGAGGTCAATGAGTTCAGCAGTTTAATTGCCTTGTTATGACAGGACTTCCATCAGAGATATAAGCTGTGTTCCTACATATAGAAATAATTATGATACTTAGACACACCAGGCTATTGTATTGTTCTTTCCTTGCCTGGAAAAGTGAGCTGATGTACATAGCCCAAGAGAGGTGTTATGATATAATACATCTTCTTTGTGAGTTAACTACAGGGGCCTTTAGGTGTTATTAGAACTAGCTTTGCTGATTTAAAAAGAGAGATGGAAACTTGGCATATAGAAAAACACACATTAGCTTGTTGAGGGAAAATTATAGCTAAATGTTTTTTAATGGAAGATCTTTACAATAGTCATATTATTTATGTTCAGATGTTACTGTGTATACCTCTAGATTAGATTCTTATGCACATTTATAAAAAAAATACATGTCAAAAACGTTTTTTCAACAGTTGTGTTTGTTAGGTTTGCTGCCTCAATGTATTTTTATACCAGTGCAGCCACTCTTTGAAAACAGAGACTCCCCTTTTCCTAAACTATCTTTGCATTGGACAACAAAGATTTTTCTTCCTAAACACTTTGGGCATATTTTATAGATTGCCTGCTAATCACAAAAAAAACCTGTAATTTAACTTGTCATATACCATTTTATAGAAATCTTCTGTTTTTGTAATTTTAAAGAGGAACTTCAAGTAGAACTATAGGGAAAACTTTTTTTTTCCATTTTGGATAGAGTAAGGGTGGGGTATAACCCCTGTCAGATTTTTTTTCTTGCCCATTGAGGAGATTTACATTCACTTCCTGTCCCATAGCCCATACAGGAAGTGAGAGGACATACCTGTAAATTAAGGGATCCTTTGGTTGGGCCCCCCCCCCCCCCCAGATCCCCAGAACTTGTGCCCCCATTGGAAGCTTTCCCCTCTATTACTTTTCTAGGTGCAACACAAAATTTGGGATTTTCTCTTACTTTCACTTTCAATAATAATGGTAAACAGGACAAATAGAGAGGGTAAATCCTAATAGGTGTTCTAATCCCTCTCCATCCAAAACTAAAAAAAAATGTTGTCTTTAGTTATAGTTTCACCTGAAAAGGGAAGTTCCACTCATACTTTTTCTCCCCCAGACCCCACCCCCCACCCCCTCTGCCATTAATGTAAACTTTTTTTTCCCTGGAAGTGTGTACCTTATTTTGACAAGTACCCGCTCCCACTTCACCTAGGCAAGTAGAGTGAAAGTTCGTTCCCCCCTTCTCACCCGAAACCTCCTGGGACACTGAGACACATCACATGTCCCAGGAGACTGCAAGACCATTGACAAAGCCCAGCGCATCTCATGCATGCACAATAGGAAGCCAGCTGTGAAACACCAGGAATTCGCAGCCAGCTTTGCTACAAGCAAGATGGCCATGCCAAGAACCCAAAGACTGGTGAAGAACTGTCCAGGGAGATGACAGCACTGGATCCCTGGGCTGGCAGGTGTCTGTATATTACAAGCCAGAAGCTACAGTATTACAGCATATGTTGCTGACTTTTTATTTTTTTATAACTAACTGGAGCTCCTCTTTAAGTTTACAAATTTTTGCTTGCATTATAAGATGCTTTGTGTAGCTCTTGCATGCCCACGCATATTGCATAACATTTGTGGAACTGGTACAGTTTGGGCATAAGTAGGCATGGTTAGGCTTTATGGATGCTGGCTGAAAAGTCTATTAAAGCAGCTTTCATGCACAGATGCTACTCATTTCATTGATATCAGTTTATATGTATTTTGATTTTATTGTTTCAAGCCATAGCATTGTCTATGTACATGAAATTTGCATCACAAGTAAGCCAGTTATAGTGTTACTATAGGAAGATTGGGAACAACAGAAATGCCTCTCCAATGTCAGAACTGCTGTGATATGTTCTGTTACAGTTGTGGTGAGCACACGCTTAAGCCTTAAAGACACACCATAGCTAGACTTAGGAAGAGTATGAACTATACTTTGCTTGTAAGATTGATGATTAAAACAAAGCCTGGGTTCTTCACATTTGTTGTGCAAGATGTGCTGTCAATCTTAGAGCTTGGTTCAGATGATATGGTAAGAACAGAACAATCACACGACAGACTGTTATCTCTGTCTGACTATTGTTGCTGGTTTTTCTGCTAAAAATAAGGAATCAATTGAGTATTGAAAAGTGCCTTCAGCCATGAGATCAGTCAAATGATGACAATCTTACAGTATCGAAGCCACCTGAGAAAATTAAGCTTAGACAAAACAGACAAAGATACTGCAATGCAACAGCCAGGCAATGACAATGACAGTGATCAGGATTTTGAACTGTGCATGTCTGAGCCTCATCTCAAAACACAGCCAGAATTAAATGACATGGTCAGGGACTTAGGTTTGTCAAAATCAAAAGCAGAACTACTGGGTTAAGGACTGTAAGGGTGAAAATGTCTGTCTTTCCAAGCTGCCAAGATCACTTAACAAATTTCTTTGCACGGGTTTTGTACTGACATTGATGGTTTGTTCACAGCTTTGGGTTATGAGCATGACTCTCTAGGAAGATTGCCAAGACCATGAAACTGAGCTGCAGCATGGTGGCCAAGACCGTCCGTTTAATAGGACAGGTTCCACTGAGAACAGGCCTCGCCATGGTCGACCAAAGAAGTTGAGTGCACGTGCTCAGCCTCATATCCAGAGGTTGTCTTTGGGAAATAGATGTATAAGTGCTGCCGGCATTACTGCAGAGGTTGAATAGGTGGAGGGGTCAGCCTGTCAGTGCTCAGACCATATGCCGCACACTGCCTCAAATTGGTCTGCATGGCTGTTGACCCAGAAGGAAGCCTCTTCTAAAGATGATGCACAAGAAAGCCCGCAAACAGTTTGCTGAAGACAAGAAGACTAAGGATATGGATTACTGGAACCAAGTCCTGTGGTCTGATGAGACCAATATAAACGTATTTGGTTCAGATGGTGTCAAGTGTGTGTGGCAGCAAACAGGTGAGGAGCACAAAGACAAGTATGTCTTGCCTACAGTCGAGCATGGTGGTGGGAGTGTCATGGTCTGGGGTTGCATGAGTGCTTCCGACACTGGGGAGCTACAGTTCATTGAGGGGAACCATGAATACCAACATGTACTGTAACATACTGAAGCAGAGCAAGATCCCCTCCCTTCGGAGACTGGGCCACAGGACAATATTCCAACATGATAACGACCCCCACCTCCAAGACAACCACTACCTTGCTAAAGAAGATGAGGGTAAAGGTGATGTACTGGCCAAGCATGTCTCCAGACCTAAACCCTATTGAGCATCTGTGGGGCATCCTCAAATGGAAGGTGGAGGTGCGCAAGGTCTCTAACATCCACCAGCTCCATGATGCCATCATGGAGGAGTGGAAGAGGATTCCAGTGGCATCCTGTGAAGCTCTGGTGAACTTCATGCTCAAGAGGGTTAAGGCAGTGCTGGAAAATAATGGTGACCACACAAAATATTGACACTTTGGGCCCAATTTGGACATTTTCACTTAGGGTGTACTCAATTTTGTTGCCAGCGGTTTAGACATTAATGGCTGTGTGTTGAGTTATTTTGAGGGGACATTTACACTGTTATACAAGCTGTACACTCACTACTTTACATTGTAGCAAAGTGTCATTTCTTCAGTGTTGTCACATGAAAAAATATAATAAAACATTTACAAAAATGTGAGGGGTGTACTCACTTTTGTGAGATACTGTATGTTATTAAAAGTTCATATCATATTTCTCAATATTCCTTTGTGACAGTCATTCTGAAATTATATTTGTGCTCAGTTTGAAGGGGTCTATCATAATCACCAAACATTTTTTAGGTAGCAAAATCTTTGAAAAAACTGTTGTCCAGTGTTATCTCTTGGCACTGCCTAACCTTTTTATTAACCCTGGCATCGCCCAGTGCTACAGTATGCACTACAAAATGACATGTACAGATTTGTATGTAAGAGGGGGTTAGAGCTTTGTTGGGTTTTCTTTGCCCAGGGGCAAAGCAAGGAAGAGGGTAGAAGGAGAAGGAAAGAAGACAAGATGGAGGAAAGTAAGAACCTTTTCAGGGGCACACACAGAAAGGCATAAGGTCTGGCAAGAGTTCAGTCCATGATTTGGGACATACTGGCTTACAGCCATCCCCTCTCTCTCATTAACCTTGGGTGGGGCCAGGTGAAAAATGTAAGTTTTTCTTCCATAGTTGTGGGACATATGCTTCAGACTAATGCCCCGTACACACAGTCGGACTTTGTTCGGATATTCCGACAACAAAATCCTAGGATTTTTTCCGACGGATGTTGGCTCAAACTTGTCTTGCATACACACGGTCACACAAAGTTGTCGGAAAATCCGATCGTTCTAAACGCGGTGACGTAAAACACGTACGTCGGGACTATAAATGGGGCAGTGGCCAATAGCTTTCATCTCTTTATTTATTCTGAGCATGCGTGGCACTTTGTCCATCGGATTTGTGTACACACGATCGGAATTTCCGACAACGGATTTTGTTGTCGGAAAATTTTATATCCTGCTCTCAAACTTTGTGTGTCGGAAAATCCGATGGAAAATGTGTGATGGAGCCTACACACGATCGGAATTTCCGACAACAAGGTCCTATCACACATTTTCCGTCAGAAAATCCGACCGTGTGTACGGGGCATAATGCTACCAGAGATTTGGGAGAGTCCTTTCTTAGCTGCACAGAATGTGCTGTGTTTTACTGTTACAAAGGAAGTCTGCATAGTAAAGAGGTTAAAGAAAGCCACTTTCCTCCATTTAATTCTGAGTGTTATCAACTGTAGAAAGTGTGGGTGCAATTATTTCAAGGCTGCAGGCAGTCAGGCACAGCAGTAAAGCCCTACAATGATTCAATGACATACAGGCATGGCATATACCTGGAGAAACTTTTAGCAGCTAGTTTTGGGATAGTGATTGTGTGGTGGTGATCTGCTACAGGGGTCTTTGGGAATGGTGGTTGGTAGGTTCTCTGGTGCACATGATAGAATACCTGGGTACCTGTGTCACACTGGCACCAACTGTTTAAGTGACTGCTTAGAAATGAGGCCTTTGAGTCAAAATGTGAACTACTCCTATCTAGGCCTAGCGTCTGTAAAGTCACTGAGTAGTGAATGTATTAAAAACTGGTGGGAGATGGTGGTGTTTTAGCACACTATGCTATGCCTTCTCAGCTGGAATGGGTGCTTCCCCTGTGGGTCCAAGAACTGTCTCAATAACCCAGATGCCAGGGGACTATCTTAACAACCAACCTAAACTCTGGTTCTGCAAAGTGCAACATAGCCTTTGTAAGACATAAGGTTTCTTCATGTCTGAGCTCTATCACAATTCCCAAAATTAAAGGGTCTCCATTTTAGGTGTAAACATTCGGGGTGATTAAATTCAAGTGGTGCATGCAATTTCCAGACATGTGCCACTCCAGACTGCGTTTTTAAGGGCATGTCGGCCCACTTTTATTTAAAGGAAACAGAAAAGTTCAAAACAAACAGTAATCTCCCTTGCAGGGGGTTCCACCATCACTGTATATACATCCTTCAGCCTCCTGGCTTACTCACGGTCATCTTTGTACCACATCTGCCTGCTACATATGTGCACGCACAGGCTGCCACCTTCAGCCTTAGACTCCTCAAGGTTTCCTGTCTCTTTCTCCTGGAGACGTCTCCTTTCTACTAGGACCCTCCCCACCTCCTAAGCCAGACTTCCTGTTTGCCGGGCAGAGCTGTCTCCAAGTCTGAGCCCTGAGCTCTCTTCCTGGGAGGATTATGAAGCCAGCCCACAGGTGTGTAATTAGCATGCCTGCCAAAATCAGGCATACAGTGCTCATATACACCATGACACGAGATCACCTCTCTACATAGGCTATTGGGCAGAGACGAGGAAAAAGTCCATTCAAATAGTCACCATTGGTGAACATCGGATTAAAAACTACATTCTATCAGGTCCTTGGCATTAATGGAGAGATAGGTAGCATCTTAAAGAGAAACCCTTTGTGCTCTACAAAACTCCTTGAGTATGGTATGTAGCCCTAATCTCATGTTAGAGTAACCAGTGATCCAGTCATCAGGAGCATGCTGGAAGATATTATTAATATTAAACAGTTTCTGTAGCACTTTACAAAATAAGGGGAGACAATACAGTTATGATACTATTCAAGACAAGAGGGTTAGGAGGGCCCTGCTCGTGAGAGCAATCTAAAAGAGGTAGTCAGGTGTTATAAAAGGTCAGATACAGAAAAGGAAAAGGTAGCATTACCCTCCAACTGCCACTGCCATAAGACTTATGGTGGTGACAGCGGGGGATTTCATATGCAATCTAATGTCTATGCGCCACAAGCTGGCTGTCGCTTTTCTAATGAAAACGATTTGGTGGCTGCACTTTCTGTGACCCCCTGAGTATGTCCCCTCTGGCTTGATCCCCCCAGCCATGCTTCTCAGGCTCCGCTGTCACACCTGCAGGTCCAGGACCTGTATGGCAGGAGTTGCTGGGTGGAGGGTGACCAGCAAACATCCATTTGCTGATCTCCCTTAGCTAGAATGAATCCAGAAGTGATGTGCAATACCCCCCTTTCAGTTTCTGGTGTCACTTCCCTGGCCCTTGTGGCCAAAAAAGAAACTAATAGAGCAAGCTCTGTGCTCCATTAGCTTCAATGAAAGGCAGGTCTAAAAGACCCCTGATGTCTCATTAAGGAGATCCTGGTTTAAAAATGTTATATTACATAGGTAACCTATTGTCCCCTATGTGGTATAAATAAAGAAAACGTGAAAGTAAAAAAAGTCATTGTAGTTACACCCAAGAACTTAACCACTTGCTTACTGGGCACTTATACCCCCTTCCTAACCAGGCCAATTTTCAGCTTTCAGCGCTCTCACACTTTGAATGACATTTACTCAGTCATGCAACACTGTACGCGTATGAATTTTTTTTTTCACACAAATAGAGCTTTATTTTCATGGTATTTAATGACCACTGAGCATTTTATTTTTTTCACTATAAATAAAAAAAGACCGAACGTTTTGTAAAAAGATGCATTTTTCTTTGTTTCTGTTATAAATTTTTGCAAATTAGTAATTTTTATTCATACATTTTGACCAAAAGTTATACTGCTACATTTCTTTGGTAAAAATAACCCAAATCAGTGTATATTATTCGGCTTGTGAAGGTTATAGAGTCTACAAGCTATGATGCCAGTCATTGAAAATTGATCACAACTGATGTACTGACGGCCTATCTCATTTCTTGAGATACTAACAAGCCAGGACAGTACAAATACCCACCCCCCCAATTGACCCCTTTTTGGAAAGTAGACATTCCAAGGTAGTAAAAGGCATGGTGAGTTTTTTGAAGTTGTAATTTTTTCCCCACAATTCTTTGCAAAATTAAGATTTTTTTTCCACAAAATTTCATATTAACCAGTGGCAGAACTAAAGGGGTCGCTTTAGGCCCCCCGCTGCAGGCCCCAAGACACACCATCTCCCCCTGCACCCCTGGCTGTCCGTTTAACATGCAGGGGGGGTGGGAGGCGGCAATTGCCAGCTATAGGGTGCCCGTGAGCTGCAGGATCTTCCTGGGGCTTGAAGTTCTCTCTTCGAATGTATACAGTGGACAGGGGAGGGGCCTCTGACCTGGGCATGTATTGGCTTCACTCTTCAGGGAGTTGCTCTGCTTCTACACTCTTACTGATACATGCCTGGGTCAGAGGCCCCTCCCCTCTCCACTGTATATATTCAGGGAGAGAACTACAAGCCCCAGGGAGATCCCGCCGCCCGTGGACACCATAGAGCTGCTGATCGCTGCCTACCACCTCCACCCCAGGTGGGGGCGCACAGAGATGTGCTGGGGGTCCAAGGTGCACAGCGAAGACCAGCCAGGTACAGGGGAAGCTCTGGAAGGGGGGGTGACTATCTTGGACCCTGATGTAAGGGGGGGCTCTCTGGGGACCCTAAAGTAAGGGGGGCCTCTGGGGATCCTGAAGGGGGCTCTCTGGGGACCCTAAAGTAAGGGGAGCCTCTGGGGACCCTGAAGTAAGGGGGGGCTCTCTGGGGACCCTGATGTAAGGGAGGCCCTCTGGGGACCCTAAATTAAGGGGGTCCCTTTGAGGACCCTAAAGTAAGTGGAGCACTCTGGGGACCCTAAAGTAAGGGGGGCCTCTTGGGACCCTGAAGGAAGAGGGGCCCTCTGGGAACCCTGATGTAAGGGGGGCTCTATGGGGACCCTGATGTAAGGGGGGTTCTCTGGGGACCCTGATGTAGGGAAGGCTCTCTGGGGACCCTGATGTAAGGGGGGCTCTCTGGGGACCCTGATGTAAGGAAGGCTCTCTGCGGACCCTGATGTAAGGAAGGGGATCTCTGGGGACCCTGATGTAAGGAAGGGGCTCTCTGGGGACCCTGATATAAGGAGGGGCTCTCTGGGGACCCTGATATAAGGAAGGGACTCTTTGGGGACCCTGATGTAAGGGGGCTCTCTGGGGACCCTGATGTAAGGGGAGCCCCCCTGGGGACCCTGAAGTAAGAGGAGGGGCTCTCTGGGGACCCTGATGTAAGGAAGGGGCTCTCTGGGGACCCTGATTTAAGGAGGGGCTCTCTGGGGACCCTAATGTAATTAGGAGTTCTCTGGGGACCCTGATGTAAGAGGGGGGCTCTCTGGAGACCCTGATGTGAAGGAAGGCTATCTGGGGACCCTTATGTGCAGGGGTTGGCTCTCTGGGGACCCTGAATTAAGGGGGGACTCTCTGGGGTGCTTAATGTAAGTAGAGAGGCTCTCTGAGGATCCTGATGTAAGGGGGATCCGCATTATGTAACGACATTTTATATATATATATATATATATATATATATACACACACACACACACACACACATGTATATTATATACATGTGTATGCCCACCCAAGCGTATAAATTTCTTTACTTCGCTGCTATGGGCTCTAGCCGGAGATCTTTTGTAGACCTAGGAACGCCCCTGGTGAGGGCCCTTCATGGTTTCTTGCACCGGGGTCCTGAAGATTCTAGTTATGCCTCTGACATTAACAGGTTATTTCTCTCACATGGCATATGCATGCTTGCAACTATACCCCAAACCACATTATGCTATTCCTCCTGAGTATGGGGATACCACATGTGTGAGACTTATTCACAGCCTAGCCACATAGAGAGGCCCAACATGCAGGGAGCACCGTCAGGTGTTCTAGGGACATAAATTACACATCTATTTTCTTGACTACCTATTACACTTTTGAAGGGCCTGGAGCAGCAGGACAATAGAAACGCCCACAAATTGACCCCATTTTGGAAAGCAAGTACACAAATGTATTTTCTATGAGACATATTGAGTCTTTTGAACATGTCATTTTTTTCCACAAGTCTTTGGGAAATGTGGAAAGAAAATGAAAACACTTTTTGCATTTTTTTACGCCACTGATGGGTGCTGATGAGGATTTACTGATAGGGTGGCACTGATGAGCACTTACTGATGGGCACTGAGGCACTATTGGGCACTGGTGAACACTAATAGGGCACTGTAGTGGCACTGATGATCCCTTTAGTGGCACTGATGAGCACTCACTGATGGCACTGTAGGGCACTGATGAGTACTGATGAACACTGTAGGGCACTCAGGATCATGCCAACTCACGCTGCTGTGGTGTTTCTCTCTCCTCTCCTCACATCGATACAGTGTGAGCTGAACTGGGCATGATCCCGGTTTGCTGACGAAGTGATCACTCTCCGTCATTGGACGGAGCAATCAAGTGGTAAAGAGTCGCTTTACCCCGATCGGTGATGCACTGGGTTCCGTAGACCCAGCGATCATGGACAGTTTCAGATTCACGCCCTAGGGGGTGCGCGAGAAGCACAAGCATGGGTGTCCAACAACTAGCTGGCCGCGCTGTAGCCATCATTCAGCTATAGCATGGTCGGCAAGTGGTTATAAACCTCCACAAAAAGGCTCTGCGGGGCGCCTACATACTAAAATTTGCTTTCAATATGCATAGTACATATCACTGCACAAAATGCAGAGGTCCACTATTTATGGTTAACTCTAAACTGATGACCTGTAGGGGCTTTTAAACCATCACCTGTTGAAAATATGGGGTACTGAATTTTAGCATTCCTTTGCGGGTGCTCGCAAATTTAATGTTTCACATGTTGAGTATCTGTTTACTTTTTTTTTACTAAAAAAAATGGTCAACATATTAACTTAAATGTAATTTTCCTGAAATTTTGTGCTTCGTAAACAGTTGTGCAAATATCATGTGGCAAAAATGGGCAAAAATTGGAACTACCAACATTTTATTCTCCAGGGTTTATGCTTTCAGAAAATATATGATTGGAGGTTTTAACCACTTATATGATGTAGTCGACTTTGAGTGGGGATATCTGAATGATGCCTGCAGCTACATGCATCATTCATATATCTTCTTTTAGAGCTGGTGATTCCCTGCACCTTAAGAACAATCATAGTGGCTATTCAGATGCCCGATCCTTCTTACAAGCAGCGGGAGGGGCCGCCCTCCACTGCTTCTCCCAGCTCGCCTGTACAATCGGCGAGAGAGAAGGAAGCGGTCCATGTTGGAAGTTGACCATAGAGGCCCCGGACGTCTCTATGATTTTTTGGAGGTCGGGCACGATGCATTTGAAGAAATGCCGCCGCCTCGGCTGGAAAGCCAGGATCGTTTTTTTTTTTCTCAGGCTTCCCAGCCTAGAGGCGAGATGTGGGGATTTATTGACCCCAAATCTCACTGTAAAGGAGGACCATTCACGCACTATTCCTATTACAAGGGTTGTTTACATTCCTTGTAATAGGAATAAAAGCGATATAAAAAAAGAGTAAAAAGAAAGTGTCAAAATAGAAAAATAAAAGTAAAATAAACAATAATTTTTTTTTTAAAAGCGCCCCCGTCCCCTCGTGCTCGCGCACAGAAGCGAACGCATATGTAGGTCACGCCCACATATGTAAACGACATTCAAATCACACATGTGAGGTATTACCACAAACGTTAGAGCAAGAGCAACCATTTTAGCACTAGACCTCCTCTGTCACTCTAAACAGGTAACCTTTAAAAAAATGTAAAGCATCACCTATGAGCATTTTGAAGCACCGAAGTTTGGCGCCATTCCAACAAATGAGTGCAATTTCAAAATGACATGTTAGGAATATATTTACTTGACATTGCTGTTTTTTTTTTTTTAATGCATGAAACAGTTTTTTATTCCAAAAAAAAGCTTTTATAAATTACTGCGCAAATACCATGCGAGATAAAAAGTTGCAATGACCACCACATTTTATTCGGGTTCTGCTATAAAAACATATATAATGTTTAGGGGTTCTGAGTAATTTTATAGCAAAAAAAATATGATTTTTACATGTAGGAGTTAAGTGTCAGAATTGGCCTGGGTAGCAAGTAGCCTCACCTCATAAGCCCTAAAATTATTTTTTAAACATGCATGCAAAAAAACGCAAATATGGCTTTGGCAGCAAAAAGGTGAATTTCATATCCCTTCCTGCATTTTGGCTCAGCTTTCATTTCCTCCCACTTTCAAGGGAACAAATTGTAAATATGTCTGAATATTAATTGTGCTTATAGGTTGTCAACCTCATCTCACAAAGTGCCCCCCAATATACATGTCTCTCGAAAAAAAGGTACTTCTGTTATTGCTACCAACCTAGCTTACATTATACAGGGCAGATGCAGTAGTATACAGCAACAAACATGCGCACAAAGACTTATATAATTTTAAAGGGTGGCCCACTGGGTTATGTAAAAAGAAAATACAGCTAGAAGGAGAACTTCAAATGATTCTATATAATCATTTTAGCTGTGCTGACGATATCCTGCTGTGTGTACCACAGACACATATGCTAAGCTGTTTATCGTGGCAGCATGGAACAGGGAAGATAATACTATTCACATCAATTGACTAAGCTGTATGAATTACTTTATCTGAGCATGTTAACTTAGGTAATGATAATTTTCATAAAAAGTATTTAATTTATGAACCTAAATATCACATAATGTGCAATCGTCATTCCTTAAAATTAAATCATTATTTCAATATTAATAAAAAGATTTTTTTGTTCCACGCTGATGGATGTGTGTACTATTTAAGTGTATATAGGAGCTGCTGCGTCCACTATGACACCTGCGTATTAAGTTTTAGTGATAATGGTGCTGCTCTATGATAAATGAATCCTAATGTTTGATAGTGATAAAGTGCCAGGTGCTATCAAATATATAAAAGTAATAGTTAATAAATAATTGCTAATCATCTGTGGTGCTTATGAAAACATGTGCAAAACAAAGAAATATATAAATAAATAGACTTTTTAATGTGTGTAAGAATCTCTCAATCGATCTATGTACGATGCAAAAAAAATGAACAGTCTCAGGACTAGATTAAATAGATAAATAACAATCTCAGGGTTAAAAAAAATTAGAAAGATCACAGTATATCTGCAATAAATGATGAACGTGGTATCTGGTGTGTCCTTATTAGTGTTCGCAAGGCTCAAGAAAACTTCACAGAACTTGGTATACAGTCCCTTGATGGATGCAAGAAAAAGGACAGTTCTTCACTGACAGACAAAAAGAAAGTGACTTGTGCCTCCTAATCCTCTCCGTGCTCAAAATAGATATTCAAAGTGCAGGTGTTTCACTCTGTGCTCTTTTCTATATCATGTGCTTACCAGAGGGCTCTCCCTTCAAGGGAGTATGGTGTCTTCACAGCCACACCAATATGTGATGAAGTGTTGGAACAGACCTCCGTTGGTGTTGGTCTCTGGCAGCCCTGTTGTGCACAATATGTAAAGGAGAAAAGTAACACCCAGTAGTGCAATACCATTTTAAACTCGATTTATTCATAAAACGTATGAGTGTGCACTTACTTGGTTCAAATTCACATAAGCAAAGCGAAAATGGGAAGTCCGTGATTCCCAGAGGTTCCTCGGAAGAAAACAGGAAGTGACGCAATGAAGATGTGGCTCCGCCCTACATATTTCATCATCAAGACGTCATCTGGAGCAGTGCCATCTTGCTACACTTCCTGGAATATATACCATGTGGTAACCTGACAACCGGGTGAACTTTGAATTAGCCGTCATTTTGTTGTAGTCCATGTCTTTTTTTTGTTGTTTAAACAAATAATTTGGTCATGTTTGGTTGGATTAAGTTAATCGTTTTCTAATTGTACAGATTTCAATGTTTATTCTACCTATGTAATTCCTAAGGGTTTATGAGAAACAAAAGGTTTTCGAGGAGTTCCAAACTTTAGTATTGGTGAGTGGAAGAGTGTGTTTTAATGATCAAACTGGACTGGACCGTAATGCGTTTCACGGCATGTGGAATACTATATAAAGAATGTACAGGGGATACCGCATGTTATATATTGAAAAATACATTTGATATTCACTCATGAAATTAGTTAAAAAAATTTTTTTTAAATACAAATAAGGCATGCGTTTGCAAATGCATGCTAACTAAACCCCTGTTTTTAATGCAGACTGTTGGACAGGTTAATTTGGTCAGTTGGCAGACTGGTTGATGAGTTGAGCTATGGAATGTTTTGTTTTTGTCTTTCATGTGATTGCCCTTCCATTTGCTCCTTGCTGTGAAGGCCAGTTATAGGTGGGGGCAGGGGCCATTTGTCTGTTACTGGTGTAAATATGGTCCGGGGACACACTGTACACCTTTGCTGCCACTGTGCTCTTGCTGGGTGTCCAGTGTGCTCCTGTTTCTTTAAGGGGGATTGGGCTGCCTCCAGGCCCACCTGCCCCTCATCTATCCATTTAATGCATGTGCTTCCATTGTGGAGACGCTTATAAATTCAGTAGCGTTAGGACTGCAAGCATACACAGGGTTCCGTGAAGAGGCCTTGCAGCTTATGCATGCGTTTGCAAATGCGTGCTAACTAAACCCCTGTTTTTAACGCAGACTGTTGGATAGGTTAATTTGATCAGTTGGCAGACTGGTTGGTGAGTTGAGCTATGGAATGTTCTGTTTTTGTCTTTCATGTGATTGCCCTTCCATGTGCTCCTTGCTGTGAAGGCCAGTTATAGGTGGGGGCAGGGGCCATTTGTTTGTTCTATGCTATATGTGTTCCAATTCCCAGAAAAAGTGATCCCATATATATTTTGTTTAATCTCATCAAAGAACTCTTGCAGTGTTTTCTCCATCCCTTTCCATATTATTAAAATATCATCGATGTCCAGATCTTTACTAGGTGCATATTTCAGTCCTAAATCTAAAATTTAAATTTCCTCCTTGTTAAAACTAGTGTCACTTAAGTTAAATATTCCAGCTCCTATTGTTCTCACCTTCTTTTTCTTTGTCCTCGTTTACCCTTTGCACGTTTTCTTTTTGCCATCTTTGGGGTCTCGGGGGTTCCCTCCTGTCTTCTTCCCAATAGTTTCTTCATTGTCCCCAATTGACCTCTCAGTGGTTTGTATGCATGGGTCTGGGGGGCTGCCAATGTATTATGCTAGCCTCTGTTTCTTGGGGGACCCCAGTTTGAGTTTCTTGAGGGGCCCCAGTGGTGGCTCCTTGAGGGGCCCCACCCTCCTTGTGGTCTTGGCCTTCCATATCCCCCCATTGGTTTGGTGGTCTGTCTCTGTGCTCTCTGGGAAAATCCCTTCTTGGGGGTGATTCTTTATAGGGTGCTTCTCGATAGGTGTTTCTTAATGGTGAATATCGATTATGGTCTCTCGGTATGCTGGGTGTTCTGGGTGTTCTTAAAGTGTGCATATTAGGTGGACGATTCCTTATGGGGCTGTGTTCTTGTTGTGGTCTATTTGTGTAGTTAGGGGAAGGTTTTCTTCTTTGTGTGTATCTTGGTGTTCTAGGGGTATTGACCCCCCCCTTCATTCCAATCTTCTTCTTCCTCTTCCCTATCTACTGATGTTTCCCTAGACTCTCCATTCATAGAAACATCAGCAATTTCTTCTCCTCCATAGGTTTCATCTGTCTGCCATTTGTATACTTGTTGGTTTTTGTAATCCAAAACATCTTTGAAATTTCTTTTGTTTTTTGAGTTGAATTTTTTCAAATTCTTCTTGAAGTTTCTTTTCTTTGCCTTTATAGTCTTTATTTTCAATGAATGGTACAAGTTGTTCCTTAACCACTTGCCGACCAGCGCACGCCGATGTACGTTGGCAGAATGGCGCTGGTAGGCAAAAGGGCATACAGGTACGTCATACAGCTAAGAAGCGGTGTCGCGGGCTCATGCCCGCCGCGGTCTCCGTATCTGTGACCACGTGTCCCGTGGACTCGATGCCCACCGGATGCCCGCAATCGTGTCATGGAGAGGAAGAACGTGGAGATGCTTTTGTAAACAAACCATTTCCCCATTCTGCCTAGTGACAGGACAGAGATCACAGCTCTCTGTCATCGAGAGCAGTGATCACTGTCCTGTGTGTTAAAGCCCAGCCCCCTAACAGTTAGAATCACTCCTTATGACACACTTAACCCCTTCACTGCCCTCTAGTGGTTAACCCCTTCACTGCCAGTGTCATTTACACAGTAATCAATGCATTTTTATAGCATCAATCGCTGTGTAAATGACAATGGTCCCAAAATAGTGTAAAAAATGTCCGATGTGTCCGCGATAATGTCGCAATCCCGATAAAAATCGCAGATCAGCGCCATTACTGTAGAAGAATACATATCAGCCTAAACTAAGGAAAAAAATAGTTTTTTTATATATTTTTGGGGGATATTTATTATAGCAAAAAATAAAAAATAATGCGTTTTTTTCAAAATTGTCGCTCTTTTTTTGTTTATAGCACAAAAAATAAAATCCGCAGAGGTGATCAAATACCACAAAAAGAAAGCTCTATTTGTGGGAAAAAATGGACATCAATTTTGTTTGGGTATAACATCGCACAACCGCGCAATTGTCAGTTATAACATCAATCGCTGTGTAAATGACAATGGTCCCAAAATAGTGTCAAAAATGTCCGATGTGTCCGCGATAATGTCGCAATCCCGATAAAAATCGCAGATCAGCGCCATTACTAATAAAAAAAATTAAAATAAAAATGCCATAAAACTATCCCCTATTTTGTAGACGCTATAAATTTTGCACAAACCAATCAATATACGCTTATTGCATTTTTTTTTCTCAAAAATATGTAGAAGAATACATATCAGCCTAAACTAAGGAAAAAAATAGTTTTTTTATATATTTTTGGGGATGTTTATTATAGCAAAAAATAAAAAATAATGCGTTTTTTTCAAAATTGTCGCTCCTTTTTTGTTTATAGCACAAAAAATAAAATCCGCAGAGGTGATCAAATACCACAAAAAGAAAGCTCTATTTGTGGGAAAAAATGGACATCAATTTTGTTTGGGTATAACATCGCACAACCGCGCAATTGTCAGTTAAAGCAACGCAGTGGCGAATCGCAAAAAGTGCTCTGGTAAGGAAGGGGGTAAAATCCTCTGGGGCTGAAGTTGTTAATCACTAAAATTTCTGCTTCTATTGTTTTTAACTTGTATTGTCTCCTATTAACTTTATTAATTATTTTCAGTAGTTCGATTTCCCTCTGATTAAAAAATTGGTACCATTGTACCATAAGGCCTCTTTCATTGACCCCGTCATTGGGAGAAATATCCCATATGAGTCTCCTTGGCACAATCTTTTCTGCTATATACATTTCTAGTGTGGCAATGTCCCACCACACCCTCAGTTGTTTCTCCATATTGTGTTTGAGGTGTTTCCATATCTTGTTTATTTACCACATTTTCCTGGTTAAATATGGTTTCTAGATTAACTGTCCTGGTGTTCATATATTTAAAGATATCCATCGTAGCAGAACAAATTGGTACTATTACCAATAATGTATAAATAAAAAGATTTTTTGTTCCGCGCTGATGGATCTGTGTACTATTTATGTGTATATAGGAGCTGCTGCTTCCACTATGACACCTGCGTAAGCAGGGTCTAAAGTGAAAAAATGTGTTATTAAGTTTTAGTGGTAATGGCGCTGCTTTGTGATAAATGAATCCTAATGTTTGATAGTCATAAAGTGCCAGGTGCTATCAAATATATAACAGTTATGCCCCGTACACACAGTCGGATTTTCCGACGGAAAATGTGCGATTGGAGCGTGTTGTCGGACATTCCGACCGTGTGTGGGCTCCATCGGACATTTTCCATCGGATTTTCCGACACACAAAGTTTGAGAGCAGGCTATAAAATTTTCCGACAACAAAATCCGATTGCATCAATTCCGACCATGGGTGGCCAGTTCCGACGCACAAAGTGCCACGCATGCTCAGAAGAAATTCCGAGACGGAACAGCTCGGTCTGGTAAAGTGAGCATTCGGAATGGATACAACCCTTTCGTCATGCTGCAATGTTTTAAATAGTTTAATACAGCGCACTCTGTTCATCTTTATAATGTGAGAAGAATGAAGTAGTTTTGCTGCTCATATTCACACAGACTTCTCACAAACCTATTTCTTTATTATTTATCGGGATTCCCTCAATATATTTTGATTTGTCACATCTGACCAATTTTTTTTTGGTTGTTTTAAATTTTTTTTAAATTTTTTTTCAAGGCTGTTTTTTTTTTTTTTTTGGGTTTGTATTTTTTTCAAGGCTGTTTTATTTATCTTTTTTTTTGGTTTTTACTGCAGAATATTTTTGTGTGTGTTTTGTGTGTCAAGTTACCACAACACCATTGATATCTTGTATTATTTAATCTCAAGGAGATTGCTTGGTGTTGGTGTCCCTTGTTAATTTCACATTGTAGTTTTGAAATGTACCTGCCTCCTCACCAACAAACAGTTTTTTTTTTTAAGGAAAACACACATAGGCGAGTATAATTGAAACAAAAATTCCTTTATTAAGGGCTCACAACCAAACAAAGAGGGAGGCAACGCTGGAGAAACAGCAGAAATTGGCGAAGCCTTTGACCCCCAGGGCACACATCAATTCTTTTCCAGCAAAATTGGTGGCCTGAGGAGTCCATATGTAAGGGAGTGCAGTCTGGTCCAGAAGTCCAAGAGATCCTGAAAGCAGCAGATGACATCTGTAGCCCCGGGCTGTGGTCATACAAGAGACTGCATCTTTGGCCAGACCAGACTGAACCCAGGGCCATCACTCTCTGGTCTTCCTTCCACGCTTCCTTCCATGCTGTGGCTGTGGTGGTGGAGTTGTGGCAGCAGGAGGAGGAGGATGGTCCAACTCAATCACGTCAGTATTGGGTGTGATTTCACCACTCACCCCCTTAGAACTTTATAAATAAGTTTTTCACACATGAGGCATTGACCCTTCTGCATGCCCTTCAGTTTGGTGGCAGCCATGCAGGCAAAGGACTCTTCAGGAGTGGGTAAGGCTCTGAGGGACGCAGAAGCCTCCTGAATGAGCCTGAGTGCTGAATCCTGCACGTGACTCCCCTTCCTGGGTCTTTTGTATGGAAGGCGGAGGGGAGGAACCTGCGATTCGGTCAGGCTCCGACTGGTCACAGGCTTCTCCTGGCTGCCACTTAGCCCCGCCTCCTCCTGGCTGCCACTAACCCCCGCCTCCTCCTGTGTGCCACATTCCACAGCCTCCTCCTGTGTGCCACATTCCACAGCCTCCTCCTCCTGGCTGAGGTCTTCCTGTGTATGAAAAAGGGACATAGTTTTAGTTTTTTCTTCATCAATCACACACAATTTTCATCTTATGACTGTTGCAAATTGAATGTTCACAAATATAACAGACTATCCTTCTGAGCCCAGCATTTTTCATTCTTGTCCCAATTATTTTTGGCCACTACTGCCTATTGATATGTCAAACACTTTCTTAAATCAGCAATTATTGATCAATAATACCATCTAGTAAAGATCATTTATTTATTGACCAGAAATCTGTAGAAGAATTCTATACCTGGCTCCATCTGGGCTCCTCCACTTCTTCCTGGCTGGAAGTCCCAGGTTGGACATCGGAAGCCTCAGCTGGGGTGGAAGGAAGAGTGGAAGGAAGGGTTGAGAGGGATTCCCAGACTCCAGTCTGGTCTGACAGAAATCGCAGTCTCTCCTAGTACCAGAGCCTGGGGACATAAATGTCATCTGCTCCTGCTCCAGATCTCTGGGAATCCGTGACCTTCTTGCGCTCCCTAAGATAAGTGCTCCTCAGGCCACCAATTTTGGTTTTTAAATAGGGGATGGTTGCCGTTGGGACCACCGGCTTCACCAACTCCAGAAGTTTCTCCAGCGCTGCCTGCCTATTTTGTTTATTATTGTAATGTGGATGTTTCACCTGCCACAGACAGGGCAGCTCCCTCTACTTGTCTATGAACAGGGGGAGGAAGTTGTGGTCATTGAAGCCATCCATTTTATCTGCAAAACACAACACGAGACAAACCCTAATGTCAGGCAAAACTCTCCTAATCTTGTTACAATATAGGCCTCAATCTAGAAGCAGTATAGGCCCAAGTTCTCCCGATCGGCGCCTCCGATACTCCTTCCTCTGCTCACAGATCGTAGTACTACGCACGCGTGTTACGCTTTATACACACTGCGCATGCGTGTAACTCTGCCCGCCCCTGACGTTCTTTCTAATCTCTTCCCTGCCCCTTTTCGTTCAGTGTGGTGGGGGAAGAGCACATGGCGGAGACACAGCAGGTGCGTGCTAATTATAGCAACGAGGAGGAGAAAAGCCCGGAGCCAGAAACATCTGGATCCAGAAGGAGACGATTTAAGGCATCAAATATGTCCTTTGGGGAGATGTTGGAGATGGTCGACATACTGAAGAAGGCCGACTATGACGGGAAGTATGGACCTTACCCCAACCCCAATGTCAGAAAGGCCAAGATCATGGTGAAAGTGGTCAAGAGTCTGCACCGGAATTTCAGGGTACGACGATCGAAAGATCAGCTCAGGAAGCGGTGGTCGGACCTCAAATTTAGAGAGCATGAGCAGTACCAAAAGATCCGGAGAGTGCTGCAAAAAAGTAAGTAGTTGTCCTGTCCGATTCTTTTTATGTTTATTACGTTCGTGCTGCTCCATGTGCTTTTCTTAACTGCTATCCATTTCTAAATGTGAACTTTCATGTTCATGGGCACATTATTCGTTCGTATCAAACATTTTTCGTGCGGCCTAGAAAACACCATTGTTTTGGCCATATGCATTTGCCCACATTTTTTAGGGCCTACCTGTCTGAAACTAATTTGGTTGTGTAGATGTGTTTGTTACTTGAATGAAATGCAAAAATAGATTCTGTGTAAGGAGAGGACACTCAGCAGCTGGTTACACATCTGGACGCTGGAGCACTAGTGTGGGACACAAGAGCACCCTTTTTGTTAGGGGGCCCACAGAGGTGCTCCAGTGGATACTATAGGGGTGTCTCCATCTGTGAAGCTTGTACAAAACAGGTAAAGTATTGAAGCTTGACAAAGGACACTAAAAATTCTACATCTTGGAACTCTGCCAAAACAGACAATTGTACCCCACTTCCAAGCAATGTTTCATATTTATAGTTCTGCCATCAAATATCTGTGTGCTAAGTATACCATTTTTTTTTTTGACATAGGGGAGAAAAGACTCGGAGGACACCCCTCATTCGAGGAGACCAGAGACCCCCCACCTCTGGAAGAAGGGGAAATCCACCCAAGCAACGCAGAGCAGGAAGAGGAAGACGTGGTGGAAATTGGCACCACAACAGGTGAGTGTCTGCGACCACAGGCTCAGGTAAGAGATGGATGCCGGCATATTTATAATACATGGTTTTTTTTGTTTCTATCTTTTTAGGTGATCGTGATGTTGTGGATCCAGATCTTTTCACCTCGGAAAGTGCACAGATCCTGATCGGGGAGATCATGGGGTGTAATAGGGACTTGGAAAACATCAAGAAAAACATCAATGATGTTATTCAAAAAAATAAGAACATCATCGATGTTTTGGGGAGAGTTTAAAACCCCTCCAAATCCCTTTGTTTTTTGGTGTGCTACATTTTTTAAACTTTTTGTGTCAAATTGTAGAAAAGCCAAATTTTGAAGAGGCACACAGTGTGTTAACATGTGCTATCTGCCATCACGGGAGATCAATGGACGCGTTTTGGGGGTGCAACCCCTTCCTCAATAATAAAGTAGCTGAGAGGAAGGGGTTGAACCCCCAAAACATGTCCCTTGATATCCCCTGTGATGGCAGGTAGCACATGTTGACATTCGGCTATTTGTGTGCATCTTCAAAATTTGGCTTTTCCGGGGGTGACTTCACCCCATCTGAACGCAATATCAAACACAGTTTCTAAATACTCATGTCTGATATTGCCTTCAAGTTCTACCAAATGTGAACTTTGTAAGTTCAAGATTTGTGTCTTTCTTGTTGGTTTTAAACATGCCTGTTTTATCTTAAATAGACATTTCTACTTTTTCTAATGTGACCCCAAAAATTGTTATACAACAAATATGTTGGTTTGTTTTAAAAACCTTTTCTAAATGCACATGTGATTGTGCAGATATTAAAAAGATTGATATTCAAAATGTGTGGATTATTGTCTCAACGCTCCAACACTTTGTTCAAGGTATCTTAGCCGGACATCATGGGCACTCAGGGGGGGCAAGCCATGACGGCCACTTTCAAGCGCCGTCAGGGATGGTTCATTTTGAATTCCAGCCTCAGGCCCAACTGAGCTAGCATAGTTGGCAGAATGTTGTCGTAAAAAGTTGTGTAGAACACAGCACGCCAGGATAATGTGATTCAGTTTGTACTCCGCCATATGTATGGGTGTAAGAAATAGGCGGAACCGGCTGGCCATGATTCCAAACATGTTCTCCACCACTCTTCTGGCTCTGGCCAGCCGGTAATTAAAAACCCTCTGGTCCGGGGTGAGGGTCCCCATCAGGAATGGCCGCATAAGATGGTCCCCCAGTGCACAAGCTTCATCCGCAATGAAGACAAATGGGAGTCCTTCCACATTGTCTTCTGGAGGTGGCAAGTCCAAGCTGCCATTCTGGAGACGCCTGTAGAACTCTGTCTGGGCGATGACTCCACCATCGGACATCCGGCCATTCTTCCCCACGTCCACATACAGAAATTCATAAGTAGCCGACACCACCGCCAACATCACAATACTATTGAACCCCTTATAATTATAATAGTACGACCCCGAGTTGGGTGGTGGGATGATGTGGACGTGTTTCCCATCAATTGCCCCTCCGCAGTTAGGAAAGTCCCACCATTGGGCAAAGTGGGAGGCCACAGTCTGCCATTCCTGTGGCGTGGAAGGAAACTGTGGAGTAAAAAAAATCAAATTAGTCTTTCTGCACATAAACATGGAAAGCAGATTAGACACAAACATTCTTCGCCAACATCAAGATACTATTTATTTATGGGAATTTTTAAAGACCAAAGTATAAGGTACACCTATCAGATTCCCCCTCCCCTCCCCCTCTCATGAGCCATTTCTAACATTATAGGGGGGGAACTCTTGGACAGGTAACCCTCTCCACTTCATTGAGAGATGAATACCTATATAATGTGTATTACTTTGAACAGCCCCTCCTTAGTTACACTATTGGCAGCCCACTGGACAGGTAAGAAGTGTCATAATACAAGGATATAAATACACACTGTACACATTTGAGCACATTGGACATTCTGCTATTACCTATCAAGATAATAATAAGATACCAAAACTTTAAACAGTATCATTTGAAAGTATACAGGCAGGCCCTTGCACTACATGCTTTGGGGAATTCATCCATAAATCTGACCACAAAAGAGATGGGTATAGTGTATATGGCTTTGGCAAAGTCAGCAGATAGATGATTGAGGATAGATAGAGAATTGGTATCAGCTGACTTAGCAGTTGGGGGAGGGAGGGTTCAAAATGATTTGGGAACACCCAAAAAAAGCCTCTGGCACTCTGCCTCAATTTGAAGCACCAATCACATTTCAAAACATTTTAGGGGTGTTTGGGGTAAAGCACTACTATGCAGCTGATAAAATACATTGTTAAGTGACTACATGAGGTGAATATAGGGCAGGAGACCATGCTGGGGAGGTAAGTGAAGGCAAATATGTATGAAGGCCAAAAAAATAATTACATAAAAATCCAGCATGCATGAGGACAAAGGGGACATTCACAGCATATTACAATCATGGTAATTAGGGAATGAGGAAAGAAATACAATATATTAGCAAACATTATATACAATAAAATGTGATATTAAAGGATAAAAATCTTACCTTAATATACTCCTTCTGCAGGACCTGAATGATGGCAGAACAAGTCTCCGGGATAATGATCCCCAGAGCCTGGGGGGAGATGCCTGTTGAGAACTTTAAGTCCTGCAGACTTCTCCCCGTCACCAAGTACCGCAGGGTGGCGACTAGCCTCTGCTCTGGAGTGATGGCTTGCCTCATGCAGGTATCCTGCCTGCTAATATAAGGGGTCAGCGAAGTAAACAAACGGTGAAATACGGGGTCCGTCATTCTGAGAAAGTTCCTGAAATCATCAGGATTATTCTCACGGATCTCATGGAGCAAAGGCATGTGACAGAACTGGTCACACTGAAGCAACCAATTCTTGGTCCATGAACTCCTCCCCACCCTGTTCATGGACTGGACTTGTGTCAAGGTCAGGACCCCAACACCAAGCCCCCGCACAGCACGAACTCTACGAGGAGTACGTATACGCAACATGGCTAGAAAACGGTCGGCTGCTCAGAACGAAGTAACAGAACGCACTGAAGAACAGCAAGGCCTGTTAAGAGCGACCTGAAACACAGTAATGAATGAACAAGAACAGAATGACAAGAGTCACGCGTCACTTGCTGCACGTACTGAAGAGCAGATACAAACCCACAAGCACAAACTGAACAGCAGAAAACGATCTGAAAACCACAAGTCTGAAAAAGCGCAAATCGTTTCTCACCAAACTTTTACTAACACGAGATTAGCAAAAGGAGCCCAAAGGGTGCCGCGCTTGGTTCTGAACTGGCCTTTTCTAGTCTCGTCGTACGTGGTGTACGTCACCGCGTTCTTGGCGATCGGAAATTCCGACAACTTTGTGCGACCGTGTGTACGCAAAACAAGTTTGAGCCAACATCAGTTGGAAAAAATCCATGGATTTTGTTGTTGGAATGTCCGTTCAATGTCCGATCGTGTGTACGGGGCATAATAGTTAATTAGTAAAGTGCTAAGTGTTAATCATCTGTGGAGCTTGTGAAAACACGTGCAAAGCAAAGAAATATATAAATAAATAGACTTTTTAGTGTGTGTAAGAATCTCTTAATCGATCTATGTACGATGCAACAAAATGAACAGTCTCAGGACTAGATTACATAAATAAATAACAATCTCAGGGTTAAAAAAATTGGAAACATCACAATATATCTGCAATAAATGATGAACGGGGTATCTGGAGTGTCCTTATTAGTGTTTGCAAGGCTCAAGAAAACTTCACAGAACTTGGTATACAGTCCCTTGATGGCTGCAAGAAAAAAGGACAGTTCTTCACTGACAGACAAAAAGAAAGTGACTTGTGCCTCCTAATCCTCTCCGTGCTCAAAATGGATATTTCAAAGTGCAGGTGTTTCACTCCGTGCTCTTTTCTATACCATGCGCTTACTAGCGCAATCGACACTATTCTGTACTCCTACTCCTGGACCTCTCTGCTGCCTTTGATACGGTTGACCACCCCCTCCTCCTCAAAAAACTACACGCCTTTGGTCTCCGTGACTGTACACTTCGCTGGTTCTCTTCCTACTTATCCAACCGCACCTTTAGCGTTTCTTATAACTCTACTTCCTCCTCTCCTCTTCCTTTCTCTGTTGGGGTCCCTCAGGGTTCTGTTCTTGGACCTCTACTATTTTCAATCTACACTGCTTCCCTGGGTCAACTGATAGCCTCCCATGGCTTCCAATACCACCTCTACGCTGATGACACCCAAATCTATTTCTCTACCCCTCAGCTCACTCCCTCTGTCTCCTCATGTATCAGTAATTTACTCTCAGATATATCAGTCTGGATGTCTCACCACTTCCTTAAACTCAATCTAGCCAAAACCGAACTTCTAATTTTTCCTCCCCCTTATGCCTCTTCCCCTGATCTCTCTGTCAAAATCGATGGCACAACTATAAGCCCATCCCCACATGCCAAGGTTCTAGGTGTAGTCCTAGACTCTGAACTCTCCTTCAAGCAACACATCCAATCACTGTCCAAATTCTGCCGCCTCAACCTCCGCAACATCTCCAAAATACGCCCCTTTCTAACCAATGACACAACAAAGCTCTTAATTCACTCACTGGTCATCTCTCGCCTTGACTACTGCAACTCCCTTCTCATTGGCTTACCACTACATAGTTTATCACCTCTTCAATCCATTATGAATGCTACTGCCAGACTCGTCCACCTTACCAATCGCTCTGTGTCTGCCACTCCTCTCTGTCAATCCCTCCACTGGCTTCCGCTCGGCCAAAGAATTAAATTTAAAATTCTAACAACTACGTACAAAGCCATCCACAATTTCGCCCCCAGCTACATCACTAGCTTGGTCTCTAAATACCAACCTACTCGCTCTCTTCGTTCCTCTCAAGACCTCCTGCTCTCTAGCTCCCTTGTCACCTCCTCCCATGCTCACCTCCAGGCCTTTTCCAAAGCCTCTCCAATCCTATGGAACTCCTTACCCCAATCTGTCCGCTTATCTCCTACTTTATTAGCTTTCAGAAGATCCCTGAAAACCCTTCTCTTCAGAGAAGCCTATCCTACCCACACCTAACAACTGTACTTTCTTTTTTTTTTTTTCCATCAGCTCATCCCCCACAGTTATTACCTTTTGTCTCCACTTGACCCTCCCTTCTATATTGTAAGCTCTAACGAGCAGGGCCCTCTGATCCCTCCTGTATTGATTTGTATTGTAAGTGTACTGTCTGCCCCATGTTGTAAAGCGCTGCGCAAACTGTTGGCGCTATATAAATCCTGTATAATAATAATAATAATAATAATAATAAATAGAGGGCTCTCCCCTCAAGGGCTGTGCCTTCACACCCACACCAATGTGTGCTGAAATGTTGGAACAAACCCCCGTTGGTGTCGGTCTCTGGCAGCCTCGTTATGCATGATATGTAAAGTAGAAAAGTAACACCCAGTAGTGCAATATCATTTTAAACTTGATTTATTCATAAAAAGTATGAGTGTGCACTTACATTGATTAAAATTCACAGAACTTGGTATACAAATATAGTTAAAAAAGATGGGCTAGATATCGTGGAATTGGCATTGCAAAAATACAGTGTCATGAAACAGGAACAAATCAATTATATTTTGGAAGGCTTAAAGATGGCCATGAGTAAAATTTACTTCTGGTACAAATGTAACCATTACACATAAACAAAAGGAGTGGCCATGGGAGCTAAATATACACCAAGTGTGGCAAATATATTCATAAATCGATGGGAAGAAGAGCAAGTATATAGTGTAATAAGGCCAAATTTGAAATTATATCATAGGTACATTGATGATATTTTAATAATATGGAAAGGGACAGAGGAAACACTGCAAGAGATGTTTGATGAGATTAACCAAAATATATATGGGATCACTTTTTCCGGGAATTGGAACAAATATAGCATAGACTATTTAGATCTACAAATCTTTAAAGAAAATGAAAAATTAAACACTAGGACCTTCTTCAAAAAAACTGACCAAAATGGGTATATACCAATGGGAAGATGCCACTATCCAAATATTGATAGGAAATATACCCAAGGCCCAGTTTATGCAGATACACAGAAATTGCAGCAATCAAGAAGATTATGAGAAACAGTCCAGTATATAATTGCAAAGATTTGTTGAAAAAGGCTAAAAGAAAGGAAAATTGGAAAGAATCAAGAACGAAGTGAAAAAGATGAACAGAGAAACCATGTTAAATAATAATAAGAGAACTAACAACAAATATATGGAACAGGTTTTAACACACCATATAAAAAAATAGAAAAAGTAGTGAAAAAGCATTGGCCAATACTAAACCCAGACAAAACACCACAGCCCACTTTTATTTACAGACGAGCCCCAACTCTAACGAATAAACTTGTCCATAATGCAATAGACCCACCCAAACAAATTAAAGTACTCCCCAGCCTAAAAGGCTTTTTTAAATGCAATAAATGTCTGCCGTGCAGGGTCAGCAAATGAACAAGTAAAAAGAAAGAATACAGGATTAGGGAACTGATCACACGTAGTAGCATCACTTCCTGTTTTCCTCTGCGGAACCTTCGGGAATCATGGACTTACGTTTTCGCCTTGCTTATGTGAATTTTAAACAATGTAAGTGTACACTCATTACAAATAAATCAAGTTTAAAACAGTATTGCACTACTGGGTGTTACTTTTCTCCTTTACATACCATGCATAACAAGGCTGCCAGAGACCAACACCAACAGAAGTCTGTTCCAACACTTCAGCACACATTGGTGTGTCTGTGAAGGCACCCTACCCCGTTGAGGGAAGAGCCATCTGGTAAGCGCATGCTATAGAAAAGAGCATGGAGTGAAACACCTGCACTTTGAAATATCTATTTTGAGCACAGAGAGGATTAGGAGGCACAAGTCACTTTCTTTTTGTCTGTCGGTGAAGAACTGTCCTTTTTTCTTGCATCCGTCAAGGGACTGTATACCAAAATCTGTGAAGTTTTCTTGAGCCTTGTGAACACTAATAAGGACACTCCAGATACCCCGTTCATCATTTATTGCAGATATAATGTAATGTCTGCAATTTTTTTAACCCTGAAGTTGTTATTTACATATTTAATCTAGTCCTGAGATTGTTCATTTTTTTGCATCGTACATAGATTGATTGAGAGATTCTTACACACACACTAAAAAGTCTATTTATTTATATATTTCTTTGCTTTGCACATGTTTTCACAAGCACCACAGATGATTAGCACTTGGCACTTTATTGATGAACTATTACTGTTATTTAACTATTGTTTTGCAATTTTAATCCTTTATTTCTCTCAATGGGTATTTTTTGTTTTCATTAATTTTTCCCTTCCTTGAACACATCCATTTTCATATTTCTATTTGCATACCCCCTCCCCCCAGACTGTATACTTCTGAAACTTTACCAAAAATTTTTTTTATTTTATTTTTTATCATCTTTTCTGCAAACTTTGTTAGAATGTAAATGTCTTGGTTCTAGGATGCATAAACTTCCATGGCTATGTGCGAGACTTGATATCGTGGGCTGGCCAGTCAAGGTGGCTGAAGATACAGAACTCCGAAGAAGATCAGGTGTAGATGTCGTAGATGTCAGCACCAGTGATAGAGCTTGTTGATGTTACTTTGCTGAAGTTTAGTTAGTATAACGGAAATTAGTTTTCCTATAATGCCAATAGGAAACTAGCAATATTTTAAAATGAATTTAAAGCAAACCCTCTGACACATTCTGATTACTGTCTGTGTACTTAAATGGTAGATTCACCCAATGGCTGAACATTGAAACTAAAACTTTCAAATCATTCTGAGCAATGGATAATAGGGTAATGTTTTTGAAATATAGACACATAGAAAAGTGACAGCAGAAAAAAGACCAAGTGTTCCACCGAGTCTGCCCCTTTTGTTTTTTTTATACATTCTTTTTTTCTTTCCATTAACTTTTTTCTGAGTATAGATCTATGATTGTCCCCAGCATGTTTTAACCACTTACTGTTGACTGTCGTACTGCCTCAGCTGGAAGTCTATTCCAAACATTAAGTACTCTTTCAGTAAAATAATACTTTCTAAGATTAGTTTTGAACTTTCGTCCAGTTAGTTTGAGGTCGTGTCCCCGTGTTCTTGATTTTGGTTTCATATTGAAAATACTGCCCCCTTGAACCTTATTCACCCCCTTGATGTATTTAAAGGTTTCATTCATGTCTCCCTTTTTCCTTCTGTCCTGCAGAT
The DNA here is from genome assembly GCF_042186555.1 of Aquarana catesbeiana. NCBI lineage: Eukaryota > Metazoa > Chordata > Amphibia > Anura > Ranidae > Aquarana > Aquarana catesbeiana. Next base: position 90,394,573 of record NC_133328.1, read on the forward strand.
TGTACAAATTAAGTTCCTGAAGTCTCTCTTGAAATATTTTAAACTACAGACCTTTCACCATTTTTGTTTTTCCATCTATTGACGACTTGTTCTATCTTATCAATATCTTTTTGCAAGCGAGGTCTCCAGATCTGGACACCGTATTCTAAATAAGGTCTCACTAAAAATCTATATAGGGGAATCAGTATGCTGCTGTCACGCCACCACTTCCAGTTTCGGAGCTCAGCAGCCATCTTTGTGAATGCATTTTGTTTGTCATATGCTGTTTGGTTTTTTCAAAAAAAATATATATTTTAAGCAAAAGTTAGCATGGATTTATGATAAATCTGATTTATTTTTAGGAGAAAATGAGCAAAATCTTGGACAGAGGGGTGGCTGTCGATGTGGTATACTTGCATTTTGCAAAAAACGTTTGACACAGTTCACCTACACACGGTTAATGTGTAAGGTAGAGTCTACAGGCTTGGAAAAATAAGTTTGTAAATGGATAGAAAACTGGCTAAAAGACCGTATTCAGAGAGAAGTGGTTAATGATTCTTACTCTGAATGGTCTAAGGTTATCAGTGGTGTACCCCAGGGTTCAATGTTGGGACATTTGCTTTTTAATATATTTATTAACGATAGAGGGTCTGGGACTAAAATGACCATTTCATTCTTTGCAGATGACACCAAGCTTTGCAGTGGAATAACGTCCTTACCGGATGTCTCCAACTTACAAGCCAACCTCAATGCATGTTTAATTGGGCAAATGTGTGGCAAATGAGGTTTAGCCTAGGTTCACATTACTGCGATTTGGCATGCGATTTGACACCTCAAATTCCATGCCAAATCGCCGGCTGTTGCCGGCAATAGCCAGGTTGGGGACAGGTTGGGACAATATAGACAAAGAAAGAATTTTCTCCTGCGCTCGTGAAGGCGTTGTTGATATTTAATGGTAGTACTTTCAAAGGAAAAGATAAATTAAAAGATGATCATGCGAGTCCCGCTGCCTAAACTGACCAGGGGTGATCCAAAGTAAGCCAAGTGTAAGAGAGAGATGGCACGTGATCTGATGCATAGATCAAGATGTTGCAGTTTATTCATAAAAAGGAGGGATGAATCCATACAAAAAGTATCTACGTGTTCATAAAACCAGGTTACAAATATACACATTTAAGTTAAAAAATAGACATGCCCATGCAAGGGCAAGTGCTATAATTTGGACTGACGCATTTCAAGGAAAACCCTCTTCATCAGAGCCTTGTAGAATGACAAGAGAGGTCTGTATAGTATTGTGGATCAGCATACAGGGGAGTGCTTAGTTGGGAGGAGTGTCACATGGTAAGTGATGAGTTCTCCTACACTCTAAGTTTATCCACATCCCAGCGCTCTGGATGGAATAAATACCAAAAACATCAAAAACATATATAATACAGAGCTTATATATAAAAAACGGTGATAAAATTGTATGCCATACAATACAGACCAAGAGACATGTAAAAAAATAATAAATGATAATAGTTATAATAGTAATAAAAAGTTGAAATTAAATATGAAATGCTTGAATTATAAACATATTTAAAAACATATATTTATGTATTGAAGCGATTGGATTGATAAAGCATTATAAAACTGTTATAAAAACATTATTAAAAAACATTAAAAAGCCATAGAAAAGCCACAAACTACTTATCATCTTATGGTGTTGCTAGGGGAGAATTAAGGACATTGCTATTTGCTGGAGTGGGTACGCTTTACATGATTGCAAATGAAATGCAATGCAAGTGTGAATAGACCGTGTGCAAACATGCAATGGACTGGATTGCCCCCAAACCACTGAGGAAGCAGAGCGGAACCAGACATACCTCTTATAGAGGTAATACTTGAGGTGGATGCCTGCACAGAGACTGGAGCAGCAGCAGGGACAGCCTGCAACACAGGCTGTACCGGAGCAGCCACAGTGGGAGATTCCAGGTGAGCTGTGCGACTCAGGAGCATTGTAACGCCATGGCAAACTGATCCATGCTGTGATCCTGCTCATCCGATCTGGAAAAAATATTACCAACAAGTGGACTGACTGCATCTTCTGAATTAATGGACTTCGCCTACTGACAGAAGTACAGTTAAATCACACTTGTTTAATAATAATAAAAAAATGTAAACAGAGTAAACGTAGTCAAAACATAGCCAGAGTTCAGGAACTGGATCAGATAGTCAGACAAGCCAGAAGGAATGTCAGCCAAGCAAGTCTTTAACAGGAACACAGGAGAGCGGAGAGATGTGATCAAGGCAAAGGCAGAGCTCATCTGGGCTGGACGGTTTAAGTAGGCAGGACTGACGAGCAGGATATTAACAAAAGGTGAGTCACTGTGGAGATATAGGAGCTGGCAATTAGCCAATAGCTAAGCAGCCAGCTCAGAGAAGGAAGGGCTGAGCCCAGCCCTGATAGGAAGACAGTTTCATATCACAGGTCAAACACCATGGCAAGACTGGGCAAAGCAACAAGACACACGGTAGTTATACTGCATCAGTAAGGTCTCTCCCAGGGAAATATTTTAAAGCAGACTGGAGTTTAAGATGTGCTGTTTAAGATCTTTTGAAGAAGCACAAAGAGATAGGCAACGTTGAGGGCTGTAGATGCAGTGGTCTGCCAAGGAAATCGAATGCAGTAGATAGAAAGACACATCACGCTAACTTCTCTTTAAAATCGGAAGGTGCCCAGCAGTGCCATCAGCACAGAACTGAGAAACCAGTGATAACCAGGTACAACCATCTATGTCTGGAGAAGTCTGGCCAGAAGTGGTCTTCATGGAAAAATTGCGGCCAAAAAGCCATACCTCCTACATGGAAACAAGGCTAAGCAACCCAACTATGCCTGAAAACAGGAACTGGGGTGCAGAAAAATTGCAGCAGGTGCTCTGGGCTGATGAGTCAAAATTTGAAATATTTGGTTGTAGCAGGAGGCAGTTTGTTTGCCGAAGGGCTGGAGAGTGGTACAATTATGAGTAACAGTAAAGCATGGTGGAGGTTCCTTGCAAGTTTGAGGCTGCATAACTGCAAATAGAGTTGGAGATTTGGTCAGGATCAATGCTGTCCTCAATGTTGAGAATGCAGGCAGATAATTTTCCATCATGCGATCAGGAAGGCATGTGATTGGCCCCAAATTTATTCTGCAGCAGGACAATGACCCAAAACGTGCAGCCGAATGTCATTACGAACTACCTTCAGTGTAAAGAAGAACAAGGAGTCCTCGAAGTTATGGTTTGGCCCCCACAGATTCCTGATCTCAACATCACCCTGTTGGGAGTCTGTCCGGGATTACATAAAAAGACAGAAGGATATGAGGCAGCCTACATCCACTGAAGATCTGTGGTAGTTCTTCAAGATGTTTGGAACAACCTACCTACTAAGTGCCTTTACAAACTGTGTGCAAGTATACCTAGAAGAATTGATGCTGTTTTGAAGGCAAAGGGTGGTCACACCAAATATTAATTTGGTTTGGATTTCTCTTCTGTCTCTTCTTTCCATTTTGTTAATTGATAAAAATAAACTATTAAAGAGGTTGTAAACCCTGTCAAAAAAAACAACTGTAAGACAAAGGCATAATGAGCTAATATGCATACTAGCTCATTATGAAATACTTACCTGAGAACGAAGCTCTCTCAGTGGCACCCACACACCGCTGAGATGGCTGACATTTTCCCTGGGGGTTCGCGGGCACCGGCGGTGTGATTGGCCAGAGCCACGATGACCTCCCTCCCGCGCATGTGTGCGGGAGCCATCGGTCAAGGCACAGGGTCCTAAAGAAAAGGCAGGGGCAGGATGAATTAGAGTCTGCATAAGTAATTTACAAATATGACAGCTGTCCCGATATTTTAATTTCTCTGCAGTTTTAGAAAATCCTAACTGTCTCCAACCTGAAAAAGAACAATCATATTTCAACAAAAATAAATGACAAAATGGCTTAGGTATGCATATTTTAGCATTTTAAAAAAAATAGTTTTCCCTTAAGAACTAATACATTTCTTGGTTCATTTTTTAGTTTGACAATATAGTTGAATCTATGCAACAGCACATCAAAAAATGCACGGCACATTCTCTTCCCACATTACATTATACTGCTCCTTAAGCTTTTTAGAAAATAGCGGTTTATAATAGGCCACAAGCAACTATTTCCTTCTATTTCCTCTAATCTTTTCAGAGATAGGGTGAGCTGTGTCTGAAAAAAGATAAAGTTATTATTAATACTTTGAGCTGTTTCCTCGAGGTTTCTAAGTTTAACCGAGGGCATTGGCAATGTAGATTTCTCCTGGAATTGAATATTACAGTGCTTCAGGCAAACATATCTTCCTGCAAGTGTACATTCCCAGCGTCCAAATTCACTGTGTCGTATAGATTATATAGTTGTGCATGTGTTACAAGGGGCACTAATTCCGAATAGCCACATTGTTAGTATGTAGTATATGAACACTAATTCAGACACAGACAGCACAACGTACAGGGGGTATACCACTTCCCTTAACCTAAAAAAATGTTTTGGCTATGCATATACTTTAAATATTAGTAGTCTATGGGGAACTCACAAATATAGAATTCAATTTTAAACAAGACATTTTGTTTTGGATTGTCACCAATATAAACAGCAATCTTAGTAGGGAGAGTGGTTTGTAAGAAAGGGCCCATCCTTTGTGAGTGCTAAATATTTGAATCTCCCTGATTAAAGACAAAACTGGCAGTTGGGGTCCTGGAACAATAGTACACCAAAGCGTTGGGTCTTATCATAGGAAACATGAAGAACCTGTAAATTGAATAAATTGGCCAAAATGAAGGGTCCTGGAACAATTGTTCACCAAAGCATTGGGTCTCAGCATAGGAAACATGTAGAACTTGTAAATTAAATGCGCGTCAGAACAAAACATTGTTAAGAATGTTATGAATCTTAAAACTCAAATGAACCTTCAGTTTAGATTAGCTATATACATTTCCGGTGCATCAAAGTAAAAGGTATTCAATGTCTTACAGTTCATTAACTTTCTTTTTTTTAACAACCAGAGTTGGTCTTTATTAAAAAATGGCATGTTACAATAAACTCAGATTACATAACAATGCAATACAATATGATGAAGTAGTAACTAGTAAGCAATATCTACATATAACTCATGACAAATAGCTTAGAAGCATGTGAATATTGAGCAATAAAAACAGAATACAAGCATGCTACAAAAAAGGGGAGGGGGGCACGTACAAGAGCACTGAATTCAAACACTAGGAGAAAACAGCAAAGGATCTATACTTAAAAAACTATCATTGCATAGAGAACAATGTTTTTATATTATATTGTGGCCCAGCCATTATCACAGCAATTTCTAAACTATCATTGCACCGTCCATGGCTGCCAAACCCTATCATATTTCTTAGGGCATCCCCTTCTAATATACATTAATGTGTACATAGATAACACAGCATCGATAGAGGACTCCCACGAGCCCACCGTAGGGGGGTTGGGGGAAATCCATCTACCAATTATGTCCATTTTGGCATAGTATAGTCAAAAAGAAAGCAGAGCTTTGGTATAACGAGGTCTCTGCTCATCATCCAGCCTAATAATGCCAGCTCAGGTGACAATGACAGCGACAACTGTAAGCAGTCATTAATTCATTCAAACACCTCCACCCAGAACCGCGCCACCCTGGGGCAGGACCAGAATATATGTTAATAGGTACCAACAATAGAATGGCATCAGGGGCAATCATCGAAATGCTGTTGATAAATTATATGCAAAAACTTTGTTTGAATCAAATTGTCACGGGACGTTATCACTAATTTGCAGTTGACCTCAAAGCATTCCTCCCAAGGCTCCCTGTCCAAGGACGGGATATCTGCCTTACATTGTTACCACAACTTATCCATTTTAGGAAAATATATGCTAAGAAGTGCCAAATAAATTAAAGTCAGGGGCTTAGCAAGGGACTCCTGTGAAAGAAGGTCCTCTATGGGGTCAGGCTAGGGGCCACAGAAAATTGCGCTCTCACTGCACGACACAATTGAAGGTAACAGAAGTACATCCACCTAGGTAATCTAAACTTTGTGGCAAGGTCTCGAAAAAGAGAGCAATACCCCTGTGGGGATAATATCTCTAAGTGTTTTGATCCCAAAAAGCATCCATATCTGAGGGTCTGGTAGCATTTGGAAGTGGGGCAGAGTCGGGTTACCCCACAATGGGTGGAATGGGGACCACTGGTTGGGTTGGATGAATCTTTTCCTAGCAACCACCCAGACTTGTAATGTCTCCCCAGTGGGACAAGGCAGGGAGCCATATGCCCTTGGTCCTCTATAAACTAGGTTACTGAGTTCCTTAAGGGAACCCAAAATAGCCACTTCCAAACAGATTGCTACATTAGCTCTAGACTGCATAAACAACCATATAACGGTAACTAGGGTAGCGGCCCAATAGTAGACCAACATATTGGGCAGTGCCAGGCCACTGAAACTCACCAGGAATTGCAAAGTTGACTTCGCTAGACAAGGAGGGGATCCGACATCTGTTAACCTCCCTAAAAAAAGAGCAAGGCAACAAAATTGGACTATTCCGGAAGACATAATTAAATTTAGGGAGATAGATCATCTTTAGTATATTTATACACCCTGATAAATTCAGGGATAAATTAGCCCAATTAGAACAGTGGTCATGTAGCTGTAAAAGTATTGGGTGGAGAATAAGACGGTAGAAGCACTGAAGGTCACTGTTAACCCAAATGTCTAAATATTTTAACTCCTCTGCCCATTGTAACGGGGTCGGGGTTGCAGAATCCCTAGCCTGGGGGTCAAGGGGAAAGAGAACTGATTTGGACCAATAAATACGTATGCCCGAGAAGTGTCCAAATGCATTGAAAACCCCAAGAGCCGTCTGCAGAGAGGAGATCGCATGATGTAAGTACAGCAGGGTATCACCTGCGTAGAGCGAAATTTTCTCCTCCAGAAAACCAACTCTCAGAACCTTGATGCACCGGGATTCCAGGACCAAAATGGCTAAAGGCTCCAAGGCAAATAGACTAAGGAAGAGGGGGCAACCTTGCCAGGTCCCCCACTGCAGGGGAAAGAAGCCAGATAATTTGTCATCAGTATGAATTCTAGCCTAGGAAGAGCTATAGGGCATGTCCAGCCACTGCAGGAACCTAGGCCCAAAATCAACTCTCCTCAGCACCTCCCAAAGCTATTCCCATTATAGGAGTTGAAAGCTTTTTCAGCATCCAATGAAGAAATGACTCTCGTGCTTTCGTTGGAATGAGTTGTAGCCAAATTAGGGAAAAGACAACGAATATTGTCAGTACCCTTCCCTGGCATAAATCCAGTCTGATCAACATGAATAAGATCCTCCATCACCCTAGAGAGACAAAGGCAAAGGATTTTAGCTAATATTTTAGCGGCAGAATTGATTAGCAAGATTGGTCTATAGGAGGCACAACCTTCAGGATCTTTGCCAGGTTTGGGCACTAACACTATAAGTGCCTTGGACCTAGAGTCCGGCAAGGAGCCCAGGAAAGTGAATTGAGCAAGAATAGACATGAACCTAGGCAGAGGCGGCTCTAGACTTTGTGAGGCCTTAGGCAAAACTTAGACATGAGGCCCCACTCACTCCCATAATGGGAAAAATAATTCAAGGGATGAAAATGAACTGTATTAGGAGTGTACAGTATAGGGGAGTGGACAGTACAGGGGGTAGGTGAGTGGGCATAATAAAGATATATTTTACTCAAGCAGAGCTGCACAGGGAAGCTGCTCTCACAGATCCTACCTATTCTGGTAGGCTGTCACAAAGAGAGAAATAAAGGGGGGTGGAGAAGGAAGGAAGGAAGGAAGGAAGGAAGGAAGGAAGGAAGGAAGGAAGGAAGGAAGGAAGGAAGGAAGGAAGGAAGGAAGGAAGGAAGGAAGGAAGGAAGGAGAAAAAGAGAGAAAGAAAGATGGAAGGAAAGATGGATGGAAAGAAAGAAAGAGAAAAAAAAGATGGATGGAAAGAAAGAAAGAGAAAAAAAGATGGAAGGAAAGAAAGAAAGAGAAAGAAATATGAATGGAAAGAAAGAAAGAGAAAGAAAGATGGATGGAAGGAAAGAAAGAAAGAGAAAGAAAGATGGAAGGAAAGAAAGAGAAAGAAAGAGAAAGAAAGAAAGAAAGAAAGAAAGAAAGAAAGAAAGAAAGAAAGAAAGAAAGAAAGAAAGAAAGAAAGAAAGAAAGAAAGAAAGAAAGAAAGAAAGAAAGAAAGAGAAAGAAAGATGGAAAGAAAGAAAGAGAAAGAAAGAAATATGAATGGAAAGAAAGAGAAAGAAAGATGGAAGGAAAGAAAGAAAGAGAAAGAAATATGAATGGAAAGAAAGAAAGAGAAAGAAAGAAAGAAAGAGAAAGAAAAAGAAAGATGGCAGGAAAGAAAGAAAGAGAAAGAAAGATGGAAAGAAAGAAAGAAAGAAAGAAAGAAAGAAAGAAAGAAAGAAAGAAAGAAAGAAAGAAAGAAAGAAAGAAAGAAAGAAAGAAAAAAAAAAGATGGAAAGAAAGAAAGAAATAAAAAGAAAGATGGAAGGAAAGAAAGAAAGAGAAAGAAAGAAAGATGGAAAGAAAGAGAAAGAAAGATGGAAGGAAAGAAAGAAAGAGAAAAAAAGATGGAAAGAAAGAAAGAAATAGAAAGAAAGATGGAAGAAAAGAAAGAAATAGAAAGAAAGATGGAAGAAAAGAAAGAAATAGAAAGAAAGATAGAAGAAAAGAAAGAAAGAGAAAGATGGATGGATGGATGGAAAGAATAAGAGATGGAAGGAAAGAAAGAAAGAAAGAAAGAAAGAAAGAAAGAAAGAAAGAAAGAAAGAAAGAAAGAAAGAAAGAAAGAAAGAAAGAAAGAAAGAAAGAAAGAAAGAAAGAAAGAAAGAAAGAAAGAAGGAAAGAAAGAAAGAGAAAGAAAGAAAGAGAAAGAAAGATGGAAGGAAAGAAAGAAAGAGAAAGAAAGAAAGAAAGATGGAAGGAAAGAAAGAAAGAGAAAGAAAGAAAGAAAGATGGAAGGAAAGAAAGAAAGAGAAAGATGGATGGAAAGAATGAGAGAAAGAAAGAAAGAAAGAAAGAAAGAAAGAAAGAAAGAAAGAAAGAAAGAAAGAAAGAAAGAAAGAAAGAAAGAAAGAAAGAAAGAAAGAAAGAAAGAAAGAAAGAAAGAAAGAAGAAAGAAAGAAAGAAAAAAAGAAAAAGAAAGAAAGAGAAAGAAAGATGGAAGGAGAGAAAGAGAAAGAAAGATGGAAGGAGAGAAAGAAAGAGAAAGAAAGAAAGATGGAAGGAAAGAAAGAAAGAGAAAGAAAGAAAGATGGAAAGAAAGAGAAAGAAAGATGGAAGGAAAGAAAGAAAGAAAGAAAGAAAGAAAGAAAGAAAGAAAGAAAGAAAGAAAGAAAGAAAGAAAGAAAGATGGATGGAAGGAAGGAAAGAAAGAAAGAGAAAGAAAGAAAGAAAGAAAGAAAGAAAGAAAGAAAGAAAGAAAGAAAGAAAGAAAGAAAGAAAGAAAGAAAGAAAGAAAGAAAGAAAGAAAGAAAGAAAGAAAGATGGATGGAAGGAAAGAAAGAAAGAGAAAGAAAGAAAGAAAGAAAGAAAGAAAGAAAGAAAGAAAGAAAGAAAGAAAGAAAGAAAGAAAGAAAGAAAGAAAGAAAGATGGAAGAAAGAAAGAAAGAAAGAAAGAAAGAAAGAAAGAAAGAAAGAAAGATGGAAGGAAATAAAGATGGAAGGAAAGAAAGAAAGCGAAAGAAAGATGGACGGAAAGAAAGAAAGAGAAAGAAAGATGGACGGAAAGAAAGAAAGAGAAAGATGGATGGAAGGAAAGAAAGAAAGAGAAAGATGGATGGAAGGAAAGAAAGAAAGAGAAATAAAGATGGATGGAAGGGATGGAAAGAAAGAAAGAAAGAAAGAAAGAAAGAAAGAAAGAAAGAAAGAAAGAAAGAAAGAAAGAAAGAAAGAAAGAAAGAAAGAGAAAAAAAGATGGAAGGAAAGAAAGAGAAAAAAAGATGGAATGAAAGAAAGAAAGAGAAAGAAAGATGGATGGAAGGGATGGAAAGAAAGAAAGAAAGAAAGAAAGAAAGAAAGAAAGAAAGAAAGAAAGAAAGAAAGAAAGAAAGAGAGAGAAAGAAAGAAAGAAAGAAAGAAAGAAAAAAGAAAGAAAGAAAGAAAGAAAGAAAGAAAGAAAGAAAGAAAGAAAGAAAGAAAGAAAGAAAGAAAGAAAGAAAGAAAGAAAGAAAGAAAGAAAGAAAGAAAGAAAGAAAGAAAGAAAGAAAGAAAGAAAGAAAGAAAGAGAAAGATGGATGAAAAGTAAGAAAGAAAGAAAGATGGAAGGAAAGAAAGAAAGAAAGAAAGAAAGAAAGAAAGAAAGAAAGAAAGAAAGAGAAAAAAAGATGGAAGGAAAGAAAGAAAGAGAAAAAAAGATGGAAAGAAAGAAAGAAAGATGGAAGGGAAGAAAGAAAGAGAAAGAAAGAAAGATGGAAAGAAAGAGAAAGAAAGATGGAAGGAAAGAAAGAAAGAGAAAGATGGATGGATGGATGGATGGAAAGAATGAGAGAAAGAAAGAAAGAAAGAAAGAAAGAAAGAAAGAAAGAAAGAAAGAAAGAAAGAAAGAAAGAAAGAAAGAAAGAAAGAAAGAAAGAAAGAGAAAGATGGAAAGAAAGAAAGAAAGAAAGAAAGAAAGAAAGAAAGAAAGAAAGAAAGAAAGAAAGAAAGAGAAAGATGGATGGAAAGAAAGAAAGAAAGAAAGAAAGAAAGAAAGAAAGAAAGAAAGAAAGAAAGAAAGAAAGAAAGAGAAAGATGGAAGGAAAGAAAGAAAGAAAAATGGAAGGAAAGAAAGAAAGAAAAATGGAAGGAAAGAAAGAAAGAAAAATGGAAGGAAAGAAAGAGAAGGGGGTGGAGGAAGAAGGGAAGGAAGAGCATCCCCTACATCAGTGTACTCACTGGGACGCAGGAGGGACTGGAGGGATGGATGGATGGATGGATGGATCAGACTCCCCTTTTCCTTTTCTGTTTTCTTCTTCAGCATGAATCTTCCCGCCCACACATCCCCTTCTGAGGCAGAACAGAGAACACTGCCGAGGAGAGTGGGCGGGGCAGACACAGGAGGAGAGGGCGGGAGGAGGAGGAGCAGAAGCTCTCTCTCCTCTTCTGTTTGGCTGTGCGGGCAGCAGGGGGAGGGGGGAGATCTGTCAGAACAGGCTATGCTGAGCGGCTCTCCCTGTCTGTGATCCGGAGATGTACGTGAGCTCCGATCACACATCTCACTCGCAGCCTTGTTATCTCTCCCTGTAACAAAACGAGGGGACTCAGGACTATGTGATGGCGGAGATCTCTGCTACTGGAAGAGGCGGCTCTCTGATTAGGTAAACAATCCAGCTGTGCGAGGCCCCTATGACTGCGGCCACCGCCTATTTCGCCTAATTAGAGAGCCGCCTCTGAACCTAGGCTCCAGCAGGTCCTGATACAGGTAATAGAATTCAATTGGGATCCCATCTGGTCAAGGGCCCTTACCTAGTTAGTGCCTCCTGCACCCCTTCCAAAGGGATATCTCAATCCAGCTTACTCTGTGTCTCTGAATCAAGAGCAGGGATAGCAATTTGGTCTAAATATGTATTCGGTGCAATATGAAACTTTAGAGGAATATAGCTCCTGATAGTACTGCAAAAATCTATCATTTATATCATCAGATAGCGTCAGCAGTTTTCCAGTCAACCACAGTTCATTAACTTTCTAAAGCAGCCACAACCTGTGTAGAAGAAACTGCCCCTTGCCACCAGCTGCAGAGTGGGACCTTTGCTCTCTGTGTGGAAGCAGTGGTCTCATTGCAGAGGTCCTATGCACAGCCTCCTGAGTTAGACCTAAAGCTTTGCAATCAGCAAAACACATGATCCTCATTGATTGGTGAGCTCGGGCTATGACTCAGCAGGTGGCATGTTGGACCTCTGCAGAACACTTACCAAATCCCTGCAGAGAACAAGGGTCCTTCTCTGCAGAATGCTGGCAGGGGACAGTGTTTTCTACTCAGGCTGTGGTTGATGTTTAACCGCTTCAATACAGGGCACTTATACACCTTCCTGTCCAGACCAATTTTCAGCTTTCAGCGCTGTAACAGTTTGAATGACAATTGCGCGGTCATCCAACACTGTACCCAAACTAAATTTTTATCATTTTGTTCCCACAAATAGAGCTTTCTTTTGGTGGAATTGGATCACCTCTGCAGTTTTTATTTTTTGCTAAACGAATAAAAAATAAATAAAAAAGAAAATTTTGAAAAAAATAAAAGTTTTGCTTTTGTTTCTGTTAAAAAATTTTGTAAATAAGTACGTTTTTTCTTTCACCGATGGGCACTGATAAGGCGGCACTGACAGGCACTGATAAGGCGGAACCGATGAGGTGGCACCAATGAGTGAGAACTGACGATGGGCACTGATATGCGGTACTGATGGGCACTGGTAGGCAGCACTGATGGGTGGCACTGATATGCAGGAATGATGGACATTGATGGGTGGCACTGATGGGTGGCACTGGGTGGCACTGGTGGGCACTGATGGGCACTGATAGGCGACACTGATGGGCACTGAAAGGCTGCAAAGATGGGTTCTTATGGGTGGCACTGATGGGCACTGATAGGCGGCACTGCTGCGCACTGATAGGCGGCACTGCTGGGCACTGCTGGGCACTGATATGTGGCACTGATGTGCACTGATACGCGGCACTGATAGGCATCCCTGGTGGCACTGGCAGTGGTAGGCATTGTGAGTGGGCACTGATTGACAGCTACCTGGGCATTGATTGGCAGCTGCCTGGGCACAGATTAGTATTTCCCGGGGGGTCTAGGGGGCATACCTGGTGGTCCAGTGTGGATGGCTTCCCTGGTGGTCCTGGGTGGCTTCCCAGGTGGTCCTGGGTGGGATCTGAAGTGGGGCTGTGCTGATAAACAATCAGCACAGACCCTTCCCCCTGTCACCTGTCAGGAGAGCAGCTGATCGGCTCTCCTCTACTCGTGTCTGTCAGACGCGAGTGAGGAAAAGCCGAGCACCGGCTCTTCCAATTTACATTGTGATCAGCCTTGATTGGACATGGCTGATCACGTGGTAAAGAATCTCTGTCAGAGACTCTTTACCTAGATCGGTGTTGCGGGGTGTCAGACTGACACCCCGCAACAACGATCGCCGCAATGTGCGCCCCGGGGGCGCGCAGCGGCTCGATATCCTGCAGACGTCATATGACGCCCAGTCAGGTTATTGAAACCACTTTGCTGCCATCATTCTGCTATATGTCGGGCGGCAAGCGGCTAAAGAAAAGAAAACTAAGACTTTGCACATCTTAGAATGTATTTGGCTCATTTCAACTGAAAGTTTAGTTTGTCTTTAAAGCTTAATTTGAATAGACATCGCTTTTATCACCAATTATTACATTTAGAAAGCAATCCTTTGATTAGCCTAAAAAAAAGTGTAAAAAAAGGTCAGCTTAAAGGTTTGGCTGCCTATCAGCCCTTACCTTTGCCTGGTCTCAGAATGTATGAATTGGAATATGAAAGCTCAGGCATTAATATAGTTTTATAAAGCGCATTACTATTGTATTTTTGGGTATTCGTTTAAACAGATGCAAATGCCTGCAATGCTCCATATAGTAGTATGTGCTGAAGGTATCATTACAAATATGTCTTTCTGCTAAAGCAGCATGTCATACTTTCCATTTAGATTAATTCAAGTGAGATAATGTAGTCTGTCTGCTGAATATGGGCCTTTGCAGATGGGTTTTGGGAATTAGTTTAACAGTCACTATGAGATGCTTCAGTATTCATTTGTCAGTATGAGATGCTTCAGAATTCATTGACAGCTGCATTTGACCTGCAGATGACCTCCTTCTGTCCTGAAAATAATATTCCAAATGCTTATTTTCGTGTCATTACCCAGCATTCATGCGGTACAACTTTCTACCTTTTTGGCTAAAACTCCTTAGCATTACGAACCTCTGTCTGTTTTTCTAGATCTGAACCTGCAAAACTTCAGGTCATAGTATTTCCTGGTTCTGAGCACTGCTTTCTAAAGAAACCAGTATGCTTTTGCTGACCGTTTTCTGAAGCTGCTAATTGGCTGACTGTATCCTCAGTGATACAGACAGGGCCGGTGCTACCACTAGATAAACTAGGCAACCGCCTAGGGCGCCCTGCTGCCTAGAGTGCCCAGCCACTGGGGTTCCTACTCTCTTCTCTCTGCAGCAAGCAACTAAGTCTCAGCATCAGCAGGCAACCTCTGCTCCATTTGCATATAGTGTCAGAGGCGCAGTGGCGGCGGAGGACTGTGTCTGTGTCCTGACTCCCGAATGAATGGAAGCAAGCAAACATTCATTGATGGGCACTGGTAGGCTGCATTTGATGGGCGCTGGTGAGGCTACATTTGATGGGCACTGGTGAGGCTACATTTGATGGGCGCTGGTGAGGCTGCATTGCTGGGCGCTGGTGAGGCTACATTTGATGGACGTTGGTGAGACTGCATTGATGGGCACTGGTGAGGCTGCGTTTGATGGGCACTGGTGAGGCTGCGTTTGATGGGCGCTGGTGAGGCTGCGTTTGATGGGCGCTGGTGAGGCTGCTTTGATGGGTGCTGGTGAGGCTGCATTGATGGGCACTAGTGAGGCTGCATTTGATGGGCACCGGTGGGCTGCATTTCATGGGTCCTTCATTAAAAAGGTTGGGTTTACATGGGCAGGGGAAAGAGGGTGGAGTCAGGGGTTGAGCCAGGGGGCGGAAAAATGAGGTTTCGCCTTGCACCATCCCTGCTTACAGATTCTCTGTTCTAGAATAAGCAGCTCTGCATACTTGTTTCATCTTATTGGGATTGATTTACTAAAGGCATATAGGCACGTCACTTTGCAAGGTAATTTCCCCTTAGCTTAGTGAATGATGTGAACTTCCATCATCCAATCATTTTAATTTTCTTGCAAGTGACTGAGCATCTTTTGCAAAGAATTTTCACCATATTTGATAAGCCAAGGAAAAATGTCTCTGCAGTTAACAGCTTTTGCCTTTTGTAAATGAATCCCATTAACCCAAACAATATTATAGCCAAATATATACCTCAATGTGGGATTTTTAAGGCAATGTAATGACAAAAAGATTTTATATTAAAAAGGGTTTTTATTTTATTAATACAAAAGAAGGTAAAGTAAAAATAGACATACAAGATAATTATTTGAAATACTGTGCGAT
The DNA here is from genome assembly GCF_042186555.1 of Aquarana catesbeiana. NCBI lineage: Eukaryota > Metazoa > Chordata > Amphibia > Anura > Ranidae > Aquarana > Aquarana catesbeiana. The sequence continues at coordinate 90,409,781 of NC_133328.1, forward strand.
TAAAAAGGTCATCAGACAACATGAAAGAAAGCAAACAGCCATGGCTCCTACATAGTGATACATCCTGCTACTAGATACAATCACCACCTCAATTGATGCGATGGCGTCCAGCAGCGAAATTCCAACGCGCTTCAACTTTATAATATCAAAACAAAGTCTTCCTCAGGGAAGGATTGCATCACGTTCTAAAGTTTCAAAAATAGCATTGTTACAAATCATATGTATACATATTGCCTATATCTAAATAGTAGCATTTCAACTAATTAAAACAAAACACGATACAACTTACATTTAGCATGTAACTGCAAGAAAAACGCATTCCCAGTGCTGACAGGGGTTCTCATCACCAATTGCCTATAGTGTTTAATATCCTCTACGGAGCGGCCTGGTATATTTGAAAAAAAACAGTATTTGGCAGTCATGAAGGAAGAAGGAGCTAAAAACCACAATATTTGGATAAATAGGGAATGAAAAGGAAAATAAAGATAAAAATAAAAATAATAGATTTTGGGGAGCTATGTTCCCCAAAACCTAGCAGTCAAGGATTTTAGATGAAATTACCTTCTACTAGTCGTATAGAGTATGTATGGTAGAGTTCCAAATTGCCAGCAATGGTAAGCCCTGGTCCTGGAGTACCTCTCTGTTGGAAGCCAATTGTAGAATGCTGCCCTAGGCCGTCCCTGGCATCCTAATAAAGGGGATATGGGCGTGGCTTATGTTTTGGGCGTTTCATCAATCTAGTAGTAATCTCCTGCTCATTGATAGTGCTGTGCAAGGGGCGCGGTTTCAGCTGGCCGCCGCCCCTTGCATACAGTATGGGAGGCTTGAGGGGAGCGTCTCGTGACTAATTGTTGCCATGGTGAGGGACGCCTCCCCGTCCCCCAGCTGCGGCGACACGCCCCCTTCCCATATCCTATGGGATGTAGGCACGGTTAGCCGAGAGAGGGGAGGAGAGAGGCATCACATCACCAAGGCAACACACTATGCTTAGAGTGTCTACTCATGACACGTACGGCGTCAGAGTCACATGACTCTGACGCCTATCCACATGGAGAGAGGAGGCGCTGTGTAACCTGGACAGCGCCGCTCAAATGTCTGCCCGTGACACATACAACGTCGGAGTCACGTGACACATACAACGTCGGAGTCACGTGACTCCGACGCCTATCCAAATGAAAGAAAGAGGCGCTGTATAACCTAAACAGCACCGTGTATGTACGGTGGTTGTTGGCAGTCAGTGCAGCGCTGAAGTTAATGACGCAGCCACTATAGAGATGGCATTTATTAGTATAGAATAAGGGTTAGATGGATAAACCACAGGGGACAAAAGTTTGTGTTTAAAGCAAGCCTCTAGAAAACTCTGTAGGGCATGGAGAGTGACAGATTACATTTAAAATAGGTGAGAACATTGATGTATGCCATTTTCTATTGCATATAAATAGCCCAAACCCTTTATAGCATTATATATGTCGTTTGACCTCAATATTGGGGGCCAAAGGACAAGGACCTATTTAGGACTAATAACCACCGACACAGTGAAATAACCCCCTGGCACCAAATGATAATCGGTGTCCTAGGGGTATACGGGCCACGATAAAAATCATGGCCCCCCTGTGTCGGGTAGGGATAAAAAAACAGGGAGAGCAATGGTATGTCTGAACCCACAGTCTCAGAGCTGAGAGGCGAAAATACAAAGTTGTTATATACAAAATGCGTACGTGATAACAGCCATTAAAACAACAATCATAAGAGAGAATATATATTTTTAAATAGAGCTAACGTAAGCTGTACAAAATAAATTTCATTAAGTAAATTGAATAGATTAGAAAACTCTCCTATAAAATTTGACTGGGTAGAGTGTGGAATCAAAATCTTAGCAATTTGGAGTACGTGACAACCAACTAGGAATATCCCATTAAAGACCATACTAGCCTGATGAGCTGTTAATGGGGCCCTTTAAATATCTATTTTGAATATAGAAGTGGCCCAAAGGCCATAGAGTATATATAAAAATAGCTCGAGGGTATAACACCCAATAAGTGAAGACAGAGAAAACAGAAAGAGAGGTGCATTGTATTTAAATCTGTATTAGTCCGTTTTCCCAGAGCTGAAACCCTCCAAAAAGGGTCTAAAGCTTTCAGTCTCATTTAAACCTGGGGGTAGTGGCTCTAAGGTATCTTATCCAGCGCATTTCCCGCTGGAGGAGAACCTTGTTCCAGTCGCCCCCCTAATTGGCAAATGGATCCTATCTAGGACTGTAAAGTTCACAGAAGGTAGTCGATAATTATGCTGTCTAGCGACATGCCTTCCCAAGGGTAAATATAGGTTACCAATGCGCATGCTCTGCATATGCTTATCAACTCGTTTCCCAAGTTCTTGTCTTGTTTTACCTACGTAGAAGGCACCACACTGGCACTGCATGAGGTAAACCACACCCTGCGTTCTGCAGTTGGCAAAATGACGCAGGGAAAAGCTCTCCTCATTGGGCAGCGCCAGTGTGGTCCTCCTACCAATGACTTTGAGCACAAGATCCGCATGGGTAGTTGCCCCATGTTTTGCAGGGATCCTTTCTTGCTTTGCTTCTATATTCACTTTGGGTAGGTAAATTCCCTATCGAACCTGATTTCCTGTAGGTGATTTGAGGTTTGGGGCCAATCAGTCCTTTCAGACTAGGATCATCGGTGAGGATAGACCAATACTTGAAGATTATTTTGTTAATTCTGAGGTGTTCATTGGAGAATCTTACAATAATCCTTGTGGAGGTATCCTCTTTAATAGACTTTTTTGAAAAAATCAAATCTCTTCTATTGGTCAAATTGACCCGATTAAACTCCTTTTTAAGAGATGATTTTGTGTAGCCTCTGTTCATGAGTCTAATGGTGAGTTTATCCGCTTCTTTTTGAAAATCTTCATCATTGCTGCAGTTTCTTTTAAGATGAAGAAACTGGCTATATGGGATAGATCTTTTAAGGGGGTCCGGGTGGAAACTATCTGCGTGCAACAGGGTGTTGCCCGCAGTTTCTTTTCTGTAAAGTTTGCTAGATAGTCCACCATCAGGATTTTTGAAGATAGTAACGTCCAAAAAATTTATCTCATGGGTGTCGGATGTCATCGTGAAGAAGAAATTGAAGTTGTTATTGTTCATAAGTTTTAGGTGGTCCCTCAGTTGCTCAGGGGGGCTGTCCCAGATGATAAAGAGATCATCTATGTATCTCTGCCACATACAGATGTGGCGAGTATACATGGATGTTGCTTCCCCTTGTAGAAAGTCCTTCTCCCACTCCCCCAGGTACAGGTTGGCATATGAGGGTGCACAGCAGGTCCCCATAGCCACTCCCTGTACCTGGATGTAGTGGGAGCCTTTGAACAAGAAGGTGTTGTGACTGAGGATATACTCCAGCATTGACAAGATGAAAGCATTACATTTCCAGTCAGTTGTTGCCCTCTGTTACAGAACATGTTCAATTGCTGCCATGCCCAAATCATGTGGAATGCTGTTGTAAAGAGACTCCACATCTACTGTGACGAGTAGGGCCGAACTGGGGATGGATATTCCATCCAGGATCTGCAACAGATGTATTGTGTCTCTTGTGTACGATGGTAAATCCATGACATGGGGTCTCAGGTATTGGTCTATTATTTGACTGATTCCCTCTGTCATGGAGCCGTTTCTGGAGATAATGGGTCTCCCTGGCGGATCATTTAGTATTTAGTTTTTTGTGCACTTTCGGTAGTGCATAAAAGGTGGGTTGATGTGGGTGTCGAGTATGTATAAAGTCCCACATATCCCTGTCTATTACCCCTTCGTTGAGGGATTCGTCCACCAGGGAGAAAAATTCCTGGTTGAATTTATTCCCTCCCTTGTCCGGCGCTTTGATCGTAATTTCTGTGTTGTTTTTAAGGGTATTTAACGCCTGTTGCTGTTCCCAGTTCAAATTACTTTTGGTGGTGTATTTTTCCATCTTTTCAATTTCTTTGGTGACTTGTCCTACAAAGAGGGCTATAGCTGGGTTTTGGTTGAGTGGTGGAAATTCGTGCGATTTCCTTTTAAATTTTTTAGTTTTTTTTGTCTTTGCTGGATTCCTCTTGTTCTTCCTCACTGCCTTCACTGTCAAGGTCCCCCTCCCAGAATTCCTCTGCAAGATCGCTTTCTTGCAATAGTAGATTGAGGTCTCTGAGGGCTCTAAAGTCGGTTGCTTTGAGGTTAGGTGCCACTTCAGGTGTGGCTATAGTTTTTTTGGTATATAAACTTTTAAGTAGAAGCTTCCTGGCAAACAGATTTATATCTTTAATGGTTTCAAAGCTGTCTAAGCTACAATTGGGACAAAAAGAAAGGCCTAAGGACAATACTTCCTGTTCTGCTGTTGTAAGTTTGTGGGATGAAAGGTTGATGACATTTAGCCTTCCTTCACAGGTGGTGCTGTCATGGATATCATTGACAGCTGTGTCAGAGGAGGCGGTGTCAGGGTTGGGGGGGTTGTGCATTGCCCTTGTCTAAAAAAATGATCTATTTGGGTCTGCTGGGTTTTTGGATAGGCACCCTGTTCTTTGTAGCTTTTCCCAGGGTTCAGGGAGGGGGGACCTTTAAGATTTCCCGGCATCGCCCCCCTGACCCTTCCCGTTCCCCCACCTCTTCCGCCTCGTGCGGTTTCACTGGGTTGTAAATCAGTGGTCCTTTTCTTCCTTGTCAAAAGAAGTTTATTGAGTATACAATGTTATAAAGATACATAAAGTAAGTTTACAAGGATCTATAAAGTAAGCTCATTGTTTTACAGTAGGGTTTATATAGGTAAATATCATGAAATTTCAAATATTAAACATTGGGTTCACGTAAACCTAAATTAAAGATATATATCATTTCCTTAGTTACTTTTGTAGGTATTTAAATGATTTATACCTACTATACATATTGTTTACAAGTAGAGTGTATATAGGTCAAATAAATTCTGATAATGAGCTTTAATCGTAAGGTGGAGAAAAGGAAAGAGAAAGAAGAAAAAGGGTTGAAAGGTAGAGGTATGGTCCACAAGGTTGTCCCGCTCGTCAGTTTATTATTCTTTTTAGTTCTCTTTGAAGCCTTAGAATGGGTGTCTCTGTAAGTCATTTAATCTGTTACCATGGCAACAGGACAGAGTCATTGAAGTTTGACAGGAACTGTTGTTTTATCCAAGGATGCCAAAGTTTTTCAAATTTTGGAATTTGATTTTGATCGATGGCTACCATCTTAGCATGGGACATTGTATTATTCATTCTGTGAATTGTTTCTGCTAGTACCAATGTAGGAGATTTCCATGCCTTGGCCACTGTTTGTTTTGCAGCCGTTATTAGTTGGATCATAAGTTTGAATTGAGAGAGTGTTAACCATTCCGGTTTTAGATTAAGTAGAGTTAAATATGGATCTGGTTGTATTATTTTTTTAAATATTTTAGATGCAATCACGAAGACTTCCTTCCAGAAGGTTTGGATTACTGGGCACGTCCACCATATGTGTAAATATGTGCCTATTTCTGGGCATCCTCGAAAACAAAGAGCTGAGGTATTAGGTGAATATTTTGCCACTCTAGTGGGTACAAGGTACCAGCGAGTTAGGACTTTATAATTTGTCTCTAGTGCTAAGATGTTGGGTGAAGATGACTTAGATGTGAGCCATATGTTAGACCAGTCCATGTCTTCTAAAGTTCGTCCCAGGTCCTCCTCCCACCTCTGAACGTAAGAGGGTCTATTAAGATTTGCTACTCCATATAATTGATTATAAAGTGATGAAATTGTACCTTTAGCAAATGGATCTTTTGTACAGATTGATTCAAAAATGGATAATTGGGATAATGGTGTATCCCCCTTTAGGAATGGTGTATAGAAATTTTTGATTTGGAGATATCTAAATATCTCAGAGTTTGGTAGATCATATTTTTCTCTAAGCGATGGGAATGAAAGGAATGATTTAGATGCTATGAAGTCATTTAGTGTCTGAATGCCTGATGTTGTCCAAGCTTTAAAAGAATTTGGGTAGATCCATGCCGGATAAAAGGCCGGATTTCTGATAAAAGAAAGGAGAGGATTGTGTGGAGATTGTAACTGATATTTGGTTTTTAGTTTATCCCAGAGAGATAAGAAGTGTTTAGTTATGGGATTATGAATTTTAAAGCGGTCTTTAGGATCAAGCCATAATAAATTTGATATTAATAGAGGGTCATTTTCTGAAGCCTCTATAAATACCCATAATGGGATTTCCTGTTTTGCATGGTATTTGGACAGACTGGCCAAATGTGCTGCTCTGTAGTAGTTAGTAAAATTAGGGTATCCCAGGCCTCCTTTATTTTTGGGAAGATGTAGTGTGTGTGTATAGGTATACGTGGTTTAGAAGAGCCCCATATAAACGAAGTTGCTCTTTTTTGTACTATTCTCAAAAAATAGGAAGGAATTGGAATAGGGAGGACTCTGAATAGATAAAGCAATTTGGGTAGAATAGTCATTTTGATTGCATTAATCTTCCCTATCCAGGATAAAGGAAGTTGCGACTATTGTTTTATTAGATTTGTGATCTGTCTTAATACAGGAGGATAATTGGTTGAGAATAAGTCAGAATGAGATGCTGTTAAATGAATTCCAAGATATGGGATTGATTTTTCTGCCCATGTGAATGGGAGTGCAGCCCTAGCCGGGATCAAGTCCATGTTTGTGAGTGAAATATTAAGCACTAGGCATTTCTTAGGATTAATCATAAGGCCGGATAGGGCTGCAAATCCATCAAGAGCTGGTATTAAGTTAGGACCAGAGACCTGTGGTGATGATAGAAAAAGTAATATATCGTCTGCAAATATACATAATTTGTGTGTAATACCTCCTACTTCAATGCCAGTTATAGTTTGGTTTGTTCTGATGTATTGGGCCATGGGTTCGAGTATAAGGGCAAATAATAAAGGAGATAATGGGCAACCCTGTCGGGTACCTCTTTCGATATTAAAGGCTTCAGATTTGTATCCAGCATATTTTATATAGGCTTTGGGTTTATTATATAATGCTTTGATCCATGTTAAAAAGTGGGGTCCAAAACCCCATTTTTGTAATGAATATTGCATATATTGCCAGGATACTGTGTCAAATGCCCTCTTAATATCGAGAGATAGAAAACATAAAGGGATTTTCCATTTTTTAGCAATATGTGCCAATAACACTGCCCTGCATATATTATCGCCTGCCTGTCTATTTGGCATGAAGCCTACTTGATCTCTATGTATTAATTTTCCTATAATGCTATTGAGGCGTTTTGCTATTATTTTTGCTAATATTTTAATATCGAGGTTTAACAGAGAGATAGGCCGATAATTCACACAGGAAGTATCATCAGAAAGGGGTTTTGGGATCATACAAACAATTGCCATTAGTGTTTCTTGCCGAAAAGAATGTCCATCTAGAAGTTTGTTAAAAGTTTCAGTGAGAATGGGAGAGAGTATTTCTGAGAATGTTTTATAGTATAAAGCCGAGTAGCCGTCTGGGCCTGGTCTTTTGTTAAGTTTTAGGTCTTTTATGGCGTTAGCAACTTCATCTATAGTTATAGGCTCATCCAAACTGCTTTTTTGATTCTGAGATAACTCAGGTAAGGTTATTTTTGAGAAGAAGGATTCAGCTTCTGTAGGATTAAATTCATTGTTTGTCTTGTATAAAGTTGCGAGATGTGAGTGAAATTTATGGACTATTTTAACTGGATTACAAGTGTAAACATTTTTTGATAATTTCAAACGTATTGGTTTGAAAGATTTGTTAGTTGAATTTAATGCCCGAGCCAAATATGTACCTGGTTTGTTTGTATTCATGTAGAAATTGTGTTTGGAGCGTTTGAGGGATTTATCAACTGACTCAGTGAGAAATAGATCGTATTCCAATCTAGATTTTCCAGATGAGATTTTGTACTCTGAGATGGATTATCTTGAAATGATATGTAGGCTGCATTAAAATTGAGTTCTAGTTTTTTTGATAGATTTTTGCGTTCCCGTTTAAATAGTGCCATTTGTCTTTGTATTGTACCACGCAAGACAGGCTTATGAGCTTCCCACAGTGTTATTGGGGAGATGTCTGTTGTATTATTAATTGATATGTATTCCTTTAAAGCTTGTTCAATGGCCATCTGATGTAGTGGGTGTTTGAGCATTATGTCCGGTAAGTACCACGTTGGGTCATGCGCTTTTGGTATGGCTGAGGCTATAGTAGTGTATACTGCATTATGGTCAGACCACGGAATCGGAATTATATCTGATGCAATAATTTCTGGTATCATTCCTATTGTTAGAAAAATATGATCTATTCTGGTGAAGGGTGCGAGAAATAAGTGAATTTCTTTTTCATTGGGTTACTTTCTCTCCACAAATCTACCAGATTGTATTTGGAAAGAAGTTGAGAAAAAGGTAATCTAGAGGTTATTTTGGATGGTGTAAAAGGTGATTTATCTAGAAATGGGAGGAGGACCTGGTTCGAATCCCCACACATTATCACTGTTCCTATTTTGTGTGTATTAATCACTTGTAATATATGTGAGAGGAATGGTGTAGGTTGTTTGTTAGGAGCGTAGTAGGAAATCACCGTGATTGCTGTATCCATTATATAACCCATGAGTATCAGGTATCTACCTTCTGGGTCTTTAATTTCTGATGATAAGGTGAATGGTGTGGATCGGTGAAATGCAATTAGAGTTCCCCTTTGCTTGGTACAGGCAGAAGCCGTGTAAATTTGTTGATAAAAAGGAGAAATATATTTTGGAGTAGAATCTTTGGTGAGGTGTGTTTCTTGGAGGCATACTATGTGAGCCTTCTTGTTATGGAAAGTACAGAAGGCTTTGGTCCTTTTTTGAGGGACATTTATTCCCTGAACATTCAGGGAAAGTATATTCAGTGGTGCCATGGCAACAGATCAAATAGTTTTGACTTACTTTTTGTTATGCAGAGCTGACTGCGCAGATCAACCTGTGTGGACTGAAGAGATGAATAGCTAGAAAAGAAACCAGTGAATTCTGGAGTAAAGAGTAAACAAAAAACATATGAGATTAGATGATACATTGTATAAATTATTTTTTGCAAGTAATCACAATTTACCCGTGAAAGAGAATAAATATCTCTCTCAGGGGAATAAGTGCCTTCGTCACACTCCCACATAATATGGTTGGGAGAATGAGGAGGGCTAATGGGGGTACACGGATCTTCCGCTTACAGGAGAGAAGTGCTATGTCAAAAGATATCAAAATGATGTTTCATTAATTGGAGTGCAGAATATAGGTTTTGTTGAAATTATTTATTCCAGGGTGGTTGTATATGGTTAGTCTTGCCCTAGGCTAAATAATTCAGTTAGAAAGGTACTGTTAATAACTTTGGTATTGATGAAGATAGTTTGAATTATTTTGGGATTTTAATCCTTTTAGAGTAAACAATTACATATTTTATTCATATGTAACTGTTTAGATATGTTAACTCATAAAATTGAGGTTGTATTGCTTCAGATTAGAATAAACAAAAACATAATTCTAGGAACTAGTTAGGTAATAATATATTTGTTTTAAGAAAAGAAAGAAAAAGCTTCCATTACTTCTGGATTATTGAGCATATTTGTCCTACAAATTAATAAATCTATTGTTATTACCTGATAATATATAACTGAACAAGAATTTCCTTATTTCACTTATATATTCTAAGGCTATATGAATCAGAAGTAATAAGAAATATAACTGGAATGTAACATGATCCCACACAGTGTGTGACTATCAGAATGCAGTTACATTCAGTTATAAATATAGGTTTTTTTATAGAGAACCATCTCTTAGTATAATAAATGAAGAGATATCAGGAATTAGGATGTCAGTCCATTGAATCTTCTTGGTCCATGGATGATGTGGCATAACGGCCTCTTTTGTGAGAATGATGATTCCCATTTTGTTCTGAAATTTTCTGAGTGCTGCCTGAAGGTGAAGATGATGCCATTCTTCTGCGTGTGGGAGTGTTGCTGCTTGTGGGTTCTGTCAGATTTAATTTTAAAAGGGTTTGTTGTAGTTCATCTGCTGATCTGCTTCTGTAAATTGTACCTTGGTAGTTAAATCTGACTGAAAAGGGGAAGCCCCATTGATATATAATGTTGTGGCGTTGCAGTTCCATTAGTTGGGGTTTCATGGATCGTCTTTTAGTAATAGTAAGTTGGGATAGGTCAGCAAAAATTTGATAATTGTGTCCTTGAAAATTAAGTTCCTTTTTTTCTCTTGCAGCAATTAGTATTTGTTCTTTCGTTCTGTAATAATGAAATTTTGTGATTATATCACGTGGGGGTCCATCTTTCTTTTTGGCTGTGAGGGCTCTGTGTACTCTGTCCAGTTCTAAATGTTCAATAGGGATATCTGGCTTTAGTTCTTGTAATAGAGCAGTAATAGTAGATTGCAGGTCTGTCACAGTTTCAGGTATTCCCCTTATGCGCAAGTTTGAACGTCTGGCTCTATTTTCGTAATCTTCGAGCTTAGTTTGAAGTATTAAATTCTCTTCTTTTAATTGTTCCAATTCTGTTATATTTACTTGGGTTGTAATTTCAATTTCATCCATTTTTATTTCTAGGGCTGCGGTGCGGTTTCCCAGCTCTCTTATTTCTTTGGTTAGGCTTTTTGTTATTTGGTCTGAGGTTTGTTTTAAAGCCTTATGAAACATCTTTTCAAATTGTAATAATATTACTGGGGATACTGAGGAGGCTTGTGGAGAAGTTTGTGAGAGGATTTGTTCTGTATCTGACTCAAATGGAGAGTCTTGCTGTGACATTTTCTGTCTGTGAGAGCGCCCTGATGCTGTATCTTGTGAGGTGACTGGAGCTGCTTTAGTTGCAGTGAGTGCCTGTGAGCTCTTTGTGAGGTGATTTTTATTTCTGCCACGGTTTCCTCCCAGTACCATATTTCCTGCCCAAACTTTCACAGTTTGTTCCCTGGGGCAAAAAGGTTCAAATGGATACCTTTTGAGCCTGCAGGCTCTGCTTTGTTCTTCTCTTCTCTCCTCAGTGGTGCGGAGCTCTAACAATGCATGTCTGCTCCGCTAGGCTCCCAGTGGTTCTTTTCTTATTCATTTGTTGAATCTCTCCCTCCATATCCGGATGTTTGGGAAAGGGTCCCTTTCTACCTGCCTGGGAGGAGGCCGAGGAAGAAGAGTTATTAGAGGGTGTGTCTGAGAGATAATCATTGGTCTGATTGGTGTTGTTCTGTCGTGGGGGTCTAGAGTTTTTTCTTGCTTTTTGATCAGCATTCCACTTATAGGCCCTGCCTTCACCGAAGGCGTTCTTGTCCCTCCAATATTTTTTCTCCTTCTTAATCAGGATATTTTTGCTAAAAACTTCCAAATGTTCCTTAAGTTTCTTTTCGTATACTGTATACTGTTCATGTTTTTTGAGAGGGGAGAGTCGGGTGTACAGTATATTGATTTCCATATCCATACCTTTCAATTGCTGCTGATATTCATTTTGTAGCAGCAGCATGAGGTTTTTGGAACATTCGTTTAGTTTTGTTTCCCAACTTGTTTTGAGTTCTTTAGTAATATTGTCTAAAGTGGGGAATATTTGTATTCTTAGGCCTATAGGGTTGATGCCCTCTCTAATATACCTTCCTAGAGATTCAATGTGCCAGTGCAAGGCCGATTTTTTCTCCAAGATTTTGGTTAGGCAGGAGAAAAGCAAAGAAAGGTCAGACGTAATCTGTTCTTTATCCTGATAGTTTTTTTGGATGTTAGCCATGAGTTCCTCCCATTCTCCTCCTAGTAGGTCCCCCATCATGTACCGTTAATGCCAAGTTCAGATACACTCAGCCCAGAAACAAAATCAAAAAAGAATAATTGGTCAAAGAAAAATATCTAATGACCTAATCGGGTCACTAAACTCCTCAAAGGGGGATTAATCCCTTCTTTGAAAACACAAGGAGAAGTAAACCTTTAATTCCTATTTATGTGAGTACATACATTCAAGGAGAATCCACATCCAATCATCTGAGTCAAAGAAATGAGGTATGGGTGTATTATCCACCCTAAAAGTTGTATACACAAATATATGACTCAGAGGGTTGGGTGTGTCATTGCCATCATCCCCAGAGACTTTAAAAAAACAAATATATACCTCAATGTGGGATTTTTAAGGCAATGTCAAAAAGATTTTATATTAAAAAGGGTTTTTATTTTATTAATACAAGAAGGTAAAGTAAAAATAGACATACAAGATAATTATTTGAAATACTGTGCGATTAAAAAGGTCATCAGACAACATGAAAGAAAGCAAGGAGCCATGGCTCCTACATAGTGATACATCCTGCTACTAGATACAATCACCACCTAAATTGATGCGATGGCGTCCAGTAGCGAAATTCCAACGCGTTTCAACTTTATAATATCAAAACAAAGTCTTCCTCAGGGAAGGATTGCATCATGTTCTAAAGTTTCAAAAATAGCATTGTTACAAATCATATGTATACATATCGCCTATATCTAAATAGTCGCATTTCAACTAATTAAAACAAAACACAATACAACTTACATTTAGCATGTAACTGCAAGAAAAACGCATTTCCAGTGCTTTCTCTGGGGATGATGGCAATGACACACCCAACCCTCTGAGTCATATATTTGTGTACAACAATATTATAGCCAATCGATAAGCCTGACAGACAATCAGAAATGAAGCTACATCCCATGAAGGAATTTGGCTTTCTGATTACTTAACACAAACTAGAGGACCAGGGAATTTCTTTGTGTCTGAGTCATTGCTTGAAGACTGACTTTTCCACTCTCTAAATTGATAAATCCTTTCTTTTAGTCACTTATTCAAGGCCATTTATCACATATGCTTCATATGACAATTACAAAGTAGGGGTACTTTCAGAGAAGGGAAGGGGTATAGCCATGTTGGACTTTGTATTTTAATACTGATTTTGTTTAATTTTTCAATAGGGAATTTAGGGCACAGAATTACATTATAAGACATTACAGCACTCCCCAGCAATGCTAGGATTACAACATGTAATAGTTAACTGCAAATCTTTCTGACTTTAGAGCCGTCACAGTTTTGTGGACAGCATTAAATGTTCACTTGTTGCCTGAAGTGGTTATTTTAGATGCATGTTCACAACTGGCTCCATAGTGGCTTGTCTAACACATCTGAAATGCCTGTGAATTTACAGCTGTTATAAAAGAAAACACATTTTCTAACCACATTCCCTGTTGAAGAATCACCTTAGTGTTTAGTGAGATCCATTATTATTAGATTGTTATAAAAGTACCATATGGCAAATGTAATCTCCTTGTAAAAAATAACATTTCAATGTGTATATTTGCCAATTGCCATCCTTCCCAGCCTTTCGGAATCAATTTGATTTACCACCTCTATTTTCCAGAGTGAAAGCTCCTAGGAGTTCTAAAAAACTAATTTATTTAGAATTATTAGTGTTTTTTTGTACTTCAGCACACATGAGATTGCAACAAAGTGGAAACAGAGGTAACACTATATTGGCACTAAAGCACAGTACATTAAATATAACCATTTTTGAAATAAAAAAGCTAATCATTTAGGGTAGGCATGTAGTTGGCACAATCAGGCTTGTTTTAAGGATAACTCCAGGGAAATAAAAAAAATCCATTAAGCTGACTTGCATACAGTATTTAGTTAATAATTGGCAAATGCATTTTTAAAACTGTTGAGCAACAATCTATCAGCACTTAATCTTGCTTCCTATGCACTCCTAATATCACTATATGTATGTATATCTACCTGTCGTGATGTCCCTTCTGTCATGAACACCCCCTGGCTGCTACACTGCTCTTTGGGGTATACGTCCTTTTTTGTGTGTGGCGCTTACCCCCGAAGGAGCGGCTAAATATTGGCTATATCCGTAATTCCGTTTACTACTCAACCCTCGCAGCCCATAGATTTAAAAGTCACAGTCCTTAATGCTTTTTCTTAATGCTTTATTCATCAACATAAACTGGGATGGGAGATGCTCTTTTGTTACATTGTCATCTTTCAATGATTCCTACAGAAAAATCCATGAACAATTGCGGATAGTCAGGAAATCATTTTAAACGATCTCTTCAATCAGGGACGATGGAAGTAGATTTGATAGAGAATGAGTTGATAAGAAGTCACTCTGAATAACTCCTTCATCTAGATGACTTTAAAAGAACGATCCATATCTCTATATGTGTACTTGCAGCTTCACCGCTACCTCTTTACCACTACTTCCCACCGACATGGTACTTCCAAATTAAGCTAAAGGAGAGCCACTCTGAATAACTCCTCCCGCTTGACTGATTGGAATCTCGGGGCGATGCTGAACTCAAAATCATAGGCCATTACCGCCCATCTCACTGACTTGTGCACCAACAGCCCTCAGTCTCTGGCAGTACCCTTCCCTTGGGCTTTCACTCACGTGATCAATAGTCCATGTACCACTCATAAACGATCTATCGCCCAGTTTCCTTCCGCTTTGTTGCTACTTCATCCGCAATGATTCTCAGTTTCTCTACCTCTTTGTGGCCCACTCCCCTCCCCGCAGGGGTGGCCTACGACATCCACGTCTACACGTGGCAAGATGTCGTCTGTTCCTCCATGAGGACCGGATCTCCACCCTTCTCACTAAGGTGAATCTACGTTGGCTCCCTGGAGGGGAAAACCTCCAACCTCCCCTCCGGGAGCCAGGCTGGCTCTCTCGCTCCTCAGAGCAGGACTGGATTCAAACTCCCGCGGGCACCATATGAGAGTCCCGGGATTACCAAGCAAATTAATGATTGGCCGAGACCAACACATAAACTACCTGTCACTGGAAATCAACAAAACAGGCCTGCTATAATAGCATCAGCCTGTTTAAATTTACCTGTCATAGAAAGCTAGCAAGAAAGGTCACTTACTTAAAAGTAGGTGCCCGCTACATGTGTTTTTATTAAGATTTTAATATCAACTTCTACTTCATAGAGCCTCCACTGTATTAGGCTGGCCATACACTACTAGATTTCTTTCTTTCAGCCAGCAGGCTAATAAAAAATATATATCTTCAGCCACGCTATACAGAAAAGATGGATGAATCCTCTGCAAAGTTACTGTATTCTGATAGACGCCTGTGTTTTTTTTTTTACCTACTTTTTTGTGTCAATGAGTGAGGGGCTGGTATCTGGATGCCCTCCTATTGTTAAAGGGAGCTTTCAGATTTCAATAAGCCACCCAGCCACAGACCACTACAACCACCAGGCCATTGTTGTGGGGAAGAGTCCCTCATCAACATGGGGACCAAGTGCTTAGCAAGGGAGGTACTCCTCCATGTTGAGGGCATTGACCTGGCATGGGTCGGGGGGCTGGGGAACATGCTTGCTCCCCCCTTTTCCTGGCATTCCAGTCTACATGCTAGGATGGGGTCTGATATGGATTGTTAGGGGAGTCCAATGCTCTTTTTAAACATTTATTGTGTGGGGTTCCCCTTGAAATTCATATTAAGCTGCTTTGTTTGCAAGCAGAAGTAAAGTGACCGAAGCTGTCATTTCTTAGCAATTTAAACTAAATTTGTAAATGTCAGATTTTCTGTAGCACTTTGTGTACGTTGTACAGACTGACCACCTCACATGCTGATTAAAGGCTTCCTCAGGCATGGTAATAAAGACATTTTTATTATTGACCTTAAAACTTTATTAAAATAGCAGCTCCCCACCAAATATAATCTTTTTTTTTGCTTTGGTACATGTTACCCAGGTACATTGAGTACCACCTGAACATTAGTCTTGTTCTGATTACCTGACCTTAATCAAACCTAGGTGTGTTTGGTACATCCCTAGTAGGCAGTGTCCACCAAAGTAGTCACCAATTTCCATATGATTGTAGTGAGCTGTTTTTACATATACAGTATATATGATGGATAACATGCAGTATAATAAGTAAAAACATTATGTCACAAATAGTAAGCATATGCATACTTATATATAGACAGAAAATTTGGTTATAGGATCTCATCATACTTACAAAATGCGCTATATAAAACTTAGATATTCTTTGTCCATCAAAGATAGAAGAAAAACCTTCCCCATAGTCTGTACAGATACTCAAGGCCACAGATATGACTGCAGTGAAAAATAAAAAGCCATGGTGGTCACCAAAGGACTAACATAGATTTTCTTTTCTAAATATGATGAGACACGTATGGGAATTGATGACTGCTTTGGTCCTCAAGAAGCAGACACTGTCCATGAAATGTATCAACACTGTTCTGCACATATCTTGGAATTGTTTAAAGTGTTACTAAACCCACAACAGTAAAATCAGTTGGTATATGCAGTAAAGCATGCTTGTTATACTCACTGTGGAACCTAAGGGGTTAATCCAAAAAGGCTGTTTGATCCTGTCTTCTTTGATCCTCCCTTTCTTCCATTGTCCCCAATCCATCTTCTGATAGTACAGAGGCTAGGGGACAAGCTGCACATGCTCAGTTTGGTGTGTTTTGCTAGAGAGTTTTTATTTTTCTTGGGAAATTGCATGTGATCAACACAGAGCCAATCAGCACTGTCCAGACAGAGGGTCAGGGGAGAATGAAAACTCCTCCTACAAGCTTAAGCAGACACTGATTGAAGTCACGAGACTGCTATATACTGCTGATAAGAAAAGGTATTTTGCAGTTTATATTTACTAAAACGATTGCAGGTCCATGTTCTGTGTACTGTGGAAGACCAGTTATAGTGAATGCAGGCTCCTGGGTTTAGTATATACTGCTGATGAGAAAAGGTGTTTTGCAGTTTATATTTACTAAAACTATTGCAGGTCCATATTCTGTGTACTGTGGAAGACCAGTTATAGTGAATGCAGGCTCCAGGGTTTAGTAACACTTTAAATACAATTTAAAATGCAAGCTGAAGTGATCAGTTAGTGTATAGTGCATGTTGACATATAAAACACCCTATTTATATTTTATTGAGTGTGTTGTCCTGATGTTTTGTGGAATTAGGCTCGGTTCACACCTAAACCGGCCGCAGATCGCACAGCAACGCTGTCCGTCCCTGTTCTCTGTCCCAGTGCACTCTGTGCAGTGCACTCTGCCCCAGGGACTTGTGAACCGGCTCCATAGAGAGCCGGTCATATTCTTCTGCTATGCGAATTGGATGCGGAGAAACCGCATCCAATTCGCATAGGTGTGAACCCAGCCTTAATACTGTTAATAAGCAATTATGGCTTTTATAATGCCTGTTAGGGATGAGCTTTGAGTTTGAGTCAAACTCATGTTCGACTCGAACATCGGCTGTTCGCCAGTTCTCCGAACAGCAAACAATTTGGGGTGTTCGCAGCAAATTCGAAAGCCGCGAAACGCCCTTTAAAAGTCTATGGGAGAAATCAAAAGTGCTAATTTTAAAGGCTTATATGCATGGTATTGTCATAAAAAGTGTTTGGGGACCTGGGTCCTGCCCCAGGGGACATGGATCAATGCAAAAAAAAGTTTTAAGTAACTTTAACTTTAAGTAATGCTTAAAGTGAAACAATAAAAGTGTAA
This sequence comes from Aquarana catesbeiana, assembly GCF_042186555.1. Classification (NCBI taxonomy): domain Eukaryota; kingdom Metazoa; phylum Chordata; class Amphibia; order Anura; family Ranidae; genus Aquarana; species Aquarana catesbeiana. The sequence continues at coordinate 90,427,290 of NC_133328.1, forward strand.
TATTCCTTTAAATTTCGTACCTGGGGGGTGTCTATAGTATGCCTGTAAAGGGGCGCATGTTTCCAGTGTTTAGAACAGTCTGACAGTAAAATGACATTTCAAAGGAAAAACAGTCATTTAAAACTACTCGCGGCTAATAATGAATTGCCGGTCCGACAATACACATAAAAGTTCATTGAAAAAAACGGCATGGGAATTCCCCAAAATTAAAAAAAAAATGACGTGGGGGGTCCCCCTAAATTCCATACCAGGCCCATTAGGTCTGGTATGGATTTTAAGGGGAACCCCGCGCCAAAATTTTTTAAAAAATGGCGTGGGGTCCCCCCAAAAATCCATACCCTCTTCCGAGCACGCAACCTGGCAGGCCACAGAAAAAGAGGGGGGGGACGAGAGAGCGGCCCCCCTAATGAACCTACCAGGCCACATGCCCTCAACATTGGGAGGGTACTTTGGGGTAGCCCCCCAAAACAACTTGTCCCCATGTTGATGGGGACAAGGGCCTCATCCCCACAACCCTTGCCCGGTGGTTGTGGGGATCTGCGGGCGGGGGGCTTATGGAATCTGGAAGCCCCCTTTAAAAAGGGGACCCCCAGATCCTGTGTGAAATGGTAAGGGCCTACCATTTCACAAAAAAAGTGTCAAAAATGTTAAAAATGACAACAGACAGTTTTTATTTAAATGCTCTTCTATCTTCTATCTCCTTTCTTCTATCCTCTATCTTCTATCTTCCTTCAGTTTCTTCCTCCATCTTCTTCTTCTTCTGGTTCTTTCTCCAGTGTTCTCGTCCGGCATCTTCCTCCGCGGCGTCTTCTTCCCTTCATCTTTTGGGCCGCTCCGCATCCAGCATGATGAGAGGCTCCCGCTGTGTGACGCTTCTCCTCTTCTGACGGTTCTTAAATAACGGAGGGCTGGGCCACCCGGTGACCCTGCCCCCTCTAATGCACGGGGACTTGACGGGGACTTCCCTGTGGCATTCCCCGTGAAGTCAGAGGTGGGCGGGGTCCTCCTCCTCCTACCAGGAGTACCTCAGTTTTTGTAGCAAAGCAATATACGTAAACCCCAGAAAGAGGGGAGTACCTAAACACAAAGGGAATGTGGGACTTTAAATGAGGCAATTGTCTTGTGGAGGTAGAGTGGTTGGTAAACATTATTTATTTGTAACAATATTATAAAACAGATAAAAAAGTATTTTCATATATCTGCACACACACATGGAATAAACGTAATAGATACATATATGTTAACTTGTCAGCACATAAAAGATAGTAAATATTAATAAAGTATAATACAAGGTATTTCCTATTAACAGGCATTGGTAACCCATATGCAAAAGAGCTGCTGTAAGATAGATGCACATACACATGAGTGGTTACATACTACTCAATAAAGTTTGAATGTATAAAAGATATATATGGGCCGGTGAATAGGTAGTGAGCCAGGCTGTCCGGATGTGGGAGTCTCATCTTTACAGTGGGGGTACAGATGATGATCCATTTAGCAGAAGGCTATAGTAAAAAACATCCACAAGCACCGAGCTCGTATCCTATTGTCAGTCTGTGACAGTTCCCGTGCTTCAATTCTGACGCGTATCGTCACGTCACGTGACTTCATCAGCGGGACGCCTGGTGAAAAGAGTCTTTCATGGAATCTATGGCAAAACATAATACCTTTGATAGTTCGGCCAAATCATGAGCCTGTTGTGCAGGGACCTCCTTAAGGGCCTATCTAAACTGGTCCTTTAGGGACTGACAGATGCCTATTGCAGCGACTGCAGGCTGAGTAACGGCCCCTGCCAAGGAAAAAGAGGATTTTAACAGAAATTCCAACCTTTTATCCATTGGATCTTTAAGCATTTATGCATTATCTACTGGGCAAGTTAGACTTTTATTCACACTGGAAATCGCAGCGTCAACTGCTGGTACATTCCATCTTTTTGGTGAATTTTTCCTCCATAGGATAGAGAGCTGAGAATCTCTTTGGAGGGAGAAAGTGCTTATCCGGGTGATCCCATTCAGCATAAATAAGTTTTTCTAGTAATGTATGTACAGGAAACGCATAAAAAGGCTGTGAAGGTTTTAAGGAACCTAAAGAAGAAACAGAACTTTCAGCTGACTCCGTTAGGGGTAGCATGAAAGAGGAACGAACCATCTCCGTAAGAGATTGTACCAGCAATTTCTCTGATTGCGAGACTGAAAAAGGTTCAGCCACTGTTGTCTCCTTTAAAGAGGAGTCATCGGTTTGCCTTTCCTCATGATCGCCTGAGGGTAACACCTCATCCTGTACCCACTGTTCCCTTGGTAGGGGGTCTGGGGTGGGGGAGGGGGATCGAACACGCACCTATCCCTTTGGATGGAGGATGCAATTAAAGCCGCTAATCTGCCTTCCAGGCCCTGCAGGGCGGAGGAAAATGCATCTGCAGTCATGAATACAGGGGCTGAGATGTGAGAAGCAGCTACACCACCAATTAGTTCTATTGACTCACCCTGACTTGCCACAATTGGTAATTCAGGAGAGGATGACAGTGTGGAGGCACGACTGGAGATCCCAGTGCCTGGGGGTGACATTTTTGGTACCTTTTTTTTCGTTTTTTTTTGTCATAGTGCTAAGCACAAAAGCAGAGGCACTAAGTAAATGCACAATTTGCTGAGCAGTAGTCTAGCAATATAATGCCGCTATATAAAGTTCAGCTTGGTGCTGAGTAACAATATATTTCCTGTACTGAAAATGCCTGCATACATCCCTTACGTGCTCCAGTGTTCCTGTGTGTCAGACTTCCATCTCTTCAGTTGTTTATCTGATAGAGATCTTCTGTTAATAAACAGCCTCAGGTGTGCTCCGTCCCTGGCGCCTGCCCCATGTGCACCACGTGGACGCTATGTCCTGCACACGGCATTGTGCCTAAGCCATGACCCTTCACCACTAACCCGCCCCCCTCCCTTGTTTCAAATCGAACAGCAGTCCACGCGCACGTGTGGATGGCTTCGGATCTGCCAGTGCAAACCCGTTGAAGGGGAGCTCTGTGATTGCCTGATCAACAAGAAAAGCTAGTTTGACTTTATGTAGGGCAGGGTCGATGGCAGGACAATCTAATTGACATGCTATGTGGGGTACTGACTCCTTTAGGCATACAAAGCTGTAAGGTAAACCAACACAGGGAGCCACCACCGCACCCCCCACAAGGGGGGGGGGGGAGAGAGTGTGCAAACTGCTGCTGTACCCCCCCTTTTGTTACCCCAGGGGAGAAAGAAACATGTCTTTATTCAATTAAGAATCCCCCCTGGCTGCTGAGACCACACACGTGCTGTTCTAGCTGACACTGAGCTGGCTGAGAGCAACGTACCAAGGTATGTGCACTTACCCCCTCTAGTGGAGATTTTAAGACATACAACATGATACTCATGGAAGAAAAAACCATCGGTGGACTTTTTACAGTTCCTTGGCTCCTCCCTTACCTTATCCTCACTGCAGAATACTGCTGTAACAGACAGATCCAAACTTCACCCATCATGGCGGGCTGCGTTAGCAAATCTTCAAGGACCGAGTCCCTTTTTATCGGGGTTCCACTCCCTTGGACCTGTAATAGCACCCTGACAGAAAAAAACTTTAGGTAATGTAGCATGACCAAAGCTCTGGGTCCCGGGTCCAGCCCTGCAAAGAGAGGCATTACAGGCAAAACTTTGTGCTTTCGGATACAAGGCCTGGGTACCATCCACCTTGTCCTCAGTAGCACTTTGGATGGATCCGGTCTGTGGAGGTTATTTAAATCCAGCATGGACCCCTCCTGGAGCTCCTCAGAGCACATCTTCACTCGTGACCAACACCTTAGACACTGGAGTAAAAACTGAGGTACTCCTGGTAGGAGGGGGATTATATAGGGAGTGAACTTCCTCTATTGGGTATACCAGTGTCCATCACCTGAAGGTGCCTATATACCCACATAGTAATTACTATAGTGTCCCATGATGTACGATAAAGAAAATATGGTTGCATAAGTGTGCACACCCTTTAACTATTTGTCGAAGCACCTTTTTGATTTTATTACAGCACTAAGTCTTTTTGGGTATGAGTTTATCAGCATGGCACATCTTGAATTGGCAATATTTGCCCATTCTTCTTTGCAAAAACACTCCAAATCTGTCAGATTGCGAGGACATCTCCTATGCACAGCCCTCTTCAGATCACCCCACAGATTTTCAATCAGATTCAGGTCTGGGCTCTGGCTGGACCATTGCAAAACTTTAATCTTCTTCTGGTGAAGCCATTCCTTTGTTGATTTGGATGTATGCTTTGGGTCATTGTCATGCTGAAAGATGAAGTTCCTCTTTATGTTCAGCTTTCTAGCAGTGTTTTTAAAAACTTAAGCTGGGCTTGGATGTTTTTCTTTGTAAGAAAAGGCTTCCATCTTGCCACTCTACCCCATAGCCCAGACATATGAAGAATAATGGAAATCGTTGCCACATTTACCACACAGCCAGTATTTTCCAGATATTCCTGCAGCTACTTTAATGTTACTTTAGGCCTCTTGGCAGCCTCCCTGACCAGTTTTCTTCTCGTCTTTTCATCAATTATGGAGGTACATCCAGTTCTTGGTAATGTAACTGTTGTGCCATATTTTCTCCTCTTGATGATGACTGTCTTCACTGTGTTCCATGGTGTATCTAATGCCTTGGAAATTCTTTTGTACCCTTCTCCTGACTGACACCTTTTAAAAGAGAAGTAAAGGAATTTTTTTCCCCCCATCATACTTACCTAGGTGAATGCAGCATCGGTGCAAAACTGCATCTGTCCCCCGGTGCCTCTGCACTGAGAACTGAGCGATCAAACACCACTAATCGCTCAGTTTTCAGAACTCAGTGAGCAGAGAGCTGTAGACTGTCAGTCACAGCTCTCTGCTCTGCCCCCCTCCTCGCTCACTGGAGTGCTGGCCTGTGGAGGAGACTTGTGGCCGGCTCAGTCTTTCAGCGGCACGCTGAGAGTCTGAGTGGAGTGTCAGTCCAGGCACCCAGCAGATCCAGACTTCCATTGTCGGGATGACGCGGTGCCTGGAATGATATCGTGACATCTGCAGAGAGTGTTCTTCAGCCCGCTCTCTGCTGAAAACAGGTCACACAAATGAATTGTACTCCTGTGATCCATAGGAGAAGTACAGCCAATTGAGCTTTGGCAATACTTCTCCTTTAACAATGAGATCCCTCTGATGCTTTGGAAGCTCTCTGCGGACCATGGCTTTTGCTGTAGGATGCAACTAAGAAAATGTTATGAAAGACCTACTAGAACAGTTGAACATTATTTGGGGTAATCAGAGGCACGTTAAATGACAGGTGTGTACTGACTCCTATTTAACATGAGCTTGAATGTGCTTGCTTAATTCTGAACACAGTTACATTCCCAGTTATAAGAGGGTGTGCACACTTATGCAACCACATTATTTTAGTTTTTTATTTTTACTTCCCCCCTAAAAGAAAGTTTGTTTTTCAATTGAGTTGTACATTATACTGTGGTCACATTAAAGGTGGAAAAAGTTCTGAAACGATTTATCTTTGTCTCATTTTTTTACATCACAGAAACCTGACATTTTAACAGGGGTGTGTAGATGTTTTATATCCATTGCATGTAGTAAACTTGATAACATCCACTTTTTACTAAATCAATTTTTACAGGTTATGCTCCCTGTATGTATTTTGAAGCTCAATTTTCAATTTTGACAGAAGTGAATCTTTAATTTACTGCTGGGTGTGCAAAATGATAGGTCTTCCTCCAACAGTTAGTTCATTGGAATGAAATAGTTGTATTAGTTGTGTAGGAGATTTCAATCTGTTTTGATTAATCGAAAGCCAGAATGGCAAAGAGAGCATCACATCTCTGGAGCTTTCCACCTCTGCATACAAATAATTATTAGATAATTGCAGACAGACATCCTTTAGGAAAAAGAAAACACATATTCAGTATATTTCAAAACAAATAGCAATTACTGTGGGCTTTATGTGAATCCCAATGTTATTATTAGGTCGCATTTGATGTTTGTTTTATTAAATGTGCTTACAGCTATTTTGTTAATATGTTTACACTGATATGTTAGGGTGAAATGCAGGAGCATAGATTGATGTAAACAAAGTATGTTCACAAAACTAAAGCGCATGTCAAGGCAAACAAAATATGCTGTACATCTCTGCAATGCATTAACATTCCTCTTTGCTTTATCCATAGCTCCCAACTGTCCCTTATTTCGAGGTACTGTCCCTGATTTGGAACGTATAGTTGTTTATAAAATGCACTATTTATCTTTTATAAAGTGTTTCACGGTGCTAAACATTTCATCACATTTCTAAATTGCTGCATTTGTAAAACTCAAAAGCCAGTATAAGAATAATAGTGGTAAAAAGAGCACTTGTGGGTTTAACTAATCTTATTTTTTGCCCCTTAAGGGGGCGTGGCAGGGTATGTGTCCTATGCCTACATACTTTTGCTAAAAGGTGTCCCTCGTTCCCATCCCTAAAAGTTAAGAGGTATGCTTTATCCCTTTAAACGCCCTGCAAGTACAAAGAAATTCCTGTATATTTGGGGTGAGCACAACTGCCTGGATTTGATTTGAGTAGGGTCCAGCTAACTTTAAATTGTCTCAATTGTATAAGGCCGGGTTCACACTATCGCAAATTGGATTCAGGTTTCCCCACATACAATTTGCATGTCAGGAGCCTGTGATCAGCTCTCAATCAGCTCTTCTAGTCCGATTTATGTCCAAATTCAGCCAAAAATTCGGGCTGAAATCAGACCAGAAATGCAGGGCCGGATTGACATAGGGGCTATTGGAGCTGTAGCTCCAGGCCCCTTACCTTAAGGGGCCTATGCCTTTAAAGGTCCTGGCTCGCAACCAGGGGTCCCAAATTTGGAGAGTAGATAGCTGAAGACCTAACCCACCACTGATCCTCCTATCATCTATGGTTCGGGAGATACGGGGCTCCTTGCGCAGCCTGTCAGAAGCTACATACAGTACGGCCAGTTTAAATACAAGCTGGCACACTCTGTTTGCAGCAGACTGAGAGAATGAGTTCACAGAGCCTCTCTTCCCCTCTTTTTTTTCCCCAAATCTTTTTATTTATTTATTTAGTAAACAGACAAAACAAGACAAAATAAAACATCATACAAGTTGAATCAAATTAATGAAGCAGTTTCAAAAGCCACTCACATTACATATATGGTATAGTAGCCATTAGTTCAAAATAGCAAATTAGAACAAAAAAAATAAAAAATAACGAACAGTTTATCAAATTAACTATTCAGCAACAAATAAGCATTAGATGTTAAATATGGCTTATCCGACCACTTTGCCCAGACTTTATCAAATGTACTAGGACAACCCCTATTCATGTACGTATCTCTATACAGTCCTCTTCTCATTTCTTGTCAGAGGCACTGAGCAAAATGGACAGCTTGGAGCCTGCAGAGTTTGACAGGCAGCACCGCCTGTCAAACTCGCCTATTGATTTCAATGGGGCCACTCTGCAACTCGCTTGCAGTAGCAGCATAGTCCAACAATGTAAAGCTACCATTCAGCAATGTAAAAAAAAAAGAACAAGGAGGCGGCAGTAGCACCTCATGAACGCCAGCTGCTGCTATAACACTCATTAAAAAGCAATCCCCTACAGACTACTTTTCGGAGGGCAGTCACCATAGAAAAATACAACATATAAATAGTGCAAAAAATAAAAGGATAATACATGTCACTCCCACTAATTAGATGATGTCAGTAATTGAAGGTAAATGCAGGTGTATGTTTCTCAGGAAGTGATAACAAGCAAGACATATCATAACATGAATCACTGAGAAAGAAAAGAAAAGGAAACACGGATCAGTATAAGAAACCACATAGTTTAAAAAGATCAAAAGATATAAAAAAATAAATTGCTAAAACTAAAAAAAAAAGAATAAAAAAATAAAATAAAAATTGCTAAAACTAAAACTAACCCTATTGGAGAAAAAGGTCATCATCACAGAGATTCATACCTGAGGGTACTCTGGTATGTAAATTAAAGATCCATCAGACTTCTCTCTCAAGAAGCCTGCGGTGTAGATGTGTTCCCCCCCCCCCCCCCCCCCGGTAGTTTTTTTTACTTTTTCTAAGCCATAAAAAGAAAAAGCAGACATACTCTCTGCATGGAGATGTTTGAAATGTTTTGACACATTGGAGAGTTCCTTGTCTGATGGATAAGATGTTCTATGGTAATGTTCTCCTATCCGTGTTCTCAAAGTTTTAAAGGACAAAGTAAAGAAAAAGAAAGGAAAATGAGACGAGGACGATGGGGACGGCAAAAGGCAAAATTATCCTTGACAAGCAAGGAACAGGAAACTATAATGCAGGTGACAGCTGTTTTGGACAATAATAGTATCTCTAAGGTGGTTAATTTATCAGATTTTCAGCTTTCCAATTCAGAGATGTCTCTTCTTTCTAAAGGCCTTTCTTTCTCTCCCAAAATGCATTTTGATGTTTTTAAAACTATACTTGACGTTAACCGATTTGTCCGTAATGTAGTGTTAAGAAAGCATTTCAAGCCTGAGCTTGAGCCCAATGTTGACCTGCCTGTAATTCCCCAGAGTGATACATCTCTCATTATGTCCCCAGATACATTCAATTTCCAGGATCTGGTAATGCGATCTGCTCTGGAGAATCTGCAGTCTGAATCGGCAGGGGGTGCTTATGGTATTCAAGATGATAACATTCAAAATGGGAATAAATATTTTTATCCAGTATAGAAGCGTAGTGCAGCAGTAGAAATGTTCCAGACACTAGTTCAGTGGTTCTCAACTCCTGTCCTCAGGACCCACTAACAGGCCAGATTTTAAGTATTACCTTTGGGGAGATGCAGAGTAGAACACTGCAATCCCTGAGCAGCAAATTATATCACCTGTGATGTATATCAGTTATCTTGCAAACAGGGGCGTAACTAGAAATAGCAGGGCCCCATAGCAAAATGTTGTATGGGGCCCCCCTGCAAACAGCCTCCCCCCACAGCTGCCCTAGTGTCAATGCAGCGTGACCTGTGCCACATACAGCGTGAACTGTGCCCAATGCAGCATGACCTGTGCCCAATACAGTGTGACCTGTGCCCAATACAGCGTGACCTGTGCCCCATACAGTGTGACCTGTGCCCCATACAGCGTGACCTGTGCCCAATACAGCGTGACCTGTGCCCAATGCAGCGTGACCTGTGCCTCATACAGCGTGACCTGTGCCCAATACAGCCTGGTCTGCCTGTGCCCCATACAGCCCCACCTATGCAGAGGAAGAGGCAAGCCACCCGGCTCAGCAGAGAGTGGGATTTCCCGCTGTAATAGCTTTCATTTGAATTTCCTGTCTCCCCGGGGCTCATTGTCACATAGCCCCACCTCTTGGCCCAACGCCTTTGATGACGTCACATGTCCCGCATTGGATCGGCGTTCTGTCTATCAAAGGCACTGGGCCAAAAGGTGGAGCTATGTGACGTGAGCCCCGGGAACACTGGAAGTTCTAATGAAAGCTCTTACATCGGGCAATTCAGCTCTCTGCTGATGCGGGCAGCTCGCCTCTTCCTTTCCTCTCTCTTCCCCTGGCTGGGAGACTGTGCTGGCAGTGCTCTTATCCTCACTGGGCCCCACTCGGCTGTGGGCCCCATAGCGCCCGCATGGGTCGCTATGGTGGTAGTTACGCCCCTGCTTGCAAACCTGGCCCGTTAGTGGGCCCTAAAGACAGGAGTTGAACACCACTGCACTAGTTGAACAGGATTTGGTCACTCTGGGAAAGAAAATAAAGAGAACACTCTTTTCTCTAAGGATAATTTAATACACTATATGAAAAATTGTCCGAAATTCGGTCATTTAGACAGTTTGTTCATTTTTCAGCCCCGAAGAATTTACCCCATTCCTGACCAGAGCACTTTAACTGACAACTGCACGGTCATACGACGTTGCACCTGAACAAAATTGACATACTTTTTTTCCCACAAATAGAGCTTTCCTTTGGTGGTATTTGATCACCTCTGCATTTTTTTTTTTTTTCGCTATAAACAAAAAAGTGTGACAATTTTGAAAAAAAAAAGCAATATTCTTTACTTTTTGCTATAATAAATATCCCCCAAAAATATATATAAAAACAAATTTCTTTCTCAGTTTAGGCCAATATGTATTCTTCTACATATTTTTGGTAAAAAAAATTGCAATAAGCATATATTGATTGGTTTGCGCAAAAGTTATAGCGTCTACAAAATAGGGGATAGATTTATCGCATTTTTATTATTTTTTTTTATTAGCAATGGCAGTGATCTGCAATTTTTATCGTGACCGCGACATTGCGGCAGACACATCAGACACTTTTGACACTATTTTGGGACCAGTGACATTTATACAGCGATCAGTGCTATAAAAATGCACTGATTACTGTGTATATGACACTGTCAGGGAAGGGGTTAAACACTAGGGGTCGTTCAAGAGGTTAAGTGTGTTCTAGGGAAGGATTCTAACTGTGGGGGGATGGGCTCACTACAACATGACAGAGATCACTGCTCCTGATGACAGGGAGCAGTAGAGCCCTGTCATGTTGCTAGGCAGAAGAGGGGAAAGGCCTTGTTTATATAGGCATCTCCCCATTCTGCCTCTCCGTGTCATGATCCCGGGCCCCCGGCAGACATCAAGCCCGTGGGACCCGCAGGCATGCTGACGGAGTATGTAGCGCGGGCACGTCCACTAAGCCGCGTCTTAAAGGAGACGTACAGGTACGCCCATTTGCCCAGCCGTGCCATTGTGCCGATGTACATCATCGTGAGCTGGTCGGCAAGCGGTTAATGGGCACAAAATCGATAATCGTTGGGACATTTTTGAGCTGAAAAAACGAAGGACAAGTTTGGAAATTTTCTGTCAAACGAACAATGAATTGCAAGATTAATGTCCGAACTGTCTGCACTAGGTATAGGTAAAAAAAGAACAAAAAAATGCATTCATTTTGTGTCCACTGAACGATTTATCAGTCATTACATGATGGCACTATCATTTGCACTCACGGCCGAATGTTCATTTTTCGAAAATGGGTTTGGCTGATTTTTCGTATAGTGTATGGTCAGCATAACACGGGCTTAGAGATCTGCCCTTAAAGCCTTGAAATCACGCGAGAATTAGTGATCAGACAAGCGGGTCGGTTGTTGTTATGACTGCTGTAGATTATGGAACAGAAGCATTACGTCAGTTGGGTGATGCTTCAATACTACATTCAATTTTAAGCAACAACTGTCTCATCTCCTGGATTTAGGATGTGATATGGGAGTTTTGTCCTCTGGGATGGTGGAATATCTTTCTGTAGATAACCCAGTGGTCCCGGTTTTCCATGATCTGCCCAAGTTACACAAACATATTGTACCTTTACAAGGTCGCCCCATAGTTGCGGGTGTTGGGTAATTTTTTGAGAGACTGGGCCACCGGGTGGATCAATACCTACAGTCTCTGGTTATTAGGCTTCTGGGCTTTATTAAAGATAGCTTGGTCGTCCTAGCCAGTATACAGGACATCAAATGGACTGCTGCCTCTCATTGGCTCACTTTAGATGTTAAGTCCTTTTACTCATGCATTCCTCTTGATTTAGCTTTGGAGGCTCTGGAATTCCACTTGCCATAATATACCGTATCTATCGGTGTATAACATGCACAGGCGTATAACATTTACCCCAATTTTAAGTACATGGGAAGTTTAAGGAAAAATGTTTTCACAGCCCCCTTTACAGAACACAGTCCCCCTCCCCCTGCACAGTACACAGCCCCCCATCCAGAACACAGCCCCCCATCCAGAACACAGCCCTCCTCCCCAGTACACAGCCCCCAGTTCAGTACACAGCCCCCATCCAGTATACAGCCCCCACATCCAGAACATAGCCCCCATCCAGTATACAGCCCCCCTCCCCAGTACACAGCCCCCATCCAGTACACAGCCCCCCTCCCCAGTATACAGCCCCCTCCCCAGTACACAGCCCCCCATCCAGTATACAGCCCCCTCCCCAGTACACAGCTCCCCTCCCAAGTGCACAGCCCCCATCCAGTATACAGCCCCTTCCCCAGTACACAGCCCCCCATCCAGTATACAGCCCCCTCCCCAAAACACAGCCCCCCTCCCCAGTACACAGCCCTCCATCCAGAACACAGCCCCCTCCCCAGTACACAGCTCCCCTCCCAAGTGCACAGCCCCCATCCAGTATACAGCCCCTTCCCCAGTACACAGCCCCCCATCCAGTATACAGCCCCCTCCCCAAAACACAGCCCCCCTCCCTAGTACACAGCCCTCCATCCAGAACACAGCCCCCTCCCCAGTACACAGCCCCCATCCAGTAAACAGCCCCCCATCCAGTATACAGCCCCCACATCCAGAACACAGCCCCCATCCAATATACGGCCTCCCTCCCCATTACACAGCCCCCATCCAGTACACAGCCCCCTTCCCAGTACACATCCCCCCCATCCAGTATACAGCCCCCCTCCCCAGTATACAGCCCCCCTCACTAGTACACAGCCCCCCATCCAGTATACTGCCTCCCTCCCCAGTATACAGCCCGACTTCCCCAGTACACAGCCCCCCATCCAGTATACAGCCCCCTATCCATTATACAGCCCCCCTCCCCAGTACACAGCCCCCATCCATTATACAGACCCCTCCCCAGTACACAGCCACCCCGTCCAGTACACAACCCCCTCCCTGCACTCCCAGGAGACCCCCAGTCTCCTGGGACAGTACTACGAGCATACTCTATAGTTAAGCATAAAATCACTGCCAGCCCTTTCCACACTACTCCTCCTGTGTTACTCATATTGTAAAATGAAGCTTCCATATACCTCAATAGCTCAGTTTTTTTCACTGACCTGGTCACATGACTGCTCTCCTCTGACGTTACATAGATGGTCATGTGACCGCTCTCCTCCTCCAATCTAAAGCTACACTCAGAGGAGGAGGAGTGGGAGGAGGAGAGCAGCTAGAAAAAACTGAGCTATTGAGATATTTACAAGTTTCATTTTACAATGACACTGACACAGGAGGAGCAGTGTAGGAGAAGGGGCTGCCAAGTGATTTTTTCTCAACTTTAGACTATGCAGGCAGTGCTGTCCCAGGACCAGGAGAGGTGGGAGCTGGCATGACACCCCCCCAGTGGGTGGCTCCTGGAGCGGACCTGATCCCTGCCCCCTGTCCCCTGTTGGTAAAACATGATATCAGAATATAATACGTAGGCACTGTTTACCCTCTGTTTTCAGGGGAAAAAAGTGTGTGTCATACGCTGATAAATACAGTAGTTTTTATAACAGGGAATTAAAAGACTTCATTATAACGGCAATGGATTTTCTACTTAGACATAATTATTTTATTTTTGATAATGTATACTACCTCCAATTCAGAGGTGCATCAATGGTTTTCACCATCTTTAGCAAATCTGTACATGGGATGGTGGGAGGAATTGTCTCTTTTTTCTCCCTTCAATCCCTTCATGAGCCATATCAAATGGTATGGTTGCTATATAGGTGACCTGCTTTTGGTATGGGTTGGAACCCCTGCAGTTGTTTTGCCTTTTGTCATTTATCTTAACAATAATTCTTTTAATTTAGAATTTAATTTTGAACATCAAGATGTAATTATCAATTTTCTGGAAATTACCTTGAAGGGTTCTATTATTAATGGGACCATTCATACTCAGACTTACCAAAAGGATTGTGCCGGCAATTCATTGTTACTGGCTACAAGTTGCCATCCAATGCACACCATACGGTCAGTCCCAGTGGGTGAGTATATCAGAGCCAGGCGCAATTGTTCTACAACAGAAATTTTCTCTGAAGAATGTAAAGTTGTGTCCTCCAGACTTTTGGCACATCAGTATAGACAAGGGGACATTAATAGGGTCATATGTGTAGCCAAAAATGGGGATAGAACTACCCTTCTAAAGAATTCCCAATCCAAAAATAACATGGTTCTAGAAACTAAACCAATTACCTTTGTAACTACTTACTCACAGGAGTTTAATTTGATTAAGAACATAATTTTGAAGAATCTACCTATCTTGTCAACTCCTGAGGATTTAACATCCATTATAGAAGCTGGCTGTAGATTCAGTAGTCGATGGGCTAATACTTTGGGTGGCATTCTCTCTCTCAGTTTGTACCAGTCCAAAGTTTCTGGAGGTACATGGTTACACACCACATGATCTTATGTCTGTGGTGTTAGAACCTGTGGATTCTGTCAGAAACACACAAAGAAAGTGGTTAAGTCATGCTCCACAGGTAAAGAGCTCACAATCCGTGATTACATTAATTGTGGTAGTAATAATGTGGTCTATTCAGTAGAGTGCACTTCCTGCAATCTACAATCTACAATATGTAGGGTGCACCACAAGACTATTGAGAACACGATTGGAGAACATTACCATGGAGCATCTTATCCATCAGACTCTCCAATGTATCAAAATATTTCAAACATCTCCATGCAGGGTGTGACGGGAGTCACTGTTGGGCGCAGGGTGACCAAGAAAAGAATGAACCCTGAGAATATGATTGGATTAGTTAAAATGGGACAGTAATATTTAGTCACACTATACCCCAGGATATATGTAAAGACTATTCTTGGTTTGTTTGATTCTGAACTCAACATGTTAGTTGAGAGAGCTGATCACATTGGCCTCTGGAACTGGGTAGGAGACAGACAGTCTACTCATACTATAGTTTGTTGCCTACTAGGCTGAGGAGGGGGGGAGATCACTGTTTCTTTGTTAATCGTAATTAGCTCCTTTGTTTATACTAATGTGTGAGGCTTGGTGACAACAAGTCTGACCTGTAGTGAAATCCTGATTAATCATACAATGCCCAGGAGGGCACGGAGTCACATCTGCTGCTTTAAGGGGTTAGTTAATTAGTTCATGTTAATTCTGTTTCTGGTTACAGTTGTATTGTTAGAGTAATATGAGCAGGAGGGGGGACCACCACTTTAACTGTATATAAAGACTTGTAATTTTGGTTCTAAAAAAGAGTCTGATTCCTGTTTGACCCTCCATACAGAGCCTCGTCTCGGACTTGGGGGAGAATTATTCGTATGGGTTTCTTGTTCGACTGGTTGGAGTGTTCGGTAGCTGCCTTTGTGTTCGCAAACGGAATGTCCTAAATGGCTTTAACCTCTTTCATACTCGGGGTGACATTACACAGGCAATATGTCTACTTTTTCCTTTTATGGCTTAGTGGTGGATATATAATTTACAGTAATTTCTCTCAGTTATGAATCTCAGCTATGATGTTGACCTTTTTCTCCAATAGGGTTAGTTTTAGTTTTAGAGATTTTTTTTTCTTTTAGTTTTAGCAATTTTTTATTCTATTTTAAAATTTTATTTTGTATTTTTTTTAAACTTTTTTAAACTGCGGGGTTTCTTATACTGATCCGTGTTTCCTTTTCTTTTCTTTGTCAGTGATTCATGTTATGATATGTCTTGCTTGTAATCACTTCCTGAGAAACATGCACCTGCAGCGGTGGTCTCGTTTACCTTCAATTACTGACATCATCTAATTAGTTGGAGTGACATGCATTATCCTTTTATTTTTTGCACTATTTATATGTTGTATTTTTCTGTGGTGACTGTGCTGTGAACAAGGCTAAGTGCCAAAACGCGTCAGCTGTCACATGTACATTGTCATGTTATAATAAAAGATTACAGAAGAATTTCCAGAGTTTCAAGCATTTCAGTTTTTATTTTCAAGCACACAGTTAACCTTTTGCTCGCCCCTGATTTTAACCCCTTCCCAGCCAGTGTCATTAGTACAGTGACAGTGCATATCTTTTAGCACTGATCACTGTATTAGTGTCAGTGACCCACAAAAAGTGTCAAAAGTGTCAGTGTCCTAATGTCTCCAGCAATATTGCAGTCCTGTTATAAGTCACTGATTGTCTAGTAAAAAAAATTAATAAAAATCTAAAATATATTATTGTAGACGCTATACCTTTTGCACAAACCAATCAATATACACTTATTGGGATTTTTTTTACCGAAAATATGTAGCCGACTAAACATTGGCCTCAATTTATGAAGATTTTTTTTTTTTTAATTGGATATGTTTTAAAGCAGAACGTAAAAAATATATATATTTTCAAAATTGTTGTTTTTATTTGTTTAGAGCGCAACTTTTTTTGAAAAAAACACAATATCTTTACTTTTTGCTATAATAAATATCCCCAATTTAGAAAATAAAATAACAATTTTTTACTCAGTTTAGGCCGATATGTATCCTTCTACATATTTTTGGTAAAAAAAAAATCACAATAGGCATATATTTATTGGTTTGCGCAAAAGTTATAGCATCTACAGACTAGGGGATAGATTTATGGCATTTTTACTACTTTTTGTTCTTTACAAGTAATGGTGGCGAGCTGTGATTTTTAGTGGTACTGCGATATTGCAGCAGACAAATCGGACACCCTCACCCAGCAGCAAAAAGGGTCGCCGGTTCGAATCCTGACCATGACACCATCTGCCTGGAGTTTGCATGTTCTCCCTGTGTCTGCGTGGGTTTCCTCTGAATACTCTGGTTTCCTCCCACACTCTAAAGACACGCTGGTAGGTCAATCGGACCCTGTCCAAATTGGCCCCAGCATGTATGAATGTGTGTCAGGGACCCCAGGCTGCAAGCTCCCCGAGGGCAGGTGAATGCACAATACACATGCAAAGAGCCGCGTAAATTGACAGCACCACATAAGCACCCTAAATAAATAAATATGTCTGATATAAAAGATTATGAATATATAAATATCCAAAAACGTAATCAGAGTATATATATATATATATATATATATATATATATATATATATATATATACCTCACATTTCTGTATACCCTCACATTTTTGTAAATATTTTATTATATCTTTTCATGTGACAACATTGAAGAAATGATACTTTGCTACAATGTAAAGTAGTGAGTGTACAGCTTGTATAACAGTGTAAATTTGCTGTCGCCTCAAAATAACGCAACACGCAGCCATTAATGTCTAAACCGCTGGCAACAAAAGTGAGTACACCCCTAAGTGAAAATGTCCAAATTGGGCCCAATTAGCCATTTTCCCTCTCTGGTGTCATGTAACTCGTTAGTGTTACAAGGGCTCCGGTGTGAATGGGGAGCAGTTGTGTTAAATTTGGTGCTATTGCTCTCACTCTCCCATACTGGTCACTGGAAGTTCAACATGGCACCTCATGGCAAAGAACTCTCTAAGGATCTGAAAAAAATAATTTTTGCTCTACATAAAGATGGCCTAGGCTATAAGAAGATTGCCAAGACCCTGAAACTGAGCTGCAGAACAGTGGTCAAGACCATACTGCGGTTTAAAAGGACAGGTTCTACTCAGAACAGGCCTCGCCATGGTCGACCAAAGAATTTGAGTGCACATGCTCAGCATCATATTCAGAGGTTGTCTTTGTGAAATGGACGTATTAGTTCTGCCAGCATTGCTGCAGAGGTTGAAGGGGTGGGTGATGGGGGGGGTCAGCCTGTCAGTGCTCAGACCATATGCCACACACTGCATCAAATCTGTCTGCATGGCTGTCCATCCAGAAGGAAGCCTCTTCTAAAGATGATGCACAAGAAAGCCCACAAACAGTTTGCTGAAGACAAGCAGAGTAAGGGCATGGATTACTGAAACCATGTCCTGTGGTCTGATGAGACCAAGATAAACATATTTGGTTCAGCATGTGTGTTCAAGCATGTGTGGCAACAACCAGGTGAGGAGTACAAAGACAGGTGTGTCTTGCCTACAGTAGGCAAGACACAACCCTGTTCGGTTCGCACCAGAACATGCGAACAGGCAAAAAATTCATTCGAACACGCGAACACCGTTAAAGTCTATGGGACACGAACATGAATAATCAAAAGTGCTAATTTTAAAGGCTTATATGCAAGTTATTGTCATAAAAAGTGTTGGGGACCTGGGTCCTGCCCCAGGGGACATGGATCAATGCAAAAAATGTTTTAAAAAACGGGCGTTTTTTCGGGAACAGTGATTTTAATAATGCTTAAAGTGAAACAATAAAAGTGTAATATCCCTTTAAATTTCGTACCTGGGGGGTGCCTGTAAAGGGGTGCATGTTTCCCGTGTTTAGAACAGTCTGACAGCAAAATGACATTTCAAAGGAAAAAAAGTCATTTAAAACTACTCGCGGCTATTTTTTTTTTTATAATCAAAATTTTTTTATTTTCTGTTATACTTTTCACAATTCACAATTAAACATCCTTAATTTCATATTTTACAATAATTACGCAGGATTAACATATTAAACATTAATAAGAGACCAATTGGTAACATCGTTCTCTTACAACTGACCCTATCCCCTCCCAAAAAAAAAAAGGGGAATGAGAAAACCGCTGCCTGTCTCAACCCCCTCCCTCCCCCAACATATGTTCGACAGCCAAATATATCCTGTGATTGATGAGATTCCCAATATTTGTGCGTATCGGTCTGTGTATCCAATTCGCGGCTATTAATGCATTGCCGGTCCAACAATACACATAGAAGTTGATTGATAAAAACGGCATGGGAATTCCCCACAGGGGAACCCCGAACCAAAATTGAAAAAAAAAAATGACGTGGGGGTCCCCCTAAATTCCATACCAGGCCCTTCAGGTCTGGTATGGATATTAAGGGGAACCCCGGCCAAAATTTTAAAAAATGGCGTGGGGTCCCCCTAAAAATCCATACCAGACCCTTATCGGAGCACGCAACCTGGCAGGCCACAGGAAAAGGGGGGGACGAGAGAGCGCCCCCCCTCCTGAACCATACCAGGCCACATGCCCTCAACATTGGAAGGGTGCTTTGGGGTAGCCCCCCAAAACACCTTGTCCCCATGTTGATGAGGATAAGGGCCTCATCCCCACAACCCTGGCCGGTGGTTGTGGGGGTCTGCGGGTGGGGGGCTTATCAGAATCTGGAAGCCCCCTTTAACAAGGGGACCCCCAGATCCCGGCCCTCCCCCATGGGGACAAGGTGTTTTGGGGGGCTACCCCAAAGCACCCTTCCAATGTTGAGGGCATGTGGCCTAGTACGGTTCAGGAGGGGGGGCGCTCTCTCATCCCCCCTTTTCCTGCGGCCTGCCAGGTTGATAAGGGTCTGGTATGGATTTTTGGGGAGACCCCACGCCATTTTTTTTACATTTTGGCGCGGGGTTCCCCTTAAAATCCATACCAGACCTGGAGGGCCTGGTATGGAATTTAGGGGGAACCCCAAGTAATTTTTTATTTTAAATTTTGGTTCGGGGTTCCCCTGTGGGGAATTCCCATGTCGTTTTTATCAATCAACTTTTATGTGTATTGTCGGACCGGCAATTCATTAATAGCCACGAGTAGTTTAAATGACTTTTTTTCCTTTGAAATGTCATTTTGCTGTCAGACTGTTCTAAACACGGGAAACATGCGCCCCTTTGCAGGCATACTATAGACACCCCCCAGCTACGAAATTTAAAGGGATATTATTAAAACTTTTTTTTGCATTGATCCATGTCCCCTGGGGCAGGACCCAGGTCCCCAAACACTTTTTATGACAATACCATGAATATAAGCCTTTAAAATTAGCACTTTTGATTTCTCCCATAGACTTTTAGAGGGTGTTCCGCGGCATTCGAATTTGCCATGAATGCCATGTGAATATAAAATGTACCGCATAAACGTGGTAAATGTTCTCCATAAAACACCTCAATGGTGAAAATCGTGTGTGATTAATATCAAAAGCAAACAAAAATATAAGTGAAGATAAAGTCCATATGAATGAACTTGGAACACATAAATGTCTTTGCAGATGTGTATAAACAGAATTACTGGCTGTGAAAAAGTTTTTTTTTTTTTTTTTAAACAAAGTTTTTATTGAATGTTCAGTGCATACAGTAGAAAACATTACAGATTACGTTGTCATGTTAGTACTATACCAGTATTGTATTTGTTGTCATTGAAAATAGATAGTATAAAAATAGGTATAGAAAGTAAGAAAAAAAAAAAAAAAAAGAGAAAAAAAATCTATGTGTCATTGAATTTAAACATTTATGGCGTATCTCGGCTTTCAAGGTATACATATTTTGTTTTTAATATTGTCTATCTATACTTATATCTATATATCAGTGTACGTTCTTGCAATTGGGTTAGACACAGGTAGCAGATTCTTGAAGCCATCTATCCCAGATCTTATTGTATTTTCCTGGGCAACCTCTATTGATATATATGCATTTCTTGTATGGTAATGTATTGTTTATCTCCACCTTCCATTCCACTATTTTGGGGGTCTCTTGTCTCATCCACTTTTTGGCTATACCCTTTCTAGCTGCAAAAAGTGTTTCGTGCAAGAAGGTTTTCATATATTTGTCTGTTATATCTGGAGTTATTCCCCAGAGACACTGTTTGGGGTCTAGGGTTAAAGGTGAACCCATTGTGTCGTGTAAAAATGCCACAATTTGTTCCCAAAAGCCTTTTATTTTAGGGCATGCCCATATGAGATGGAAAAAGGTACCTGTCTCTCTCTCACACATCTGACATATGTTGGTTTGTGTGCGTTTGTATCTTGCGATTCTAAGGGGAGTGAGGTATGCCCTATGGAGAATATAGAGCTGGGTCAGACGATCTGAGAGTTTGGGGGATACAGTTTTACAGGCTTCCAAGGCCTCCGCCCACTCCTCGTCCCCCACCGGTCCCACCTCCCTCTCCCATCTTGGTTTAAGACCATATGCTATTTTAGCAGCTATTGGGGTTAAAAGCAAGTTATAAAATGCAGAGATCAATTTTTGAGGGTCTGTGCTTTTAATTATGGCAATAAGTACATTAGGTGTAGGACTCGGGCAAGAGTCAGGGAATTGTAGTTGTGTTGCGTGACGGATTTGTAAGAATCTATAGAACATCTGATCCTGTATTGTAAATTCTTCCTTAAGTAAGTCAAAGGTTTTGAGTTGCCCATCTTTTAGTATATGATGTAGGTAAAATATTCCCTGTGTGGACCATATGGACGTGTCTTGTATTTTATTAAATTCCTGAAGATTTTTGTTGTGCCATAGCGGCGTGTAATCGTTAAACTGTGAGATGTCAAGTCTAGAGGTAGCTAAGTTCCATATTTTCCTGTAGTGGTATAGTACAGTATGTCTTCTATCTCCTAGTTCCGTCCCTCCCTTGTCCGTTGTTATTGCATAGATCGGGTCTTTGGTATATTGTGCCCATTTAGGGCATATGAGTGTAAGGAACCTCTCACTGTCGGTTTTGTCTAAATGAAAAAGCTGGGATAGCTGTGCTGCAATGTAGTATGAATTAAAATCGGGTAGAGCAGTGCCACCTAGATCAGTCGGATTTTTGAGGACTTGCCATGCCAATTTATGCCTGTTATTTCCCCATACAAATGTCTTTAAGAGGGACTCTAGAGATTTAAAATGTTTTAAGGGTAGGTAGATGGGGGTGTGCCATAGGATATAGAGTATTTTGGGTAGTAAGATCATTTTGATTAAGTTTATGCGTCCCCAAACTCCCAGTGGTAGTTTAGACCAGACCCGTATTTTATTTTTAACTAGGGAAATGAGGGGGGTTATATTCAGGGATATATAGTCTGCAGGGGATCTTGTGATATGAATCCCTAAATATTTAATGACATCTACTCTCTGAAGTGGGAGCCTGGTTTGGCATTCTGGGGGTGGGAAACTATCAATTGGCAGAATTTGAGATTTGTCCCAATTGATTTTTAGACCTGAAAATACTCCAAATTGTTCTATCTTATGAAGTGCATTACTTAATGATGCGTCTGAATCTGCCAGGTACAGTAGCGTATCATCCGCATACATGCTAATTTTTTCAATCAGAGAGCCCACTTTAAGTCCCCTGATCTCTGGGTCTGCTCAGATGGACATCGCCAGTGGTTCTGCCGCCAGGGCGTATAGGAGTGGGGACAGGGGGCAGCCCTGTCTCGTACCTCTGCTGAGGTCGAATGACTGAGACGACCATCCGTTGGCTACCACCCTGGCCCTGGGTGCCTGGTATAAAAGTTGGACCCATTTAATAAATTTTGGGCCAAAGCCGTAACCCTCCAAGCACCTCCAGAGATACCTCCACTCTACCGAGTCGAAGGCTTTTGCTGTGTCTAGAGTCACAACCACTCGTGTACCCACTTCCTCGTGTGTAGCTTGCAAGTTGATGTATAATTTCCTAAGATTAAACGAGGTATTACGTCCAGGCATAAAACCAGCCTGGTCTGCGTGTATTAATGTCAATATTACCTGATTGAGCCTAATCGATAGAACTTTGGCAAGTATTTTGATATCAATCTGTAGGAGTGATATCGGTCGATAGGATTCTGGGAGCCCTAGATCCTTACCAGGTTTAGGGATGAGGACTATTGTGGCCTCTGACATAGATGGAGGTAATATCCCATTTTCAAATAGATAGTTATACAATTTTAATAGTTTAGGGGTTAATATTTCGTTAAATTGGGAATAGAATTCTATTGGAAGTCCATCTGAGCCAGGAGATTTGGATCTAGCAAAGCTAGCTATGGCAGTTGATATTTCATCTAAAGTAAGTGGAGCCTCCAACAGGTCTATTTGTTCTTCTGTTAACTGAGGGAAAGACACCTTTTCAAGAAAGAGAGACATGAGGCGGGTTCCAGCGGGGGCTGCCGTTGTGTATAAATCTGCAAAAAAGTCCCTAAACATTGAGGTTACTGTAGCTGGGTCTGTTATTTTTTGTCCTCCAGGGCCATGTAGTGTAATAACCACCGGGGGCCTATCTTCGCTGTGTACCAGGTATGCCAGTAACTTGCCTGCCTTTTCCCCGTGTTCGAACATTTTCTGCTTAGAAAAAAACATTTTTTGCTTTGCCCTCTGGTACTGCAGCTGGTTCACCACTCTAGTCTGTAATTTAAGTTGGTCTACAGTTATTGATGTCGGGGAGTTGGCATACTCTCTTTCTGCAGAGGACAAATCCTCCAGTGCCTTACCGAGGGCACCAGAAGAGACCATCTTGATTTTATTGATCGCTGTAATCAGTGTATGCCTAGCAAAGAGCTTAAAAGAGTCCCAGACTGCGGGTGGTGATGCTGACTCATCATTTTCTATAAAGTACAATTTCAATTTGTCTATGAGTTCATTGTCCTCCGGAAGAAGAGACAACCAGAATGGATTAAGGCGCCATGCTCGTGGTGGTTTTGCCACTGGAATACTCAGTGTGATCCAATAAGGACTATGGTCTGACAGTACTCTAGGGCAAAACATTGCTTCCAATAATCGTGGAGTCAATCTGCGGGATATGAGTATGAAGTCTATACGGGACATAGATACTCGAGATGGTGAAAAACATGAATATGATGACCTAACCAGTGGGAATTTATGTCTCCATGTAACTATCAGTTGGAAGGTGGAAGCGAGCTTGGAGAACTTAGTTTCAGTGGGGGCACCGGATGCTATTGATGTCGAATGTAGTCTATCTAGAGCTGGGTTCATGGTAGTATTGAAATCCCCTAGCCAAACCGTTGCTATGTTTGGATGTCGGGTCATATATGATATGCCTTCCTTGACCACGGATACATTAAATGGAGGCGGTATATAGAAGGCCATTATCAGCAAGGGCTCCCCATATACTTTGGCATGAATAAATACATAACGGCCATTCGGGTCAGTAGTTAGCTTGCATAATTCAAAATGTACTGATTTGGCAATTAATACAGAAACTCCCCTAGAGTGTGATGTGTGGGTAGAGTGGTATGCCCATCCAACCCATGGCTTACGGAGTGCCATCTGTATACTTCCCTCAATATGGGTTTCCACTAGTACTATTATGTCAGCATGTTGCTTCTTCAGAAATGTGAAGACTGCCGCACGTTTAAATTTCTCACGCAGCCCCCTCACATTCCATGTCAAGAATTTCAAAGATGCCATAGACCAATCATTTTAACCATTAATATAGCATTTATATGGAACAATTTGCTCTTTCTGCACAAGGTATATAAAATGTTAACTTGCAGAGATATCTGGCTCAGATAATTGTGGTATGGTACATAAGTATTTTCCCATAGACTTGCTATATGTAACGTTACCTGTTTACTGTTATAGGTATGCACATTCAAAATTAAACAAACCAGAAACATTTGAACTCCCTCCCCCCTCCCTGCCCTACACTGACCCCAACTTGTGCGGGCGTAATCCCTAAACTGATCTTTATCTGGGAAGCATTCGAGTTTCTTCATAAACAGTGGGATGTAAATCAATTGGTTAAACCTCTGGACCCTAGAAAAAATAAAAAATATCAACCGTATCACTTGCAAAACATGTAGTGCGTTCTCTCGATCTTCTTTTTTCCATTTAGTTGCAACTGTTAAGGTCCGGATAGAGTTCCAGTGTACAAGGTGCTGCTTCCCAGAACTGTGTGGGGTAAAGTCTCGCTGCACGATGCATGTTGACTGTAGGACCTTTTCTCACTCCGGAGCCCCGGAGGGTAATGTGACTCTTGTGCTGTAGGTGATCAGGATTTGTGCTTTAATTTGCGCTGGTATAAGACGTTTCCCGGTTATAAGCATGTTATCTAGGGAGCTTAATCAATCAGCTTGTTGAGGGTTGACTCTTCGTTCCAACCAGGAGATTACTTCCTCTGGGTCCTCAAAGAAAACCGTGCGCCCCTCATGCTCCACCCTAAGTCGAGCCGGGAAAAGCACTGAGTATTTATATTGCAAATTTCTTAACTTTCGTTTGGCCTCCGCAAAACTCTGGCGGCGACGCTGCACCTCTGCCGAGAAGTCTGGGCAGATGGCCACCTTAACATTTCCAACTGGGATGTTTCCCTTCTCTCTTGCCATCCTCAAGGCAGTGTCTCGATCTTTATAGTTAAGAAGTTTAGCTATGAACGTGCGGGGAGGAGCTCCTTGTGGTGGAGGTCTTGCTGGCATACGATGTGCCCGCTCCACCGCAAACATGGGGGAAAAAACTTCTCTTCCATACGTATTGATCAGTAGTTGTTCCAGAAAAGTAGTAGTGTCCCTGCCCTCAGACCCCTCCGGCAGGCCTATCAGACGTATGTTACATCTTCTCAGCCTATTCTCCATGTCGTCTTGTTTTAAAAGGAGTTGCTGTATTTGTCTTTGCACGCGGTCTGAGGATGTTTGTAAGGGTGGGATAGCATCTTCCACTTCACTCAGTCTGGTCTCAGTTTCTTTCACTCTTTCCCTGAGTTTTTGAAAGTCCTGTCTGATAAGGGAAATATCCACCTTAACCTCCTCAATTTGTGCTGTGAGAGAGGTTCTGCAGAAGTTGATTGCTTCTAAGAGTTTGTCAGTGTCGCCCGTCGTTCGTTCTCCTATTCCAGTTTTCTCAGTTGTTCCCTCCTCCTCCATGTCTTCTTTTTCTGTTCGGCGATATTGATCTAGTTTTGCTGCCGCTGCCTTTTGTGCCTTGGATGGTGACATTTTACGGAGGGCTTAGATGAAAACTAGAGTCTCTCCAGACTTAATGCGCTACCCTGGCTTGCTGGTTAGTGGAAAACGTATACTGTCTTAAGCCTGGGAGCTCTTAGGGGTTTAGGATAGGCGTTGTTGAATTATACACGTGTGTGCAGACTCTCCTCACTTCTTTGGCTAGTGATAACTGGGGGCTGTATCTCTCCAGATATATGGGATCCCAGTGGAAGCTGTTAGAAGGGATATCTCAGGGCTGTAGCTATGCAAAGTATGTAGGCAGGGAGGAGAGGTGTGCCAAGATGGCCGCTATACACCATGTATGAGCCTGGGCCGCAGTTCGGGCCTGGTGTTGTTTTCGGCTCTCACGGGGTCCCCACTGGTCAGATGGGCTTTATCTGGCTGATCCCTCTCCCAGAGGAAGGTGTCCATAGGTGGATTACCTGTTAGCAGCGGTAGTTCTACACAGGGCCGGAGGAGCGGAGGACCAAGATGGCCGCGGCCTCCGGGAATAGGCTGAAGCCGCGGTCTTTCCTAGATGCGGCCGCCGTGCAGGATCGACGTTCCATTCGGGCCGCTGGGGGACCTATCGGTTCGGGGATGAGCCAGGGTGTTGACAGATCCTCGGGGATAGCCTTAGGCAGCTCGATTCAGGGCCGGAGCGGAGGACCAAGATGGCCGCGACCTCCGGGAGTAGGCCGAAGCCGCGGTCTTTCCTAAATACGGCCGCCGTGTAGGAGATCGTCGCTCCGTTCGGGCCGCCGGGGGACCAATCGGTTCAAGAGTGGGCCAGGGTATTCACAGAGCCTCGGGGATGTGATCCAGCGTTTTTAGGAGTGTGTAGAGTCCAGGATGAATGAGATTGAGGAGTAATGGACGGAGCTCTCAGGAAAAGCGTCCTACTCCATGCTGTGCCAGGCCACGCCCCCTGTGAAAAAGTTTTGATGTAAATAAAAACTGGGTGGGTCAACACATGGATGCGACTTCCGTCTAGGATTCCAACAAGGCAAGACAATAATAAGCTGGACTCTTACCAGATCTTGTGGACTCCCCTGTCGTATGACATGGAGTCATGTAAGCGTTTCGCCACACCAGGCCTGTAGATCGATATCCGGATCCACAAGGGTCATAAGTGTCGATTCCCCAGGTTCTCACGGGATCATCAAACAAATCCTTATAGTGGATATAAGCGAAGTTCTGGCGACTGAAGTGTATGATGTATAGCCAGGATAGGCTATATTAATCCTCTCCCAATCATATGTGGAAAGAAAATCAAAGCTTCTCCATAGTGCAGATAAAACGGTGGTATCTTTTTATTGTAATAAAACAAGATACATAAAAACAAAGTGATCACTGAATAAAAAATATATTTATGGTTGGAGCCCTATGTCCGATATGGACATGGATAACATTTATAATTAAGATAAGACTTACCATCGAAAATAGACCTGGAAGTGTGGACTTACCATATGAAATGGACCTGAAAGTGTGCCTTGGTCTAATGGCCAGTATGCCAAAATAAGGGGGCATACCCTGGTTTAAGAAATGATTATTCTGTAAAGAGAAATGAATAGTTGAGAAATGCTGTGAAATGGGGATGGGAGGGTGGGTATCGCGCACAGGAAACCGACAAGCACCACAGGTGAGCGGGCTGCTTAAATACCCCCCGGGCTCCTCCCATAAATTCAGGCCACCATACTGGCCTTCCTACTTATGGTTGGAGCCCTATGTCCGATATGGACATGGATAACATTTATAATTAAGATAAGACTTACCATCTAAAATAGACCTGGAAGTGTGGACTTACCATATGAAATGGACCTGAAAGTGTGCCTTGGTCTAATGGCCGGTATGCCAAAATAAGGGGGCAAAAACATTCAGGTAGGGGTATAATATTTTATTGGTTTTCAGTTATTCATTGAGCCAATTTTGAAAATGCCTGTGCCATCTCTACTTGAGGATTGGGGATATACCGGGCGAAGCAGGCTGATTTCCACCTGCCTAGCCTTTTGATGACGTGGTCTGGAACCCCATGGCGGGATGCTGCGGAGGCTGCTCCAATGCGAAAGGAGTGTCCGGAGTACTGACTGGGGTTAAGGTGAAGATTGCGGAGAAGTATCCTTATGTGTTTTACAAACTGACAGGCGTTTAAGGGTTTAACTGGGAATGGTAGAAGAGGACTGGTGTCCGGTTGTTCAGGCAGGAGTGACAGGAGACGGTTGAGTACGGTGACTGGACACCAGCTGTTATTGGTTTTGTACAGGTGAATGTCCACTCCAGAGCCTGTTTGCTGGGTTTTAGAGACCTCGAGGTGAAGGATGAAATGGTCTTGGTAGCGAAGCAAGTGCCGTCTGCATAGTACTTGGTCTGTGGGGTTGTTATAGGTGAATTCGCCAGGTCACAAGAACCCGTAGTAAGCCAAATATATGGTTGCTTGTAGGACCGTGCTGGGGAGCAGACCGAAGTAGCCAGCATAGTCGACATATCCCTGAAGATGGGCCCCGTAATGGGTAAGCGCTTGGTGCTGGTCGCTGGTTGTTGTTTCTGAATGCCCCTTAGGATGGCTCGTATGGCGTGTGATGAGAATAGTGAAGGTTTTGTGGGGTCTTGAAGCGTCAAGAAATGTTGTATGCCGGCTAGGTATAGCCGAATGGTATTGTAAGATAAGGGTAGCTGAGTGTGGCAGTATGAAGTGAAGGCCAGTACCTGTTTGACATCTGTTGGTCCTTTACGGCAGGATGTGAGAAATTTATTGAACGCCTTCCAAGCTGTCTGGTAGGCTTTGAGTGTGTTATGAGAGAGTGAGTGATTGATGAGCTGCGTTGCTCCTTGTAAATGTTGAACTAGTCCAGGGTCAGTTGTGACCAGACAGGGATAGGGGCCGACACTGGTTCGGCTCCGGGAACCTGTTTGAAAAAGGAGGTGTAGTTAAAACGTGACAGTGCGTCAGCAGCTAAATTGTATCTGCCTGGAATAAATGCACAGTGTATGTTAAACTGATGTTGTAAAGACAGTTGTACCAATCTGCGCAGGAAGGACATGACTGCTAGGGATTTGGACCTGCCTTTGTTAATGATGTCTGCCGTGGCCTGATTATCGGTTGTGAAGACTACGGTTTGCCCTGTCCAATGGTGACCCCAGAGTTGTGCAGCTGCCACTATGGGATAGAGTTCGAAGAGGGAAGATGTTCGAATAAAGCTGGGTATCAACAGTATCTGTTGAGGCCAGGGTCCTGAAAACCATTGGTGGCCAAAAATTGCCGCGAAATCTGTGGAGGCTGCAGCGTCTGTCACCACCTGGGGTGACTGGGCCGAAACCATGGGTATAAATAGGGATATGCCATTCCAGGCGGACAGGAATTCCTCCCACATAGATAGGTCCGCTATTGCTGCGGAGTCTAGATTTAGGATCTGGTCGGGGTCTTGTGTTTCTGACAGGAATCTCAGCAGGCGTGACACGAAGGTGCGGCCTTGTGGAATAATTCGCATGGCGAAATTAAGCATTCCCAGGAGAGATTGCAACTGCTTTTTGGTGCACCCCTTGGTGTGGGTGAATTTGTGAAGGACCGCCCTGATGCGGGTTAGTTTGTCGAGGGGGAGACTGGCTTGCATAGCGCAGGTGTCTAAGTTGACCCCGAGAAAGGTGATGTTGTGTGCTGGGCCGTCGACTTTGTGCTCGGCGATGGGAACATTGAGATTTCCGAATATCACTCTGAGTTTGTCGAGGTCTTCTGGGGGCTTGCTGGGAGGTTCTATTAGTAGGAAGTCGTCCAGGTAATGGATGACTTCTTGGCACTGAGCCTTGTGTAACAGTATCCAAGCAAGGGCCTGAGCAAATGCGTCGAAGAGCCAAGGACTACTCTTCGAACCGAACGTCAGTTTTGTGGCAAAATAATATGCCTCCTTCCACTTGATGCCATGCCAGCACCAAAGGGATGGGTGGATAGGCAGGAGCTTGAAGGCATCCGAGATGTCGGCTTTGGAAAGCCAGGCACCTGTACCTGCTTTTATGATTGCTTGTATCGCCATGTCCACGGAGGAATATTTTAGGGAGAATTCTTCGGAGGGGATCAGGGAATTGAGACTGGGGATGTGGGAAGAATGAGGCGCAGACAGGTCGTACACCAAACGTAATTTATTTGTGAATTGGCCCTTGACAAGCCCAATAGGGCTGACTCTCCAAGTGCTGAAAGGGGGCTGAGTGAATGGGCCTATAACGTACTCTCGGTCTACTTCTGCTTGTAAGAGCCGATCTATGGCTTGTTCGTCAATGGCTGCTCGTAAGTACTGTGGGGTAGTGAAATGAGGCCGGTGTGAAAGCCTACTGTGAAGCCCTGGATAAGGTAGGTGGCCAGGGAGGGGGTGGGATGTGAGGTGAGGTAGAGTCCTAGCCATAAGACGTTGATCCGGCTTAGTCATGCCCTCTTCTGTTGTTTGACTTCGCACAGGTTTCTTGGGTGCGCTCTTTGGCATAAGGTGCAGATGTGGAGTAGGCGGCACTGACTGAAGTTGCAGGACCCGTAATTGTAATTATTGCAGATGACTGCCCCTCCCACGGTTCGGACTGGGCGTCTGAATTTGTCCACCTGAGGCGTTTGTTCGGGGGCCGACTGACCCTGAAGTGCACCGGAGGTAGAGGGAAATTCGAAGGGACGTCTGGTTGTCGCATTGGCGCACCAGGTGGCAGTGTGGGTGGAGGACTGGCAAATCGCACACAGGGGTGAGCGTAAGCCGGCAAAATGGCGGCAGAACAGCTCTGTGTCCATGAGACTCCAATTTGTTGTTGTTTGGAACTGTGTGAGTCTGGCAGCAGCCTTTGCGGAAAAGGAACGGTTGTAGTCGAAAAAGGAAAATCCTCCATACTTGTAGCCCAAGTCTACTACCGTATGGAGGTATAAGTCCAGCTCTTCCCTTCTGCTGGGGGCAGCTGAGCATAGGACGTCTCTCAGCATGCCAAAGGCCAGGGTGAATTCTGGGACGGATAACTTGCAGTTCAGTCTGGGGTCTTTGGCTTTAAGGACCACTGATATGTCACCCCAGGAGTAGGCCTTATTTTCTGCCAGATCGTGCACAGAAATAAGGAGAGAGGCCAGGTTGACGTCCCTGCCATCCAAAATGTCCTTCCTGATGCTGGTTGGAACCAAATGGGAGGGGTAGACAATGGGGCTCCAGCCTGAGGTACCTGCAGGAAGGGGTGTTAAGGTTTGGGTTGCGGTTGGGTCGGGGATAGCCGCGGCCGGTCGTGCCTCCAGGAGTGCCACCCTGGTTTGTACGTCTGTGACCGAGGTAGACAGGGACGACACCATCGTGTGAAGTTGTGAGATGGCTGAAGATATTGACTGGAGGGATGCCTGCTGGGTACTGGGTCCTGCTGCTGGTGGGGGAAAGAGGAGTTTGAACAGCTCGCCTTTCCTCGCTGTGGCGGGGAAGGGCACACCTCTGCGTCTTAGCTCTGCCGTCAGTTTGGGGATAGTCCATCCCCTGAGGGACTGCACGCTGCCGCTCTCTGAGAGCGGGGAAGGTGACAGAGGGGCCGTGAAGTCTTCGCTGCCGGCCTGCGACATGGTTGATCTGGTGAGAATATCCTGTCTTTGAGCTCTTATTTTTGGTTGACTGTAACCTATTGGGGGGTGACATAAATTTCAAGTTTTTTCTTTGATTCCCTGAGTCATACTTACCCGACTTATTTTCTCCCACTTTTTTTTTTTTTTACCTGGGGGGATATCGTCCAACCTGGTGCAGGGTGGACCTACTGAACTTTGACTGACCTGGAGGAAAATGAAAGGTGATAGTTCGTGAAGGGTTTGCTGACTAACTTGAAGCAATGACTTGTATGGTGCTTACAATCTTGTGACAATGAAATGATTTGAAATGTTTGCCTTGATTATGAAATGAGTGAACTCCATGACAGAGGTCCGGCTCGGTCGTGTCGTGACTGATCCGACTGTGAACCGGGCTCTGGAGCATGTACTGAAATGAGGCAACTGAAAAACATTGGTGCACACCGGGACGAATCGGTGCATGTTTGATGCATCTGGATTCGAATCGGAGCGCAGTAAGAAACGAAATGAGAGAAATGTTTACCTTGACCGAGGCTCGAATTGGTTGTGCCGCATTTTGCGACTGGCAACGCACCGAGCTCTGGTATAGGTATGGATACGGCCGAAACAACTGAGGCATTCCGTGACGAATCGGTGCATCTCGGATGCGACTGGTTTCGAAACGGTGATGCGCTGTGGGAGTGAAATGGTAGCAATTCCATGACAGAGATGCGGATAGGTCGCCCGATATCTGCGACTAGCTATGATCCAGACTCTGGAGCATGTTTCAGAAATGAGGCCGAGCCCTGGGGCACGCGGTAACGAATTGGTGCATGGAGGATGCGACTGGATTCGAAGCGGAGCGCGGTAAGTGCAGGTGTAATATATTGTTTGCCATGACAGAGGCGCGAATCGGTCGTGCTGCTGTAGCAACTGACTACGAATCGGACTCTGGAGCATGTACTGAAATGTGGCTAATACCTGGGGCACGCCGAGACGAATCGGTGCATTTCCATGCGACTGAATTCATATCGGAGCGTGATACGTGGAAATGAAATGATAACCATGACAGAGGTACGAATCGATGAGTCATAACGACTGATAATGACGTGACTCTGGAGCATGTACTGAAATGAGGCCGTAACTACTGGGGCACACCGGAGCGAATCGGTGCATCTTTTAGGTGCGACTGGATTCGGATCGGAGCGCGGTACGTGACTGAAATGAGAAATGATTTGAAATGGTTTGAAATGTTAGAAATGTATTTAGAAATGTTTCAGAAATGAGAAATGATTGGTATCGAACTGACGTGGTTCGAAAAGATTTATGCATTTACGAATCGCTATGGCTGTCTACTGACACATGTTTAACAATTAAGACCTGTCTGAAATGAAGCGACGCTTGCGTCGCTGTGGTTTCCTCAGATAACGCGAAATGGTAACATGACGACAGTGTGAGTAATACACATGCGGTTACGTTCGTGAAATTTGCGAGTGATTCGTAATTCTGATATCACGGTTTAGTGACATGACATAACGTACGTAAAAACAAAAATCCGAGGGGACCCTACCTGCGACAGCCCACCCAGACGTGTGGTGCGAACGAATCGGTAAACGCGGACTTCAAAAACTCTCGGGCACGGAGATCACGAATGCGGGAACTTGTGAGCCAAGTATTTGTGAACGCTGAAATCGGAATAGTCGGCCTAGTGACGTATATCGCGCACAGGAAACCGACAAGCACCACAGGTGAGTGGGCTGCTTAAATACCCCCCGGGCTCCTCCCATAAATTCAGGCCACCATACTGGCCTTCCTACATATGGGGCAACCTAAGAGAAGGTAAAAAAAACCGACATGTTTCGACCCATAGGTCTTCTACTGGGGCATAAGCCACCATCTCTAAGTTTCCGATATTTATAAATGATACATAAAATTGTAGACCAATCACAAACAATGAGGCATAATTGGATATTATTTGACAAAGGAGTGTCAGCTGATCAAGAAACACCAAACCTTGCATAGGGAGGCCAATAGCATCATCCTAAAGGGCGAACAGATCTAACAGCCAATCAGTGGGCCTGCAAAGAACTGGTGCCCTCAGACCTCCCAGTGCACATGTCAAACATTTGTCATGACATCCGGTCTAGAGCAAGAACCTGACATCAGTAACAAGTAGAATGTTAGAGATTGGATAACTAAGACAGCCATTAGGCATGGACTCTTCAGTTCATGTCAGTGGCTATACTTCGGTATATCTGGCATCTAGGGCCTTCATTGCGTACAGTGATCCGCCCCAGTTCCGGCGCTCCACCCACACAGGAAGCCGGAGACCTAGGGCGGTCACATGCGCAAATCATGTGACCCATCGGTCTCGACGTGCAGTGGTCCGCCCAGGCTCCGACACTCCTCCCACATAGGAAGCCAGAGATCCCGGGCGGTCACCTGTGAAAATCATGTGACGCATCTGTCGTCACATCCGCGTTACACGGCGCCTCCGGTGTCCCGCCCCCCTCGCACGACAGGGGAAGGGAGCCGGTGTTCTGCCATATAGTGTCCTCGTATCAGATAGTGTCCGCCTCGTACTGCGCAGGCGCAGCGCCTGCGCAGTACGGAGGAGCAGGAGATGCCGAAAATGCCCGAAGTTGATCAGCTGACCATCAGCTGTACACGGCGCTCGGGCACCTGTTAGCGATGGCAGTGTAAGAGGGCCCCTCGCGGGCTCGCTTCGCTCGCCACGCTTCGGGCACGGCCTCGCTGCGCTCGGCAAATATTTATTCTAACTCTATGTCCACTTGGATAGTAGGGAATGATCCTGGACATAGGGTAAGAATAAATGCGCAGGCGCCGTGTACAGCTGACGATCAGCTGTTGAACTTCGGAGACTTTCGGCGTCTCTTTTGTCCTCCGTACTGCGCCTGCGCAGTACAGGGAGGACACTATATGATAGGGGACTGAATTCGATAAGACACCGGTCTGAAAGCGGAGGGATGGACACATATACCCAACTCCATGGTAACACTTCCGCATCGCGCGGCACCTCCGACATTCCGCCCGCGTCACACGTCACGAGAGGGGGTCCGGACTGAGCCTACATGAAGGAAGCAACCCTGAGAGTGACACCGGCCCTAGTGTCACCCAAATGGACCAGAGCCCGGAGTAAATGTATTAAAAAAACATAAAATGAAAAAACACTAAGGACATAAATTCAAATAAGAGGATGTATAACTGACACCCATGGGGAAAGGAGGAAGAAACCTTCACCCCAAGCCCCGTGGGTGAACAGTGAATGGAAAAAGGAAATAATACAACGCCAAAAAATATTAAGTAATGGAAAAAATAATAAAAATAAATATAAAATGGAGATAAATACAATAGAATGTACACATCTCCTATGTTTGTAACAACACAGAGGATGGAAATATTAGGATATAAAGTATTTATTAGGATTGATTAATGAAAGAGTTGAGGTCCCACTCCACGTTCAAACCATACGGGAAGTAGGACCTCAACTCATGTATCCGGTACGTCTCGAGGCGCGAAACGCCTCGAAGACGTGACTCGCCCCTCCAATGCGGGACAAATCTATCAATGACCTGGAAAAGTGTACCTGACGGGTCCCTATTGTGACATTCTAGGTAGTGGCGTGGTACTGTGTGTTTATTTTTTCCTCCTCTAATACCGGTCACATGTTCATTAACACGGATAGAGAAGGTTCTAATCGTACGGCCCACATACTGTTTTTGACAGGGACAGGTGAGCAAATATACAATATATTGAGATGAACAGGTGGTAAAATGTTTCATACTGTATATTTTGGAAGTGGTGGTAGACTTAAATGTAGTGCTTTTGTGTCGTCCACCTACATTACAGAGGCACACCTTGCATTTATGGCAGGGGTAATAACCTTTGCAGTCCTGAAAGAATGTGATTTTCTTAGGTGGATCGATCACATTGGGGGCTACCTGTCCCTGTATAGATCGAGCTCCCCTAAAGATGACAGGTGCCCGTTCAGGGAGAACCGAACCGAGTAATCCATGATTTTGGAGTACCTTCCTATGTCTTTTTACAATATCTCTAATTTGTTTAGACTGAATGGAGTGAGTTGTAAAAAAGGCATATTGAAATCTATTATTTGGGGTATCTTTACACTTCTCTACCAAAGTGGAGCTTCTTTCTGTTGTCAAAGCTCTATTAATTTCTACCTCAAGTAGATCTGGGTTGTAACCCTTCTCTAAGAATCTGGATTTAAGAACTTGGGACTGTGATAAAAAGTCCGAAGTTCTAGTACAGTTACGCCGCAGCCTCAAGAATTGGCTGTGGGGAACTGATTTGAGCCATTGCTCTTAATGACAACTCTCGACTGGAATGTAACCATTCCAGTCGGTAGGTTTAAAGTAAGTTCGAAATTCCAGATGTCGATCCACTGCAAATATCTCTAAATCCAAAAAATGGACCGTGGACTCGCTGGCCTCATAACTCAAGGAAATGCCTCTATCATTAGAATTTAGCATAATCATGAAATTATCCAAAGACCCCCGGTCTCCCGCCCATATGAGGGGGATGTCGTCTATATATCTGGCCCAGAGAACCAATTCGGGTCTCCGGTCAGCATAGATGACATCCTCCTCCCACTGGGCCATGAAGAGCTTGGCGAGGCTGGGGGCAAATTTTGCCCCCATAGCCACACCCCTCTTCTGAAGGAAAAACTGGTTCTGGTACCAGAAATAATTGTGCCGAGTAGCGAATCACAACAGTTGCATGATAAAATTCCGCTGCAAGAAAGGGAGCTCTTCATTCCTTAACAAATGGTTCTCCACAGCTTCAAAACCTAAATTGTGGGGTATGCATGTGTAGAGTGCCGCCACATCGGCGGTGTCCAGAAGCATCCCTTCATGAAAGTGTACAGACTCCAATAACTTAATGGTGTCACTGGTGTATTTTAAATTAGAGGGAGTAGAACGTACCAATGGTTGTAAATAATAATCTACATATTTCCCAATTCGGGCCATGACCGAGTCAATCCCGCTGACTATAGGTCGGCCAGGGGGATTGACAGGGTCCTTATGGACCTTTGGGAGATAGTAGATGGTGGGGATGCGTGGGACCTGAGGAACTAAAAAGTTCTTTTATTTTTTTATCTATTTTTTTTTTTTAGCCTAGCCTCGCCAACCTCTTCATGGCCCAGTGGGAGGAGGATGTCGTCTATGCTGACCGGAGACCCGAATTGGTTCTCTGGGCCAGATACATAGACGACATCCTCCTCATATGGGCGGGAGACGGGGGGTCTTTGGATAATTTCATGATTATGCTGAACTGTAATGATAGAGGCATTTCCTTGAGTTATGAACCAGCGAGTCCACGGTCCATTTTTTGGATTTAGATATATTTGCAGTGGATCAACATCTGGAATTTCGGACTTACTTTAAACCTACCGACCGGAATGGTTACATTCCGGTCGAGAGTTGTCATCAAGAGCAATGGCTCAAATCAGTTCCCCGCAGCCAATTCTTGAGGCTGCAGCGTAACTGTACTAGAACTTCGGACTTTTTATCACAGTCCCAAGTTCTTAAATCCAGATTCTTAGAGAAGGGTTACAACCCAGATCTACTTGAGGTAGAAATTAATAGAGCTTTTGACAACAGAAAGAAGCTCCACTTTGGTAGAGAAGTGTAAAGATACCCCAAATAATAGATTTCAATATGCCTTTTTTACAACTCACTCCATTCAGTCTAAACAAATTAGAGATATTGTAAAAAGACATAGGAAGGTACTCCAAAATCATGGATTACTCGGTTCGGTTCTCCCTGAACGGGCACCTGTCATCTTTAGGGGAGCTCGATCTATACAGGGACAGGTAGCCCCCAATGTGATCGATCCACCTAAGAAAATCACATTCTTTCAGGACTGCAAAGGTTATTACCCCTGCCGTAAATGCAAGGTGTGCCTCTGTAATGTAGGAGGACGACACAAACATTTAAGTCTACCACCACTTCCAAAATATACAGTATGAAACATTTTACCACCTGTTCATCTCAATATATTGTATATTTGCTCACCTGTCCCTGTCAAAAACAGTATGTGGGCCGTACGATTAGAACCTTCTCTATCCGTGTTAATGAAC
The DNA here is from genome assembly GCF_042186555.1 of Aquarana catesbeiana. Classification (NCBI taxonomy): domain Eukaryota; kingdom Metazoa; phylum Chordata; class Amphibia; order Anura; family Ranidae; genus Aquarana; species Aquarana catesbeiana. Next base: position 90,464,369 of record NC_133328.1, read on the forward strand.
ATGTGACCGGTATTAGAGGAGGAAAAAATAAACACACAGTACCACGCCACTACCTAGAATGCCACAATAGGGACCCGTCAGGTACACTTTTCCAGGTCATTGATAGATTTGTCCCGCATTGGAGGGGCGAGTCACGTCTTCGAGGCGTTTCGCGCCTCGAGACGTACTGGATACATGAGTTGAGGTCCTACTTCCCGTATGGTTTGAACGTGGAGTGGGACCTCAACTCTTTCATTAATCAATCCTAATAAATACTTTATATCCTAATATTTCCATCCTCTGTGTTGTTACAAACATAGGAGATGTGTACATTCTATTGTATTTATCTCCATTTTATATTTATTTTTATTATTTTTTCCATTACTTAATATTTTTTGGCGTTGTATTATTTCCTTTTTCCATTCACTGTTCACCCACGGGGCTTGGGGTGAAGGTTTCTTCCATCTTTCCCCATGGGTGTCAGTTATACATCCTCTTATTTGAATTTATGTCCTTAGTGTTTTTTCATTTTATGTTTTTTTAATACATTTACTCCAGGCTCTGGTCCATTTGGGTGACACTAGGGCCGGTGTCACTCTCAGGGCTGCTTTCTTCATGCAGGCTCAGTCCGGGCCTCCTCTCATGACGTGTGACGCGGGCGGGATGTCGGAGGTGCCGTGCGATGCGGAAGTGTTACCATGGAGTTGGGTATATGTGTACATCCCTCCGCTTTCAGACCGGCTCTGTCAGACTAATACTCACCGAGGCCGAGATGCCGAGAGTGGCTCACCCTTACGACGACGTGCACCCAGACCCCCGAAGTTGGTACAGGAAGCTGGGGGCACGCGGAGGCACGGGCTTCCGGTATGCAGGAGATCGGTAGGTGTGAAACTGATGCACTGGAGTCCGTATATTAGGCCAAGGTCAGAACCAAAGACCGTTATATAGGCAGAGGTCAGGGTATCAGGCAATCAGGCAGAGGCAAAGTCCGTTATGTAGGCAGAGGTCAGGGTATCAGGCAATCAGCGGAGTAGGTGTTAAACAAGCCAGGGGTTCGGTACACAGAGCAGTAGACAGGTCTCACAGGAACAACTAGGCACAGGGATCAGGAGGAGCTGACGACGAACCAGCAACCCGACTGGGCGCTGGAGCTGTCAGAAATAGTCTCCCCCCGGCGAGCGCATCAGCGTGACGTGCTACCGGGTACTCACACGGGCGACGGCGCGCACACGGGGACCGCCGTGCACCCGCACGCGCCGCACCATCAGGCCGCGGATGGGTGTGCGGCGAAGCGCCAGTCCGCCGCGCATGCGCCCCGGAGCCCGGCGAGCGGAGACACTCTCAGTCTCCTGACAGTGCCCCCCTCCTAAGGGTGGACACTGGACTCCCAGGCTAGCCATCAATTCCGGGTGATCTTGGTGAAAGGCTTGGATTAGCCGTGGAGCATGCAGGTTCCTAGTGGGTTCCCAAGAATTGTCTTCAGGTGGGTAACCCTTCCACTGGATCAGGTACTGTGGCTGCCTGCCCTTCTTTCCGCGAACTCATTTTCGCCATCTACCCTGATTGGCGGAGGAGGAGGCTCTCCTCTTCCCGGAAAAGGGCTAGGCACAACAGGTTTCAACAATGATACGTGGAAGACAGGATGAATCCGGTATGTCTTGGGTAGTGCTAGCTCAACAGCCACAGGGTTAATGATTCTCTTGACTTGGAAAGGACCAATGAACTTGGGTCCAAGTTTTCAAGATGGCACAGGTAATTTAAGGTTAGTGGTGGATAGCCAGACCTCCTCTCCTAAGTCAAACTTTGGGTTCACCCTCCTGCCCCGATCATACTGTTTTTTGTAGTCTTCCTGCGCTTTGTGTAACATGTCTTGAATCTTTTGAAAGTTGGATTGCAATGAGGTTATCCTGTCCTGGACTGCAGGAACTGTCATTTCGGGGACGTCGTTAGAAAAGAACGTGGGGTGGAACCCACAATTTGCCCAGAAGGGTGTTTGGTTAGTAGAGGCATGAACTGAATTATTATACGCAAATTCAGCATATGGGAGAAGACTTGCCCAATCGTCCTGGGAACTTGAGCAGAAGCAACGGAGGTATTGCTCCAACGTTTGATTTGTCCTCTCCGTTTGGCCGTTGCTTTGAGGGTGATAAGCTGAAGAGAGACAGACTTTGATGCCAAGGGACTTGCAGAGTTCCCTCCGGAATTTGGACGTAAATTGCACGCCCCTATCCGACACAATACTCCTTGGTACACCATGGAGCCTAACGACCTCTTTCAAAAAGATATTGGCTGTGTCTACGGCAGAAGGAGTGCCCCTCATAGGTAAAAAATGGGCCATCTTGGAGAGACGGTCGATAACGACAAGAATGGTAGAAAAATTTTCTGAGGTTGGTAGATCGACAATAAAATCCATGGACACATCGGCCCATGGCCGTTCCGGGATGGGCAACGGTTTGAGCAAGCCCCAGGACTTAGCGTTTTGGCCCTTGTTCCGTTGGCACAGAGGGCAGGATGCCAGGTACTCCTTACAGTCCCGTCTCCATCCAGGCCACCAGAAGGAGCGAGAAAGTAGCTCAGACGTCTTCTTTATCCTGAAATGTCCTGCCATCTTATGGTCATGACACATCTTAAGGGTTAAAGGCCGTGTCTCTTGTGGTAGGAAAATTTTCCCTCGAATCCAAAAAAGATCCTCATATTTCCTCAAGGAGTGTACTTCTGGTTCAGTACATGAGCTAGATGAGGATCTAATGGATGACATTAGGTCCGCCTGAGTTAATCCAAGAAAGTTTTGTGGAGAGAGGATAGTGCTTGGTGCTGATGTTTGAGAATCTGCCGAAAACATCCGAGAGAGTGCGTCTGCCTTTCCATTCTTTGCCCCAGGTCTGTAGGATATATGGAAGTTGAAACGGGAAAAGAAGAGGGCCCAACGGGCTTGTCGGGGTTTTAGTCGTCTTGCTGTTCGGAGGTATTCTAGATTCTTGTGATCCGTAAAGATCATGACCGGGTGTACTGCACCTTCCAGCAAATACCTCCATTCCTCCAAGGCAAACTTTATGGCCAGCAGCTCCCTGTCACCCACATCATAGTTGAGTTCCGGTGGACTGAGTCTCCTGGAAGCGAAGGCTACAGGATGTAGAATGGCTTTAGGTCCCTGTCTCTGGGAGAGAATTGCTCCAGTTGCGATCTCTGATGCGTCTACCTCTAGCATGAATGGTTGAGTCGGGTCAGGATGACGAAGAATCGGGGCAGGAACTGAACAACTTCTTCAATTTCAGAAAAGCTTCTTGAGCGGCTGGGGACCACTGAAAAGAACTGTGCTGACGGGTTAGTTGGGTGATAAGTGCCACAATAGCAGAGAATCCAACAATAAATTTTCGATAGAAGTTGGCGAACCCTATAAACCACTGTACCCCTTTTTTGTCAGATGGGGCCGGCCATTCTTGAATTGCCTGAATCTTCTGTTGGTCCATTGAGACCCCATTGGTTGAAAGGATGAACCCAAGAAATTGTATGGTCGATTTTTCAAATTCACATTTTTCAGCTTTCAGGTATAGCTTGTGTTGTCGTAGTATGGTAAGGACCTTTTTTACGTGTCCCTTGTGCATCTCCAGAGTGGAGGAAAAGATAAGAATATCATCCAGGTATACAACAAGGAAATCATCCAGGTATTCTCGGAATATATCATTCACCAGGTGTTGAAAGGTGGCCGGGGCATTACAGAGTCCGAATGGCATCACTAGGTACTCGAAATGCCCGAATCTGGACCTAAAAGCCATCTTCCACTCGTCCCCAGCCCTGATCCTGACGAGATTATAGGCCCCCCGGAGGTCGAGTTTAGAGAACACTTTAGCTGATCGGAACCATTGAAATAGCTCGGGAATGAGTGGTAGTGGATACCGGTTTTTAATAGTGATGTTGTTGAGCTGCCGATAATCTACACAAGGTCTCAAAGTACCATCCTTCTTTCCAACGAAAAAGATACCGGCTCCGGCAGGTGAGGACGAGGGACGGATGAAGCCTTTTTTGAGATTTTCATCAATATATTGTTTCAGAGCTTCTAGCTCAGTTTCTGAGAGAGGGAATATACGGCCGAACGGGATCTCGGATCCGGGCAGGAGGTTGATCGGACAGTCGTAAGACTGATGAGGTGGTAGGCGGTCAGCCATCTGTTTACTGAAGACCTCTTGAAACTCAAGGTACTCGGAGGGGACATGTTGGAGCATGCCTGATGGAACAGCAATCGTAGCACAAACTTTGGGAGCCGTGAGAAGACAATGTTGAGAGCAATACTGAGAGGAGAAGGATACCGCCTTGGTGCTCCATTTAATCTGTGGGTCATGAGCCTGTAACCAGGGCAAGCCCAGTATAACAGGGAAGATGGGTGAATGAATCAGGTTGAGCCGTAGAAACTCCCGGTGGCCGGAATCAGTGGTTACCGGAATAGGTTTCCTGGGTGATGGGTCCTGAGCGAGGAAGAGATCCATCGGCCAGATGTACCCGCAAACCTTGATTTTTGGTTTGCAGAGGGATATTCAGACTGTGAGCCAAGGCAGCATCTATGAAGCAACTGCATGCTCCGGAATCAATGATGGCCTGCAAGCGGGTCTCCCCTTCCGGAAGCTGTAGGGAAATAAACAACATCACGTAAGTCTTTGGGATACTGTTGTTTGGATAGTATCCCAGTCGCCTATCCAATTTCGTGGCTGCTTGAATTAGTTCTTCCAAAGAAGCAGGGGTTTCCATCCTAGCTAATTCATCCTTGAGTAACTCGGACAAGCCTTGGCGGTACTGATAGCGTAGGGCCGGCTCGTTCCAATTTGTGTCGGCCGCCCATTTACGAAATTCCACCGTGTAGTCCTCAATAGGTCTTCTTCCTTGGGACAGATGGTGCAAGATGGCCTCAGCTGTGGCCATACGCTGCGGGTCATCATAGAGCTGGGACATACTCTCAAAGAAGGCATCGATTGTATTCAGAACTGGACTGCTCTGTTCCATCAAGCCGTGGGCCCAGGCTTGAGGTTCTTCAGACAATAGAGAAATCGCAAATCCCACTTTAACGATTCTGAAGAAAAGCTTCTAGGCTGGAGGGCGAAGTAGAGGGAGCATGCGTTTTTGAAGGCCCTGAACTTCTTACGGTCCCCTGAGAACCGTTCCGGTGTGGGGACCCTGGGTTCCGGGAGTGCCATGACGATGGTGGGGTTGGCGGAAGCCAACTGAGTGCTGAGTGCGGGAGCTGCGGCTGCAGAGGGCAGTGACCCTGTGATTTGCTGAAGGCGGTTATCAATTTGGGTATAGCCTTCCTGTAACTTCTGTACTGAGTCAGCGAGAGTGGATACCTGTTGACACAGGATCTCCAGAGGAGAGCGCGCTCTGTCGGCCTCGGACATCTGGCTGGTTCGTACTGTCACGACTAATACTCACCGAGGCCGAGATGCCGAGAGCAGCTCACCCTTACGACCACGCACACCCAGACCCCCGAAGTTGGTACAGGGAGCTGGGGGCACGTGGAGGCACGGGCTTCCAGTATGCGGGAGATCCGTAGGTGTGAAACTGATGCACTGGAGTCCGTATATTAGGCCAAGGTCAGAACCGTGTATCAGGCAGAGGCAGGTCCGAATAACAGGCAGAGGTCAGATGGGTATCAGGCAATCAGGCAAAGGCAAGTCCGTTATGCAGGCAGAGGTCAGGGTATCAGGCAATCAGGCAGAGGCAAAGTCCGTTATGCAGGCAGAGGTCAGGGTATCAGGCAATCAGGCAGAGGCAAAGTCCGTTATGTAGGCAGAGGTCAGGGTATCAGGCAATCAGGCAGAGGCAAAGTCCGTTATGTAGGCAGAGGTCAGGGTATCAGGCAATCAGCGGAGTAGGTGTTAAACAAGCCAGGGGTTCGGTACACAGAGCAGTAGACAGGTCTCACAGGAACAACTAGGCACAGGGATCAGGAGGAGCTGACGACGAACCAGCAACCCGACTGGGCGCTGGAGCCGTCAGAAATAGTCTCCCCCCAGCGAGCGCGTCAGCGTGACGCGCTACTGGGTACCCGCACGGGCGACAGCGTGCACACGGGGACCGCCGTGCACCCGCACGCGCTACACCATCAGACCGTCTCCTGACAGGCTCCCTTCCCCTGTCGTGCGACGGGGGTGGGACCCCGGAGGCGCCGCGTGACGCGGATGTGACGACAGATGCGTCACATGATTTTCACAGGTGACTGCCCGGGATCTCTGGCTTCCTATGTGGGAGGAGTGTCGGAGCCTGGGCGGACCACTGCACGTCGAGACCGATGAGTCACATGATTTGCGCATGTGACCGCCCTAGGTCTCCAGCTTCCTATGTGGGTGGAGCGCCGGAACCGGGGCGGATCACTGTACGCAATGAAGGCCCTAGATGCCAGATATACCGAAGTATAGCCACTGACATGAACTGAAGAGTCCATGCCTATTGGCTGTCTTAGTTATCCAATCTCTAACATTCTACTTGTTACTGATGTCAGGTTCTTGCTCTAGACCGGATGTCATGACAAATGTTTGACATGTGCACTGGGAGGTCTGAGGGCACCAGTTCTTTGCAGGCCCACTGATTGGCTGTTAGATCTGTTCGCCCTTTAGGATGATGCTATTGGCCTCCCTATGCAAGGTTTGGTGTTTCTTGATCAGCTGACACTCCTTTGTCCAATAATATCCAATTATGCCTCATTGTTTGTGATTGGTCTACAATTTTATGCATCATTTATAAATATCGGCAACTTAGAGATGGTGGCTTATGCCCCAGTAGAAGACCTATGGGTCGAAACATGTCGGGTTTTTTTACCTCTTAGGTTGCCCCATATATATATTTTTTATTCAGTGATCACTTTGTTTTTATGTATCTTGTTTTATTACAATAAAAAGATACCACTGTTTTATCTGCACTATGGAGAAGCTCTTCTTTTCTTTCCACATATGATTGGGAGAGGATTAATATAGCCTATCCTGGCTATACATCATACACTTCAGTCACCAGAACTTCGCTTATATCCACTATAAGGATTTGTTTGATGATCCCGTGAGAACCTGGGGAATCGACACTTATGACCCTTGTGGATCCGGATATCGATCTACAGGCCTGGTGTGGCGAAACGCTTACATGACTCCATGTCATACGACAGGGGAGTCCACAAGATCTGGTAAGAGTCCAGCTTATTATCGTCTTGCCTTGTTGGAATCCTAGACAGAAGTCGCATACATGTGTTGACCCACCCAGTTTTTATTTACATCACAAACTTTTTCACCGCCAGTAATTCTGTTTATACACATCTGCAGAGACATTTATGTGTTCCAAGTTCATTCATATGGACTTTACCTTCACTTATATTTTTGTTTGCTTTTGATATTAATCACACACGATTTTCACCATTGAGGTGTTTTGTGGAGAACATTTACCACGTTTATGCGCTACATTTTATATTCACATTATTTATTGTTGTTTGTCACATCGTATGTAGCTGCTCTATGTATTTATTTTAGCGCAGTGTTTTTCTGTTTAACCATGAATGCCAAACTGAACTGTGCCATACTGAAGCAGAGCATGATCCCCTCTGGACTGCAGGGCAGTATTCCAACATGATAACGACCCCAAACACATCTCCAAGACGACCACTGCCTTGCTAAAGAAGCTAAGAGTAAAGGTGATGGACTGGCCAAGCATGTCTCCAGACCTAAACCCTATTGAGCATCTGTGGGGCATCCTCAAATGGAAGGTGGAGGAGCGCAGGGTCTTTAACATCCACCAGCTCTGTGATGTTGTCATGGAGGAGTGGAAGAGGACTCCAGTGGCAACCTGTGAAGCTCTGGTGAAATTCATGCCCAAGAGGGTTAAGGCAGTGCTGGAAAATAATGGTGGCCACATAAAATATTGACACTTTGGGCTCAATTTGGACATTTTCATTTGTACTTGCTTTTGTTGCCAGAGGTTTAGACATTATTGGCTGTGCGTTGAGTTATTTTGAGGGGACAGCAAAGTGTCATTTCTTCAGTGTTGTCACATGAAAAGAATAAAATAGAATAAAATATTTACAAAAATAGGAGGGGTGTATTCACTTTTGTGAGATACTGCATATAAAAATACATTTAAAAAAAGAAAAAAAAAACACACATGTATATACAACATATGAAAAAAAAAAGAACCTACAATAAAATGTACGCAGGGTGGGCAAATTTAAATAAGGGTATTAATCTCAAGTTCTTCATTTAAGCCATGGGGCGAGAGCGACCCCATCATAAAATCCCAAAATTTTCTCTCCTGCAAAGTAGAAAGAATCTCTCATTGGCCGTGAGTGTGCCCACTGGAATAGCCTCGATGGCAAAAACCTTGAGGCATTTAATATCCTTTTTATGTTGTTTTAGAAAATGGCGTGGGACGCTATGTTTATCACACCCTTTGTGTATAAGCCTCTGGTGTTCACCAATTCTTGTTCTTAAAGCACATATAGTCTGTCCGACATATAACATCTTGCACGGACAACGTAGAGCATAAATCACAAATTCAGTAGAACAAGTAATGACTTGTTTAATCTGAACGTTTTTACCATTGTTGGTCATAACTTTCATGGGAGGCCCCCGCTGAGTGACGCTTCTTCTCAGTGACAGCTGTTATATAGCTGAGGGCGGGGCCAGCCGGTGACGTAAACTTGGGACCCTGCCCCCCTCCACGTGACGTCAGAGGAAGGCAATTAATAAGTAGGAAAAATGATATGTCTGATCTGTCCATCACAATGTTGCAGTACTTCTAAAAATCATAGATTACCACCATTACTAGTAAAAAATAAACAGTAAAAATGCCATAAATCTTTCCCATAGTTTGTAGATGCTATAACTTTTGCATTAACCAATCAGTATACACTTATTGCAATTTTTTTACCAAAAATATGTAGAATATATATTGGCCTAAACTGATGAAGACATTTGTTTTTTTTTTTTAATTTGGAGGATATTTATTTTTTATAGCAAAAAGTAAAAAATATTGTTTTTGTTGCTCTTTCTTTGTTTATAGCGCAAAAAATAAAAACCGCAGAGGTGATCAAATACCACCAAAAGAAAGCTCTATTTGTGGGAAAAAAAGGACGCAAATTTTGTTTGGGTGCAACGTCATATGCCCACGCAATTGTCAGTTAAAATGACGCAGTGTATCCTTTTTCAACCCTACACACTCCAAAGGTCCCAATATTGAGACCTTTTATGAAGCATTATACAAGGAGCTTACACAGCTTTGCGATGCTCCCAATAAAAAAGGTACCCAAAATTTGACAACAGCGGAACGTCAGGCACTCAAACAATTAACATCCAACAAAGATATAATAATAAAACAAGCAGACAAATGAGGCAGGGAGCAGTGATTTCTGTCATGTCACAAAGCAAAATAGGGAAATGCCTTGTTTAGATAGGCACTTCCCCGTTCTACGGCTCTGTGACACAATCACTGGGAGTCCGCCGGTCCCGTGGGCACGGTCACCCTGTAACGCAGTGGGCACGCCCGCTAGGCCCGCCAATTAAAGGGATGTACAGGTATGCCTATTTGCCCATCTGCCATTGTGCCCACGTATATCGGTGTGCGGTGGTCGGCAAGTGGTTATGAATTGTACCACTCATATGGAGCTTTTTATAGCCTACCTCTTTAAGACTGAGCAGCGAGGAGTTGATAATTTTGCTCAGGCTTGTAATTAGCTTTCTCTCTCTATATCTAGCTTCTGCTGCCGTCCTGGCCGTGACTTTGACAAAGCACATGCGCGCGAAACATGTAAGTCACGGCAACAGAACAGTGGACACTTACACAACTGACTTCAGGACACCTTTCCCCTTCATCTCGGGCACAGCAGTGACACCACAGAAGGCGCATAGGTGCGCTGAGAATATCGACCCTGCTCAGCTTGGTTTTTCCCGCTGGGGCCGTTTACATCACAAAAGTTGCCTTTCTATCCATCCTGCTGACCACCATCCAGCCATGGCATCCACCTGGAGCTGGCAGGTTTTGCCAGCAGACAGTACGCTCCCCCTATGGGAACTGAATTTTCTCCCCTCCATTTCCTTGGATGGTGACTGATGTTCAAACCATCTCCAGGCAAGCCTCCTGGATGATTGTTTCCCCCTTATCCACTCTGAGGTCACTGGTAACGTTCTCTACCATTTATTTTAAACTTTGACTGTTCAACCATTTTTTACTTTATGGAATAAATAGTGCTGTTTATGCATACAGTACCAGGTTTAAATTCATTTGATCATTCTTTCAGAGTGCTGCATTTTGTGTTTTTCTTTTTGTTTTTTTAAATTATTATTATACTGGGGGAAAATCGTCTGTGTTTAACAGAGAGTCACCAAGACTAAAAATAAAAAGAACCTGACTTTGATTACCAATCCCTACATGAAGAAAAATCAAAAAGTTACAATGACATGTTTGGATGAAAATACATAAAACAAAATACATTTTATTATTAACATAGTAAAAGCATGAGCAAAAAAGCAATAAAAAATCTTGGCCAAGAATATAAACTACTGGTACCAGTAACTGCCTCTAAAATATCAATCTGTTATTGTCTCAGTTGGCCAGCAATCCTCTTAGCCCTGGTTAACATTGGTGCGATTTGACATGTCAAATCGCATGTCAAATCGGCGGCAATTGCCGGCAATGGCACCATCCTAATCAGTGCGGTGCCGCACCGATTTCCAAAAGTAGTTTCTGTACTACTTTTGGTGATTTCGGGGTGCGATTTCCATTGCGATCTGTGCAGAAACCCACACAGATGTCTCTGAAATCGCCGCTGAAATCAGGACTGACATGCGGGAATGAAAGCGTGGGAGTTCAGCTGAACTCCCACGCTTTCATTCCCGCACTCAGTGTGAACCTAGGATTAAATCTATGACCATTTTAATGTAGTAAAGCAGTACAAAGATCAGTAATGACATGCAAAGTATATTAATTGGGAGACCTCTGAATACTCATTGAACATAATAGTTCTTTGTTTTTTTATACATAAAAACACAAAAAAAATCTGTTTTCTGACTTTAATTTTTTTTTCTTGGGCACCATGCATTGAGAAATCTGCTAATTCATATTCTCCAACAACACAACCTCCAAATTACTTTAATGCATTATACAACAAGAACATGTTTTTTAGTCTTTTGAAATGTGCAGCTTTCATTAAAACAATGCCTGGTGATTCTGTCAGATTTTGGCACTTCCTGTTTTGGTTTAATAACAGTCTCCCAACTGTGTTCCTATGTTGTCGCCACTCTTTAACTTGAGCCTCTGGTGAGGACTACCAATGGCTGTGATGATACACATTGAGCAGGCTTGGTCTATTAATCTCACTCATGTAGTCTGGAACAATAATGTACTGCTGAGTCTTGAGTGAATATATATATATATATATATATATATATATATATATATATATATATATATATATATATATATATATATATATACATATATATATATATATATATATATATGTATATATATATTTATATATACATGAAGTTGCATAAAGTCTTGAAAAATCAGCACTGAGAAGTAGAAAAGGATGGAAAAACCCACAAACATTATTTTATAAAAACAAACAAAAAAAACCCCATTTGTTTATGATACTAACAGGAAACTCTCACATTTGCATGCTTTAAAATGTTTAAACTATAGAATTTGAAACAGAAGCAAAGGGACTTTTCAGGTGTTACTTACAAGCATACAACACATACTGTATATCCAAATATTTACATAAAATCTTATTTTTATTATCACTAAATTCTCATTGAAATCACTTCATTGTATAAGAAATGCAGGCTTAATGAACAATGAGCATCAATGAGCATCGATGTCGACCTCTACTAAAGGGAGCTGCAGAAAATTTTACACACCTATGTATCATAAACTTATCCACAGACACAACCCTTAAACTACCCCAACATACAGTATATATAAATTCTTAATGGAATAACAGTCCATTTGTAGCTGTTACAGAGTAGCTGTTTGTCCCAGTCCAGGGCTGAGGTTTTGTTAATCTTCAAATTCTTCAACATGTTTTTCAGGCTTTGCCAAAAGCTATGTCAGGAAACTGTGGACCATCTTACAGATATCTCTAGGAAGTCAAGAAGATAATAGAAAATTACACAATGTCCAAAAGTACCTTGTACTCAATGTTTTCATGATATCATTACAATGAAAAATTTCACTCACATAAAGTTTAGGTGCAGAAGTATATCCTCTTTTGGATATAAAATCAGCAAAGGATAAAACTGCCCCAGGGAAAGGAGAGAACCAGGGTCACAAATATCCCCAGTCATCATGGTTTGGCTGACAATCTGAAAAATAAATCACAAAGAGGTTGATTTACTAAAACTGCAGAGTGCAAAATCTGGTGTCGCTGTGCATGGTAGCCAATCAGCTTCTAAATTCTGCTTGTTCAATTAAGCGTTGGCAATAAAACCTGGAAGCTGATTGTTTTCTATTCAGAGCTGCACCAGATTTTGTACTCTCCTGTTTTAGTAAATCATCACCACAGCAGCCCTCAAAAATTCCACTCGCCTGCTCGCATTTTGCGAGTGGATTTTGAGGGCTGGCGAGATATGGCTGCCTGGGAGCGGAGGGGGTTGTATGGGAGTCCCTCTCCCAGCGCTCGCAGAGGGTAAGAGAGGAGAGCAGGCGGCCTGATCATCAGAGCGCAAGGAACATCACTAGCGGCTTTCATTTCAATAGCAGTGTGTTCCCAGCACTCGCTGTCACACACAGCCCCGCCCCCTGGTCCCGGGACTTTGATAGACAGATCACCCATCCAATCCCGGGACATGTATCAAAGTTCCCCGGCCAGGGGGTGGGGCTGTATGTGACGCCAAGCGTCAGGAACACACTGCTATTGAAATGAAAGCTGTACCAGTGATGTTCCTCGGTGCTCTGATCATCCGGCCGGCAATCCTCTTCCTCTCCTCTGTTCCCCTGCATGGTGAACACAGGTAGGCAGCATGATGGACACAGGTAGGCAGCATGGTGGACACAGGTAGGCAGCATGGTGGACACAGGTAAGCTGCATTGGTGGACACGGGTTGGCAGCATGATGGACATGGGTAGGCAGCATGATAGACACAGGTAGGCTGCATGGTGGACAAAGGTAGGCTGCATGGTGGACACGGGCAGGCTGCATGGTGGACACGGGCAGGCTGCATTGGTGGACACGGGCAAGCTACATTGGTGGACACGGGCAGGCTGCATTGGTGGGCACAGGTGAGGCTGCATTGATGAGCACAGGTGAGGCTGCATTGATGAGCACAGATAAAGTTGTTGTTAACCACTTCAGCCCCGGAAGGATTTACCCCCTTCCTGACCAGAGCACTTTTTACAATTTGGCACTGCGTCGCTTTAACTGCTAATTGCGCGGTCATGCAATGCTGTAACCAAACGAAATTTGCGTCCTTTTCTTCCCACAAATAGAGCTTTCTTTTGATGGTATTTGATCACCTCTGCCGTTTTTATTTTTTGCGCTATACACGGAAAAAGACCGAAAATTTTGAAAAAAAATGATATTTTCTACTTTTTGTTCTAAAAAAAATCCAATAAACTCAATTTTAGTCATACATTTAGGCCAAAATGTATTTGGCCACATGTCTTTGGTAAAAAAAATGTCAATAAGTGTATATTTATTGGTTTGCGCAAAAGTTATAGCGCCTACAAACTAGGGTACATTTTCTGGAATTTACACAGTCTTTAATTTATGACTGCCTATGTCATTTCTTGAGGTGCTAAAATGACAGGGCAGTACAAAACCCCCACAAATGACCCCATTTTGGAAAGTAGACACCCCAAGGAAATTGCTAAGAGGCATGTTGAGCCCATTGAATATTCATTTTTTTTGTCCCAAGTGATTGAATAATGAAAAAAAAAAAAAAAAAAAAAAAAATTACAAAAAGTTGTCACTAAATGATATATTGCTCACACAGGCCATGGGCATATGTGGAATTGCACCCCAAAATACATTTAGCTGCTTCTCCTGAGTATGGGGATACCACATGTGTGGGACTTTTTGGGAGCCTAGCCGCATACGGGGCCCCGAAAACCAATCACTGCCTTCAGGATTTCTAAGGGCGTACATTTTTGATTTTACTCCTCACTACCTATCACAGTTTTGAAGGCCATAAAATGCCCAGATGGCACAACCCCCCCCAAATGACCCCATTTTGGAAAGTAGACACCCCAAGCTATTTGCTGAGAGGCATGTTGAGTCCATGGAATATTTTATATTTTGACACAAGTTGCGGGAAAGTGACAATTTATTTATTTATTTATTTTTTTTTTGCACAAAGTTGTCACTAAATGATATATTGCTCACACAGGTCATGGGCATATGTGGAATTGCACCCCAAAATACATTCTGCTGCTTCTCTTGAGTACGGAGATACCACATGTGTGGGACTTTTTAGGAGCCTAGCCGCGCACGGGACCCCGAAAACCAATCACCGCCTTCAGGATTTCTAAGGGTGTACATTTTTGATTTCACTCTTCACTGCCTATCACAGTTTCGGAGGCCATGGAATGCCCAGGTGGCACAAACCCCCCCCAAATGACCCCATTTTGGAAAGTAGACACCCCAAGCTATTTGCTGAGAGGCATGGTGAGTATTTTGCAGCTCTCATTTGTTTTTGAAAATGAAGAAAGACAAAAAAAAAAATTTTTTTTTTCTTTTTTTAATTTTCAAAACTTTGTGACAAAAAGTGAGGTCTGCAAAATACTCACTATACCTCTCAGCAAATAGCTTGGGGTGTCTACTTTCCAAAATGGGGTCATTTGGGGGGGGTTTGTGCCACCTGGGCATTCCATGGCCTCCGAGACTGTGATAGGCAGTGAAGAGTGAAATCAAAAATTTACGCCCTTAGAAAGCCTGAAGGCGGTGCTTGGTTTTCGGGGTCCCATACGTGGCTAGGCTCCCAAAAAGTCTCACACATGTGGTATCCCCGTACTCAGGAGAAGCAACAGAATGTATTTTGGGGTGTAATTTCACATATTCCCATGGCATGTTTGAGCAATATATCATTTAGTGACAACTTTGTGCAAAAAAAAAAAAAAATAATAATAATTTGTCTCTTTCCCGCAACTTGTGTCACAATATAAAATATTCCATGGACTCGACATGCCTCTCAGCAAATAGCTTGGGGTGTCTACTTTCCAAAATGGGGTCATTTGGAGGGGTTTGAACTGTCCTGGCATTTTATGCACAACATTTAGAAGCTTATGTCACACATCACCCACTCTTCTAACCACTTGAAGACAAAGCACTTTCTGACACTTTTTGATTACATGAAAAAATTATTTTTTTTTGCAAGAAAATTACTTTAAACCCCCACACATTATATATTTTTTTAAAGCAAATGCCCTACAGATTAAAATGGTGGGTGTTTGATTTTTTTTTTTCACACAGTATTTGCGCAGCGATTTTTCAAACGCATTTTTTGGGGAAAAAACACACTTTTTTACATTTTAATGCAATAAAACACACTATATTGCCCAAATGTTTGATGAAATAAAAAAGATGATCTTAGGCCGAGTACATGGATTCCAAACATGACATGCTTTACAATTGCGCACAAACGTGCAGTGACAACAAAATAAATACATTTTTAAAAGCCTTTAAAAGCCTTTACAGGTTACCACTTTAGATTTACAGAGGAGGTCTACTGCTAAAATTACTGCCCTCGATCTGACCGTCGCGGTGATACCTCACATGCATGGTGCAATTGCTGTTTACATTTGACGCCAGACCGACGCTTGCGTTCACCTTAGCGCGAGAGCAGGGGGGACAGGGGTGCTTTTTTTTTTTTTTTTTTTTTTCTTTATTATTTTTTTGCTTTTTTATCTTATTTTAAAACTGTTCCTTTCATTTTTTTTTTTTTTAATCATTTTTATTGTTATCTCAGGGAATGTAAATATCCCCTATGATAGCAATAGGTAGTGACAGGTACTCTTTTTTGAAAAAATTGGGGTCTATTAGACCCTAGATTTCTCCTCTGCCCTCAAAGCATCTGACCACACTAAGATCGGTATGATAAAATGCTTTCCCAATTTCCCAATGGCGCTATTTACATCCGGCGAAATCTAAGTCATAAAATGCTCGTAGCTTCCGGTTTCTTAGGCCATAGAGATGTTTGGAGCCACTCTGGTCTCTGATCAGCTCTATGGTCAGCTGGCTGAATCACCGGCTGCATTCTCAGGTTCCCTGTTGAGACAGGAGAGCCAGAGAAAAACACGGAAGACGGTGGGGGGGGGGCATTCTCTCCCACTGCTTGTAAAAGCAGTCTAGAGGCTAATTAGCCGCTAGGATTGCTTTTACATGAAAGCCGACCGCTGGCTGAAAAGAATGATACCAAGATGATACCTAAACCTGCCAGCATCATTCTGGTATAACCACTCAAAATCGCGAATGCTGTACCTGAAGACAAAAATATGGTTAACAATAAAGCACAGTAAACGGTAAAGTATAAAAAATTGCAGACCTGAAAAGCAAACATGATAAAACATAATAACAATAAAACATTGCAGAATAGAATACAGTAAAAAAGAGCAGAACAATAGAGAGAATAGAGAGAGAGAGAATAGAGAGAGAACAATAAAACGACAACTATTATTTTTTATTTTATATTTTTGTTTGTGTTTTTTTTTTTTTTTTACACTTTTTTTGTAACTGTAACTTTTATAACTGTAACCGGTTCCAGGTTCGGGTCTCTCAAAATGCGATGGCATCTTGGGAGACCCTGTGAAAGTGTGCCTAGTCTGTGCAATGCTGTACCCTACGCTAATACTCAACTAGTGAATGGTAGCGTTCAAAACATTCACCAATGCAAAGACCAGGATTGTCAGGACAGGAGGGACAATAATAGCGGGTGTCACGCCTATATCCGCGCTTGCTGCAGACACAACATCTTTTTTGGGGGGGGTTCGTTGGGTAGGGGTACTCGGGAGGACATAAAAATGCCTCTCATGCAGCCGACTGCATTTGGTTGGGGATGTGAATGGGGGAAGTACGGGCGCTGCAGAAGTGGTGGGTTCCCAATTAGGTTTGGCGATTGCTGCAGGAAGGGCACTATGGGCATGACGGGCCTGTGTTTGTCTTCTTGGTGGCAGCGGGACACTATTTGTGCTTGCCACCTCACCAGCTTGAACTGCACTTATGGGACTCGCCACGTCACCAAGTGTTACTGCAGTGCTGGTTTGACTACGACCGGGGTGTACTAGGCCGCTGGCGCTTGCCAGTTCACCAAAACGCTACCAAAAAAACTGTTAACGATCGCAGGGATCAGGCCTGACTCTGCGAACGCTGCAGTTATGCATTTAGTGTTTTGTAAGTGACAGTGATCGATCGATACTGCACTTGGGTGGGCTGGGCTGGGCCGGGCGGAGGGGCAAAACGCAGGTGCTAGCAGGTATCTGGGCTGATCCCGCTAACACTGCGTTTTTGGGAACCCTAAACTGCTGGGGACGCCAGTATAGATCTGATCGGATCAGATATTGATCAGTTCAGATACTATACCACTAAGGGAGGTGTACGGTGCGTGCGTGGGTGTTAGCGCTACTGGCACTAACCTGACGCTGCCTGGGGCTGGTGCTTGCCAGTTCACCAAAACGCTACAAAAAAAACTGTTAGCGATCGCAGGGATCAGGCCTGACTCTGCGAACGCTGCAGTTATGCGTTTAGTGTTTTGTAAGTGACAGTGATCGATCGATACTGCACTTGGGTGGGCTGGGCTGGGCCGGGCGGAGGGGTAAAACGCAGTTGCTAGCAGGTATCTGGGTTGATCCCGCTAACACTGCGTTTTTGGGAACCCTAAACTGCTGGGGACGCTAGTATAGATCTGATCGGATCAGATATTGATGCGTTCAGATACTATACCACTAAGGGAGGTGTACGGTGCGTGGGTGTTAGCGGTACTGGGACTAACCTGACGCTGCCTGGGGCTGGTGCTTGCCATTTCACCAAAATGCTACCAAAAAAACTGTTAGCGATCGCAGGGATCAGGCCTGACTCTGCGAACGCTGCAGTTATGCATTTAGTGTTTTGTAAGTGACAGTGATCGATCGATACTGCACTTGGGTGGGCTGGGCCGAGCTGGGCGGAGGGGCAAAATGCAGGTGCTAGCAGGTATCTAGGCTGATCCCGCTAACACTGTGTTTTTGGGAACCCTAAACTGCTGGGGACGCTAGTATAGATCTGATCGGATCAGATATTGATCTGTACAGATACTATACCACTAAGGGAGGCGTATGCTGCGTGCGTGGGTGTTAGCTGTACTGGCGCTAATCTGACGCTGCCTGGGGTGACGCATATCACCGTCGGGTGATCAGGGGGCTAAATCTTTATTCGGTAATAAACGGCGGGTGCCCTGACACTATAAAAAATAAACAAACTAACCAGCGTCACCCGTAACGGTTATACAGTGATCAGTGGTGAAAGGGTTAACTAGGGGGCAATCAAGGGGTTAAAACATTTATTTGGTAGTATATGGGGGTCCCTGTCGCTATAAAACGCTGACGGCGAACCTAAATATTTACGTCCCAAACTAGCGTCACCAGCGACACTAATACAGCGATCAGAAAAATGATCGCTTAGCGACACTGGTGACAGGGGGTGATCAAGGGGTTAAAACTTTATTAGGGGGGGTTAGGGGGGTACCCTAGACCTACAGGGGGCCTAACACTCACTGCCCTGACACTGTAACTGTCACAAACTGACACCAATACAGTAATCAGAAAAAAAAAAAAAAAAAAAAAAAAACCTGCTTGGTGTCAGTTTGTGACGGGGGGGTGATTGGGGGGGGATCGGGGGGCGATCGGGGGGCGATCGGGGGGGGGATCGGGGTGTTTAGTGTGCCTGGCATGTTCTACTGTGTGTAGTGTGTTGGTGCACTTACATTGCAGTCTTCTCTCCTCGGCCCGGAACGGAAAATACCGAGCCGAGGAGAGATGACATCATTTCCTCTGCCTCTTTGTACAATACAGAGGCAGGGAAATGATCCCATTGGCTGAGAGCGATCGCGAGGGGGGGGCCACGAATGGATGGCCTCCCCCTCACCTCCGATCGCCGGGGGAGATTTGCCGACCGCCGCAGGCACCGGGGGGGGGGTCCGATCGGACCCCCCACCCGCGGGCAGGCAAGGACGTACATATACGTCCTTTTGCCTGCCCGTGCCGCTCTGTCGACGTATATAGTCGTGCGGCGGTCGGCAACTGGTTAATATTTATTTTTAGAACTTAATTCTGCATAAAACATTTAAGTGTCATTTCATGAGATAATTTATGAGGGCGTGTTTAGGGGTGGAATTCTGGGCAGGGTAGGGGTTGGGTGGGGCAACTTGTGGCAAATAACCCTTGAGGCCTGGATAGTAGCTCAGAATTGAAATTTTGAGCCCTGCCCACAGTATGTAGTAGGGATGAGCCCAGGGCCGGTCCCAGGTGGGTGCACGGGGTGCAGTGCACCCAGGCGCCAGAGAGGTGGGGGCGCTGAAGCGCCAGAGTGCTCCCCTCCCTTCTCCGTGTCCAGAAGTAGCTCTGTCCGCAGCAGCTCACCGCCGCGGAGCGGCCGCGCCGGCGCCGCTGTGCTTTACATTGCTAGAGCCTGTCCCCCTTCCCTCCTCCTCCTGTCAGAGGAGAGCAGCCGCCGGAGATCGGAGCGGCTGGTCTCTGTGTTAAGAGAGACCAGCCGCGCAGTGACTTCGCTGGGGGGAGGGGGGGCGGCCCGTGCCTGCAGCCTGACACAGGTTCTCTCTCTCCTCCGCTGTCTCTCACTCCCGCTCGATCTGTTCTTCACCCGGGCGGCGCGGCTTCACACTGTCCTCTCTAGCTGCTGCCCGGGTATTAATGTGTCTGTCTGTACTGATAGAGGGAGGTTTGTCCCTGGGGCGGTCTGTACTAATGGGGGGGTTGTCCTGGGGGGGCGGTCTGTACTAATGGGGGGTTGTCCTGGGGGGGTGGTCTGTACTAATGGGGGGGTTGTCCTGGGGGGGCGGTCTGTACTAATGGGGGGTTGTCCTGGGGGGTCTGTACTAATGGGGGGGTTGTCCTGGGGGGTCTGTACTAATGGGGGGGTTGTCCTGGGGGGTCTGTACTAATGGGGGGGTTGTCCTGGGGGGTCTGTACTAATAGGGGGGTTGTCCTGGGGGTCTGTACTAATGGGGGGTTGTCCTGGGGGGTCTGTACTAATGGAGGGGGAGTTGTCTTGGGGGGGTCTGTACTAATGGAGGGGGGATTTGTCCTGGGGGTCTGTACTAATGGAGGGGGGTTGTTCTAGGGGGTCTGTACTAATGGAGGGGGGGTGTTTGTCCGGGGGGTCTGTACTAATGGAGGGGGGGTCCTAGGGGGGGTCTGTACTAATGGAGGGGGGTTTGTCCTGGTGGGGGGGTCTGTACTAATGGAGGGGGGGTTGTCCTGGTGGGGGGTCTGTACTAATGAAGGGGGAATTTGTCCTGTGGAGGTCTGTACTAGTGGAGGGGGGGTTCTCCTGGGGGGGTCTGTAGTAATGGAGGGGGTTTGTCCTGGGGGGTCTGTACTAATGGAGGGGGGGTTTGTCCTGGGGGGGTCTGTACTAATGGAGGGAGGGTTTGTCCTGGGGGGTCTGTACTAATGAAGGGGGGATTTGTCCTGTGGGGGTCTGTACTAGTGGAGGGGGGTTCTCCTAGGGGGTCTGTACTAATGGAGGGGGTTTGTCCTGGGGGTCTGTACTAATAGAGGGGGGGTTTGTCCTGGGGGTCTGTACTAATGGAGGGGGGTTGTCCTGGGGGGGTCTGTACTAATGAAGGGGGGCTTTGTCCTGGGGGGGATCTGTACTAATGGAGGGGGGGTTGTCCTGGTGGGGGTCTACTAATGGAGGGGGGTGGTTTGTCCTGGGGGGTCTATACTGATGAAGGGGGGTCTGTACTGAGAGAGGGGTTTATACTTAGTGGGGGTCTATACTTAGTGGAGGGAGGTCTGTACTGAGGGGCGACTAAAGTTGGTGGAAGGAGGGTGACACCATGTTATACCGCACTTGGTGACACCAACCCTAGTGACGTCACTGCAGCTGCAGGCTCTTCTTTCGCCCCTTCCCCTCCCTCTCCCTCTCCTCCGCACGTGCACTGCTATACTAGTGAGCGGCGCTGACCAGCACAGCCTCCCACTATGTTTCTTCCCCCGCCTTCATATCAGCCAGGGAAAAATAGAATAGAAAAAGGAGAAGAGGATTGTGGGACATGTAGTCCCGAGGACTGGCAGCCCCACTGTAACACGGAAACTGCAGTCCACGCAGCATGCTCAGCTAAATGGGAGAGAGAGAGATACAGGAGCCTGGGAAAGCTTTCAGGGAAGTGCACCCAGGTCTCCAGAGGGAGAGGGCAGTGCTCAGGGAACACCATCAGAGAGGAAACCCCGCTGCCCTGCGCCACCAGAGGGAAAGCCACACAGCCTGGTGCCATCCCTGGCGGAGAAAGAAATAGAGTCATTGCCAGAATACAGATCTGGGTGCTACCCAGCGGAGTCACCACGGGCAATTCAGAGTGAGCTGACTCCTGATCAGAGGAACCATCGCTGGGTCAGGTGAGAGGGCCAATCGGCCATTATCTACTAATGTCCATAGGAACTGCAGTCTCTGACCATCTCCTGTATTATATCTGCAGTCTCTGACCTTCTCTTGTATCATGTCTGCAGTCTCTGACCATCTCCTGTATCATGTCTGCAGTCTCTGATCATCTCCTGTACTATGTCTGCAGTCTCTGATCATCTCCTGTACTATGTCTGCAGTCTCTGATCATCTCCTGTACTATGTCTGCAGTCTCTGACCATCTCCTGTATTATATCTGCAGTCTCTGACCTTCTCTTGTACCATGTCTGCAGTCTCTGACCTTCTCTTGTATCATATCTGCAGTCTCTGATCATCTCCTGTACCATGTCTGCAGTCTCTGGCCATCTCCTGTACTATGCCTGCAGTCTCTGACTGTCTCTTGTATCATGTCTACAGTCTCTGACCATGTCCTCTACTATGTCTGCAGTCTCTGATCATCTCCTGTACCATGTCTGCAGTCTCTGATCATCTCCTGTACTATGTCTACAGTCTCTGATCATCTCCTGTACCATGTCTGCAGTCTCTGATCATCTCCTGTACTATGTCTGCAGTCTCTGATCATCTCCTGTACCATGTCTACAGTCTCTGATCATCTCCTGTACCATGTCTGCAGTCTCTGATCATCTCCTGTACCATGTCTGCAGTCTCTGATCATCTCCTGTACTATGTCTACAGTCTCTGATCATCTCCTATACCATGTCTGCAGTCTCTGACCATCTCCTGTACTATGTCTGCAGTCTCTGATCATCTCCTGTACCATGTCTGCAGTCTCTGATCATCTCCTGTACTATGTCTGCGGTCTCTAACCATCTCCTGTACTATGTCTGCAGTCTCTGATCATCTCCTGTACCATGTCTGCAGTCTCTGATTGTCTCCTGTACTATGTCTGCAGTCTCTGATCATCTCCTGTATTATGTCTGCAGTCTCTGATCATCTCCTGTACCATGTCTGCAGTCTCTGATCGTCTCCTGTACTATGTCTGCAGTCTCTGATCATCTCCTGTACCATGTCTGCAGTCTCGGATCGTCTCCTGTACTATGTCTACAGTCTCTGATCATCTCCTGTACCACGTCTGCAGTCTCTGATCGTCTCCTGTACTATGTCTACAGTCTCTGATCATCTCCTGTACCACGTGTGCAGTCTCTGATCATCTCCTTTATTATGTCTGCAGTCTCTGATCATCTCCTGTATTATGTCTGCAGTCTCTGATCATCTCCTGTACCATGTCTGCAGTCTCTGATCATCTCCTGTACCATGTCTGCAGTCTCTGATCATCTCCTGTACCATGTCTGCAGTCTCTGATCATCTCCTGTACCATGTCTGCAGTCTCTGATCACGCAGCATGCTCAGCTAAATGGGAGAGAGAGAGATACAGGAGCCTGGGAAAGCTTTCAGGGAAGTGCACCCAGGACTCCAGAGGGAGAGGGCAGTGCTCAGGGAACACCATCAGAGAGGAAACCCCGCTGCCCTGCGCCACCAGAGGGAAAGCCACACAGCCTGGTGCCATCCCTGGTGGAGAAAGGAATAGAGTCATTGCCAGAATACAGATCTGGGTGCTACCCAGCGGAGTCACCACGGGCAATTCAGAGTGAGCTGACTCCTGATCAGAGGAACCATCGCTGGGTCAGGTGAGAGGGCCAATCGGCCATTATCTACTAATGTCCATAGGAACTGCAGTCTCTGACCATCTCCTGTATTATATCTGCAGTCTCTGACCTTCTCTTGTATCATGTCTGCAGTCTCTGACCATCTCCTGTATCATGTCTGCAGTCTCTGATCATCTCCTGTACTATGTCTGCAGTCTCTGATCATCTCCTGTAAAATGTCTGCAGTCTCTGACCATCTCCTGTATTATATCTGCAGTCTCTGACCTTCTCTTGTACCATGTCTGCAGTCTCTGACCTTCTCTTGTATCATATCTGCAGTCTCTGATCATCTCCTGTACCATGTCTGCAGTCTCTGGCCATCTCCTGTACTATGTCTGCAGTCTCTGACTGTCTCTTGTATCATGTCTACAGTCTCTGACCATGTCCTCTACTATGTCTGCAGTCTCTGATCATCTCCTGTACCATGTCTGCAGTCTCTGATCATCTCCTGTACTATGTCTACAGTCTCTGATCATCTCCTGTACCATGTCTGCAGTCTCTGATCATCTCCTGTACTATGTCTGCAGTCTCTGATCATCTCCTGTACCATGTCTACAGTCTCTGATCATCTCCTGTACCATGTCTGCAGTCTCTGATCATCTCCTGTACCATGTCTGCAGTCTCTGATCATCTCCTGTATTATGTCTACAGTCTCTGATCATCTCCTGTACCATGTCTGCAGTCTCTGATCATCTCCTGTACCATGTCTGCAGTCTCTGATAATCTCCTGTACCATGTCTGCAGTCTCTGATCATCTCCTGTACTATGTCTGCAGTCTCTGATCATCTCCTGTACTATGTCTGCAGTCTCTGACCATCTCCTGTACTATGTCTGCAGTCTCTGATCATCTCCTGTACTATGTCTGCAGTCTCTGATCATCTCCTGTACCATGTCTGCAGTCTCTGATCGTCTCCTGTACTATGTCTGCAGTCTCTGATCATCTCCTGTACCATGTCTGCAGTCTCTGATCGTCTCCTGTACTATGTCTACAGTCTCTGATCATCTCCTGTACCACGTCTGCAGTCTCTGATCATCTCCTTTATTATGTCTGCAGTCTCTGATCATCTCCTGTATTATGTCTGCAGTCTCTGATCATCTCCTGTACCATGTCTGCAGTCTCTGATCATCTCCTGTACCATGTCTGCAGTCTGATCATCTCCTGTACCATGTCTGCAGTCTCTGATCATCTCCTGTACCATGTCTGCAGTCTCTGATCATCTCCTGTACTATGTCTGCAGTCTCTGATCATCTCCTGTACTATGTTTGCAGTCTCTGACCATCTCCTGTACTATGTCTGCAGTCTCTGATCATCTCCTGTACTATGTCTGCAGTCTCTGACCATCTCCTGTACTATGTCTGCAGTCTCTGATCATCTCCTGTACTATGTCTGCAGTCTCTGATCATCTCCTGTACCATGTCTGCAGTCTCTGATCATCTCCTGTACTATGTCTGCAGTCTCTGATCATCTCCTGTACTATGTCTGCAGTCTCTGTCCAGCTCTTGTATCATGTCTGCAGTCTTTGACCGTATCCTGTATTATGTCTGGGGACTCTTTCTAACAGAAGCCCTCTCTGTGTGCATCAGAAAGGTTCCCCTCCAGGTCTCATTAGTGTTCTCTCTTCCTGTATTTTCTTTATTGTTAAGAGATCATGGGAGGATTTCAGGGTAACAAAGACTTCTTAGGGGAGCAGCTCTGTATTTGAGTCGTTGCCATAGAATCATTTGTAAAGGGGTGGAGTTGGTAAGATGACCACTCCCATGTGGGGGCGCCAGAAATATTTCTGCACCCAGGCGCCGGTGACCCTAGGATCGGCCCTGGATGAGCCCGATGTTCGAGTCGAACGTAAGTGTTCACCGAATAGCGAACAATTTGGGGTGTTTGTTATATGCAAGGTATTGTCATAAAAAGTGTTTGGGGACCTGGGTCCTGCCCCAGGGGGCATGTATCAATGCAAAAAAAAGTTTTAAAAACGGACGTTTTTTCGGGAGCAGTGATTTTAATAATGCTTAAGTGATGCATTATGTATGAATCTGCCAGTGACATTTACACAGTATTCAGTGCATTTTTATAGCACTGATCTCTGTATAATTGTCAATAGTCCCAAAAATGTTTCGAAAGTGTCCAATCTGTCCGCCATAATGTCGCAGTCCCGATAAAAATCACAGATCACCGCCATTACTAGTAAAAAAAAAAATAAAAAATAAAATTTCCGTAAATCTTTCCCCTATTTTGTAGACGCTATAACTTTTGTGCAAACCAATCAATATATGCTTATTGCGATTTGTATTACCAAAAATATGTAGAAGAATACATAACGGCCTAAACTGAGGAAAACATTTGCTTTTTAAAAAAAAAATTGGGGATATTTATTATAGCAAAAAGAACAAAAAATTGTGTTTTTGTTCAAGATTGTCGCTCTTTTTTTGTTTATAGCACAAAAAATAAAAACCGCAAAGATGATCAAATACCACCAAAAGAAAAAGGAAAGGAAAGAAAAAAAGGACGTCAATTTTGTTTGGGTACAGCGTCGCACGACCAGGCAATTGTCAGTTAAAGCGACGCAGTGCCGTATCGCAAAAAATGGCCTGTTTATTGAGCAGCCAAATCTTCCGGGGCAGAAGTGTGAAATAAAAAAATCCTAACAGCTGCTACACAAAAAACTTTATGGAAAATGGTGATCAATGTTATGCAATTAATCCAAATGTAGTGCTCATGTATACGTACCCAAACACAGCAGTGCGAAAAAATAAATTATTTTATAAATTCATACAATAAAATATAAATTAATAATGACCCAAAAAGTCCTACATTTTCATTAGTTTTTATGCAATGCTCTAGCAAAACGAATTATAATCTAGCTAGGGTCATATTTTATTGAGGCAAAAGATCCAAATACCAGTTCATCAGGTTCAAAGAATAATCTTTCTGCACTGGAGAAGTTACATATGAATTACATAAAATCCTCCTGTCCCTCATTTTTTTTTTACAAAAGCCAGAGTCTTCTGCTTGGGTGAATGTTTTGAAAAAGGGTGTTTTCTTGGGGTTGGAAGACTAATGTGAGTGTAACCCCAACCCCAAACAAATGTCTGATAGGTTACAAGCTTCTATCAACTTTTTATTGCTGTCTCTAGCCCTGTTTAGAAGTTATCTGTCCCTGTTATAAGTTATTTTCCTCAATTTCTGACTATTTGATACGTGTCAACCAAAATAGGAAGTAGGCGGAGATCTTTCCAACTGGGAAATAGGCAGCAGTAAAATTACATTTTCTAGTAAAGTGAAAAAGAATTAGGACCTTTGCAGAATATAACTGCTGCCTGTTTTTTCCATTAAGAAGATGTTCAAGCACTTCTGGTCCTGGTCATAGGTGTCAGACAAAATAGTGACATCTAAAAACTTTTTTGTCTAGAGTTGACCTTTAACTCATCAGTGCATCTGCATGCTTGACATCCCTCTAACTGAAGCAGAATTAAAGCCCCCTTTGCCTACTCTGACACTGCAACATCTGCCAGCTCCCTCATTGCCGCTGACATCTTCACCCATTCTTCTTAATGGTGTGACCTCTTTTACCATTTTGATTGGCCAGTTCGGAATGACATATTGTCTGCACGCATGCACAAAAGTTAGTTTATCCCCACACCAAGGAATGCCGGGACTGTACACTGAGCTGTGCACGTGCAACTCAGTTGGAAGCTTTCTAGCAGGAAAGGAAGTAAGGTACTGAATTTAAAAAAAAAATCCAGCCCTCATGGTTGATGCCTCTTGCTTGGTATTCTTAATAAAGGTATTTTTTTTTTTTTTTTTACTTTTAAAGGTAAAAATGTTAGAATTTTCCAAGGAATATAGAATCAATTAAATGGACCATTGGAGCATTGAGCTTACTGTTTCTTGGTGTGGTGATTTTTTTTTGTATTCTCCAGTGAGACTTCGGAATCTGCAGTGGATTTTTCATCCTGTGCCATATACAGGGGGTCCCCGGGTTACAAACAAGATAGGGACTTTAGGTTTGTTCTTAAGTTGAATCTGTTTGTAAGTCGGAACAGGTACATTTTTTAAGTGTAGCTCCAGCCAAAAAATCTATTTTTAAGTTTTGTAGATAGCATAGGGAAGGGTTATTACCCCTGTAACATTTGTTTTGCTGTCTGTGCCCCTGTTCAGAAGATTTCACCTCACCTCAGTGGAGACACCTTTTTCCCATATTAACTCTTACAGGAGTGAATTTCCCTTCCTAGGGGTAGATTTCCTCTCACTTCCTGTTGTCTCCCTCCGTTTGTAAGTAGGAGTCGTTTGTAAGTCGGATGTTTGTAAGTAGGGGACCCCCTGTACAATAAACTTTGTTTCTAACTGTACAACATTTTTTTGGTGACATTTGTAACAGATATGAAAGCTTTGCAAAAATCCTGCAGTTTTGGGCGTCACTCAGGTTTGACTTTGGAGCTGATCCAGTGCATAAACTACAAGAAAATGGAAAGTAAATATTAGGAGTGCCTATAATAAATGATGTTTTTTGGATTGAAAACTTCAGAATGTTTTATTTACAGTCTCTTTATAAGTCGTATTTCACTACAGCTAGTGGAATTGCTTATATAGAAAATCCTACAGCTTACCTCTAAAATATTTAAGGAAACATTATAATACAGCTCACCAAGAATTTTTAAAATCATTCTTGTTTATAAAAAAAGGTCATAAAGACATTGCTGCATAGAAAGTGGGCCTAATTTATTAACATATATGGGCATGAGATTGTGTGTTAATGTCATGCAGATAAGACACATCTATATTTATGGAGTTTATCATCCTTCTGACATTTATGCAAACCTTCACGCACAGACTATAAGGAATATACATAGAATTTTTAACAGTGATGTTGCTATAGAATGTATGGCTCTCGTGTCTGAGAATGCATCAGCTAAGCTTGATCATGCTTGAAATAAAATGTAACTTTCTCCAATGGTTTTGGGCTCATCAAAGTGCCCTGATCATTTTAAAATGCACATACCATATATGAATAAATCTACATAAATGAGACTTTTAAAAAAGCTCAAGTTTAAAAAGCATCAATAAACTAAGAATAAGGATATCGTACTACCCATTCAGCTTGTTTTTGCAGTGTGCATGTTAAAGAAACAGGAAGCATAAAAGCAACATAATTCAGCTCTTGCCATAAGGTAGAAGTTACCGGAGTATCAAAACCCGGACTGTCAGACTGCTCAACAGTTTTTTCCCTCAGGCTGTGAGAGCCCTCAACTCCAATCCTCTTTGAAACCTCTTGTACAACCTATATATTGTGACCAGGAATGTCTTACTTCCCCTCCTTTTTACTCTTGAATATGCACTAGACACTTTTATAAACACTTTCTTCTACAAAGACTTTTTTAAATATACAGTATATGTACAGTTACCTAGTTCCCAGATGTGTATAGGTTTGTTATTTTTTTTTTATTTTAAGTTCTTAGCTGTGTTTTATTCTTTGTATTTTTATCTTTATGTTTAATTCGTGTGTAGCACCATGGCCCTGTGAGATACAACATTTTGTTCTACCATATGTCCTCTCGTGTAGTAGAATGACAATAAAGCTTGACTTGGCTTGACTTGACTTCAATGTGCATGGCAAACTAGGACTTCATTATATAGATTAAACATCAGTGTATGATCAGCTAGGTTTTTAAATTATAATTACACATTTTGCCTTACATGTTCTGCACGCAATCCATTCTTACCCTCAGAGTTTACCCCACTCTTGTTTGATTTGCTTAGTAAATAATGCTGGCCATGCACGGTTCGAATCTCAGCCTGTTCAGCAGGCTGAATGTACCAAGTTGATCGAACGATCAACGTGAGTACAACCAGCATGCTGGATTCTCTTGTGATTATGGCTAGCGGCTGCTATAGCCTCTAGCGATAATCACTGTCTTCTCCTGGCGGGGACTTCCCACCTACTCCCCACCGCCAGGATAAGACAATTGCTGATTCCCCTGTCAACAGTGTCTGCGTGACCCGTGGATGCAGGAAAGAAATTTGCACCGTGTATGGACTGCCTAAGCCTCAAGGTGTATTCTGGTCGACTTGAAACAAATTTTCATAGTAAACAGCTGTGTAAAATGGCAAAAGAAAGGAAATCTAAATCTTCCACTTTCATAGAAACCAAAATTAGAATACACATTCATCTCAGGGTCAAACTCTTTGTTCTTTTGTAGTCAACCTGGGAAGCCCCTCAGTAACACTTCTTCATACCATTCATGGTAAG
This sequence comes from Aquarana catesbeiana, assembly GCF_042186555.1. Classification (NCBI taxonomy): domain Eukaryota; kingdom Metazoa; phylum Chordata; class Amphibia; order Anura; family Ranidae; genus Aquarana; species Aquarana catesbeiana. The sequence goes on from NC_133328.1 coordinate 90,493,837, forward strand.
ACATCCATTGCTGACCTGTCACCTGTCTCTACACCTGAAGGCTGGATAATAAATATTTCTTGAGAGGAAGCTGTCAAAGACAAAATTCCAGTTCAAATGGCAGAAATAACCCTCATTATTAACAGTCATTGTGACTATAAAGTCATCATGTCAATATTTCTACTGATTCATTATGTTAATGGTAGACCTTTGTACTACTGTAGCGTATTAAAGTGGTGCTAAAGTCAAGACATTTTAAACCTCTGTCGTGAAATATGAATACATCATATCCCTCTATAGTGTGTCTTAATCCAGAAAACTATTTTTTGTCTCCTGCCTCATTCCTCTGCCATCTGCATGAGTCACTTCTGACAAGTTTTCGTGACACGAAGAGGTAAAACGGTAAGAGGGGAGGGAACTCCAGCACACAGCCTTTGATTGACAGCCTCATCTCTGTTCATGTGTTAAGGGGTGTGTCCTTTCTCCTCCAATCAGCTCATAGTGAGCTCTACAGAGTGTAACTTCAGCTCCCTGCCCCCTTCTTTCTGAATTGGAACAGCTGTAGAAGAGAGAGAGGGCTGCAGATAAATAGGTGCAACTTATGTAGAATTAGTTTCATCTCTGTGTATCACCTGAGGATAGTCACTTCAATGGGTATATGTAAGGGTTTACAACCACGTAAATGCATTTCCTGCATTAGGGTAAAACATGTCCGAGTAGTTGTATCCCTCCTCCCTAAATATCTTCTTAAAGAGATACTACGGCCTGCTCACATCATTTGTAATAAAAATATATTTGCCATTCTAAAGTGCCCCCCCAATCACTTTGTATATTATTTTATATATACTTGGATTCTGTACTTGCCAAATATGCTACAGAAATATTCATCAACTAAGTCTGGCTGCAGCCATTTTAACTGTGGGCAGCTGAAGCTGCTGCCTGTTCACTTCCTGGATTTACACAGACACACAGACACACATACACACACACAGAGACATACACAGACACACACACCACTGCTTGCCTGCACATTTCTCCTCTCTCGTTGAATACACATCTCTGCAGTCTCCTCCTATCTCTGCCCTCATCCAACCCCCTCCAGCTCTGCAGCTCTCCTTGGCTTTCCTGTGTCTCATATCTCCTCCACTCTCCTGTCCCCTCTCCCTTGCTGATAAACTCTCATGAGAGTGAGAGCTGTACAGGATGTCACTTGCCTAGGCCAATTACCAGACAAGAAAGAGGAAGCAAGCTGTATAAGGTATTTACTGGCAGAAAAAAATTGTTTTACTATCCAAAATTAAAACAGCAAGGGCAGAAGATTTAATAGATGGAAAGATGAAAAAATGACTGAAGGTCCGCTTTAAGTCTTTTCTCAATCCAGTGCTGTGCCCATCTGCAGTAGCACTGCTCTCTGTTCCTCTTATCACAGGACACAGCAGCAGGATACATTGGCTATTGCTGCTGTCAGTCAAATCCTATGAGGAGGGGATGGGGAACGGGGCTAAGTCACACTGTATATGTCTATGGATGCACACAGCCTGGTTCAGAAGTACCTTCATAGCACATGGTTTGCTACGGGGCACTCAGAAAAGAAGAGGAGTTGAGTGCACTGGTGTGGACCTCAGAAAAGGAGTTAAGCCACTGCTCCATGTAATTCCATTGCACAAGGTAGGTAAGTACATATAACATATTTATTATTTAAATAAAAAAAGAGACTTTACAAATGCTTTAAGTGTTGGCATAGGCTGTATTATCAGACTTTATTTAATCAGGCCTCTTGCATGGTGCATACATGTAAAATAAGGTACTAAGTAATTGCAATAAAACAATATTAAAAGACTGTACAGCTTAAAGAGGAGCTTCAGTTTGGGCAACAAAAATTTAAAAGTCAGCAGCTACAAATACAGTAGCTGCTGACTTTTAATATAAGGACACTCACCTGTCCAAGGATCCCGCAATGTCGGCACCCCAAGCCGATTCGTCAATCGGCTTCGGGTGTAGGCAGAGGCATTGTAAGTAAGGGAAACCGGCAGTGAAGCCTTCAGGCTTCACTTTCTGTTTCCTACTGTGCATGCGTGAGTCACACTGCGTTTTCTGAATTGTCCTGCCAGCGTAGGGGAAGGGGCCAGAAATACTCAGAGATCGCCAATTTGACCTGGAAGTGGAAGCTAATAACTGTCAAAACCAGGTACCCGCTCCCCCCCCCCCCCAAAGTGCCAAATGTGGCAGTGGAGGAGGGGGATAGGGTGTGAACAAGCAAAGCTTTCCCTTTTGTGTGGAACTCCACTTTAGGTTGGCCATAGACAAAGGCTTTAGGACATTCCTATGTGCAGGAATGACCTGGCTATCTGGAGATACTTGCCCAGAACAATAAAAACGTATGTTGCCTGCATGAATTCTGTTCATGCTATGAAGGAAGAAGATGTATGAAGATATTATTCTCACCTCCCTCAGATCAGCAGTGAAGGCTGGTGCTCAATATTTTGGGGAGGGGGGTGCAGAAAACAAACCTGCCCCCCTTTTCTTGTCTTCTATATCATGCATTGAGAAATCTCCTGATTCATATTCTCTGGCAAAACAATCTTGAGTGCGTCACAACATAATAAAAATGCATCTCACCTTTACCTGGCTGGTATGACTCATAGTATTCATATTTCATTACAGAGTTGTATATTGATAGCATTTCCCATAGAATAGTACCGATAGTTCCTTCTGTCCTTCGCCAATTATTTCATATTTTGTTAATCACATTTGGCAACGCATGCTCTCCTGGGAAACTCAAATTATGTACAAGAGAATCATTAACATTTTATTCCATCTGCTTACACGGAGGAGCTCCTGGAATAGAAAACATTGTAATCTATCAGTCATGTATATGTACAGGTAGTATCTATAGACTGTATGTAGTATGTAGGAGGGCTGCAAAGGCAACGAAAGGGGAATATGCTGCCAGTCCACTCTTAGTTTTTTAAAAGAGGCTCTCTCAATAGATATGGCAAGTACAGTCTTGGTTAATTAAAAAAACTGCACAGATACTGTATACAGAACTCATTTAATGGTTCTTTTTATTTTTTTTATGAAGAGCAAACCACAGCAATCATTAGCAGGAAGCTAATCATGATAAAAAAGATTAAACTTACTGAACTATCATGGATAATACTTTTGCATTCCTGTGCTTAAATCTGATCTCTGGGCTCAATATATCTGTGCCCTTTTTGATATGTGTAACTTTTAGAGACTTGCAGTCCTTCTTCCTTATCTTGTCTATGGGTCTTATAAACTCACTGAATAAATTGCATTCTTTTGGTCTAAGATCCCTGTCCAACTTACCATCATGTAGTGGCAAGAACTTGCCAGCGCTATGGGGGACACAACAGAGAAGTAAAACACACACCTGCTTGCTTGCATGGGTTGTCCACTGGCTACTTGAACAAAGTGTTGCTCTCTCATTAGTGAATTTCATTGCTTAGCATCCTCTGCTGTGAAGTAGCAGCACCTTACTGATCCAGTGTGTTGGGAAACCACACATACAAGCAATGAGCATTCTTCCTGTGCATTTTAAATTTCTGGCGTTCGTGAAGTCTCATCAGCTAAAGGATCGCAATGGTGACATAAGTGTTAAAATACCTAGTTTCTGTTTAGGAAGTCTTTCATTCCAATCTGTTTTCTATAAGCAGAGTGATCATTCATCTCACCACATCCCAGTAGTTGAATGCTGGCCGAAAAGGCAGTTGTAATTGCAATCAAAGATGGCTCCACCAAGCAAAGTCTTGGGAAAGAGGGATGTTGTGAATATTTTTGCAAGAGCAAATGTATCCAGTAAATGTCAACTTTTAAAATTTTAAGTCAAAATAAAATATCTATTTCAAGTGTTGATTATATTCTATAAATTAAACTGCAAAATCTGTGAGGGTGAAATAGTTTTTAAAACATTTCTTTGACTCTATCTATATGTTTTAACAGATAAATATTGATAAATCATTTGCCAGTTTAGTCTATTTGGGATTGTTTCCATGAATCCCCTATTAGAGTCTCCTAAATTAGAAAGGTTTGGATTTTCAATGTAGCATTAGCAAACAAGATCATGGTCATACCAAGTCAGAAACATAATTTCCTTCACCCAGTACCAAGCTTAAAGTATATCTAAATCCATTTTTTTAATTGTGGAAAGAGTAGGGAAGGGTGAGTTTATTTTTTGGTATCTGGGTACTTCTAAGGAGATTTTCCATAATTTCCCTGCTGATAAAACAGTAAGTATGAGGAAATCCCAACAAAGTAAGTGGAGTCCCCACTTGGACAGTCACTAGAATAAGGTCCACAATGGAAGATTTTCTGTTTATTTCTGTTCCAGTGAAACCTCAACATTTTAAATGTTCCCTTACTTTTAGTCCTGGTAACAATGATCAGCAGGAAAAATACAGCGATTCAGACAGTAATGCAAATCTCCAGAAAAATATACTCAAAGAGGCACTAGAAACTTATAAACTTTCAAGTGTAGTCAGATGAAGTAAAACTTCAAAGAAGTTTATTAAAGGGGTTGTATTCTATGCATTAAAGTGAAAAACCTTTTTTAGTGCTGCAGCCCCTCAGCCCCCCATTTTACTTACCTGGATGCTGTCATCCTCTGTCCAGAAACAAGCATACCATCTGTAGCTGGTGTCTTGTGTCCCGATTGGATAGATTGATAGCAGCGCAGCCATTGGCTCCCACTACTGTCAATCAAATCCAATGATATGGCGCTGGGGGGCAGGGCCGAGTCCTGCATTCTGTGTGAATGGACACAGATGCGGGACTCGGGAGCAAGCCCGCATGGGTGTTCACCAAGGAGAGCTCTTCTCCAACGAGGACACTCGATGCGGTGAGGAGCCACCAGCGCCGCTGTGGGACCCCAGAAGAGGAGGTTCGGAGCCCATGTTTGTTATTGTTTGTTATTTTAAAGCAAAAACAAAAAACGAGGTTTTGCAACCCCTTTGACTCTGATGAGGCGGCTCCCACGCAGCATGCAGCACCAGACCGAAACTGGATGAAAGAGTCAAAGATCATTTTAAGTGTTGGTAAAAAAAATATATCATCACGTTTACGGTCACCACCACTTCCCACTCATCACAGCTCAACACAGAATAAAACTTGGATGGACTCAAGAGGAGGAAACAGTGACTTCACAGATCTATATTAGAATCAGCTATTAAATATTCCACATGGAATAACAACTTGACAGTGGTTGCTGCTCAGTTTTGCTCTTAGCTCTACTTTAAACTAAAATAGAAAAAAGCTTGAAATATTCTTTAAAGTAGATATAAACCCAATCGCTAAATTCTCATATAAGCAGTAACATACTTAGATCAGTAGCATTGATATTCAAAAGGGATGAAATAAACATTAAATCTGTATTTTATAAAAAAAAAATTGTTGTTTATGATAAACAGTATTTGGTAACCTTCATGTCATTTAGTTAGGGTTCACATCTACTTTACCAAATGTTTGCCACATGGCAGAAATGTATTCCTGAAGAGAACTTGTGTCACAAAAGCACCCTGTACTGAACAATTTAAAATGTAATATATTAAGTAAAATATAAAATAAACTATCAGTTTCAAAAAGTGTACACATAAAACTGCCCCCGAACACACATGTCCGTGTCTCATAGGAAACATTGTGTTATTACCATATGTGTGAAATCAATTTTTCCATAACAGTTTCTGTCAAGTAGATCTTTTTATTACATGTAGAATAACATCAACCAATTAACCTGGACATTTCATGTTTAGACCAACATATACAGATTGAAAACACTGAAGGAGAACAGTTTAATAAAGAGCAGAGAGCACATAATCAATACACAAAGGACAGTCAGTACGTGTGTGTGTCTAACTTAATTGCATTTTCAAAGGAAAGGGAGAATAATAGGCCTGGGTATTATGACAACTGAGCATATGATGTAAAATATGAGGTTACTGTCTGTAAAAATGTAACGTCAAAATGACCAGGATATCTATAGATATTAGCAGCAGTGATGTGCTGATCTCAGCTTTTTCTGTAAAACTTGAGGTTGATCTTGCTCCCTGCTCTCTTGCACTACTCTAACCTTCCTATTAGTACGTGGGCAGCCAATCTTATTAACATTGAACTAGAGGAAAACAGCTAAATACTAAGATAAAATACACAGGAGGGAGACATTTTTTCTGCCAAAGAATTTGTATTTTTTCAGTTCAGTCCATGTTAATTACACAGCCCAGCCACACTTGTGACCCTTTCCATTGCCAAGTTTAACAAAACAGCTTCTAAAATTACTTTCTCAAATGATCAAATGATCCTCCGTAGGCCTATCTATCTCTACTCTGGGCATTACCATCTTCCCCAAGAGCAGTTAAGATGTCAGTCACAGCACCCCCATGTCTAGGTGCTTTTCAGAATTATTTATTTTGGCTAAAATCTAGCATTACCACTTTAATAGGATACCCATTATATTTCTCCAGATATTTTATAGTAGTTGCTCTGTTATAGCTACTACTACTTTCTTTATCATCAGGGAAACTGTGAGGGAATAGCTAATCTTTATATTTTTTACAATTAGTGTGGGCATTAGTTTCGTATAGTCTTTACTGCATAGATGGATGATGGGAGTATCCCCTCTTCCTGGATTTTTATCCCTTAGTTACTAAGAGTGATTAAAAAAGTACACGGTAACTGCTAGTGCTCTTTGTGTTGTGGTTCTTTATTGATGTTAGTTAGTGGAGCCTCATTGTAAGGCCCCTACTGTCATTTATTCCAGGTTCTTCCTGTATGCGAGATTTATTTTTTTGTTACACATAACAATGGGCCTAAGCCAGATGGGTGGTGGGTGCAAGCTGACTGCTATGTTGATACCAGCTTGTATACCCCTTAATGCCAGGAGAGTATCAAAAATGTGCTCAAAACAAGAGTTTACTGCTAATGGACATCGGGCACTTAAACACCCATGTCTCTGACAGGATGGAAATCTATGCCACGGCTCTTTGTGAGACTGGATTACTAAGCGAGCCTCTTTCTGAGATTTGTTGTTTACAAGTTAAAAACATTTTTTTTGCTAGAAAATTACTTACAGTATAACCTCCAAACATTATATATATTTTTTTAATAACACCCTAGAGAATAAAATGACGGTCGTTACAATACTTTCTGTCACACCATATTTGTGGGGAAAAAATACCCTTTTTTTTAAATTAAAAAATAAGACAACAGTAAAGTTAGCCCAATTTTTTTTATATTGTTAAAAGATAATGTTACGTTGAGTAAATTGATACCCAACATGTCATGCTTCAAAATTGCGCCTGCTTGTGGAATGGTGACAAACTTTTACCCTTAAAAATCTCCATAGGCAACGTTTAAAAAATTCTACAGGTTGTATGTTAGGGTTATAGAGGAGGTCTAGGGCTAGAATTATTGCTCTCACTCTACCGATAGCGGTGATACCTCACATGTGTGGTTTGAACACCGTTTTCATATCCTGGCGCTGCTCACATATGTGTTCACTTCTGCACGCGAGCTCGGCAGAACGGGGCGCGTTTAAAAACATTTTTTTTCTTATTTTTTTACCTTTTATTTTTTATTTTTACACTGTGACACAAAAAAAAATGTGTCACTTTTATTCCTATTAAAGGAAAAGACTCAGTACTTTATACTTGTGAGTGGAAATTTTTTATATCTATTTTATTGATTGAATAAAGCATAATATGTTGTGCAATGCTTGCTGTTTACTTTCTATGAGATCCTGAGATCATTGTGGGGATGTATTGAGTGATTACTGGCAAACCGTTTGGAAACCTTCAGATATATCTATGTGAGTGAAGTGGTTAACCCAGGCATAAACCAAAGGCTTCTTTTTATTTTGTCTCTGGTGAGTGTTCATTATAGAAAGTTTTTCAATCACGGATGTGGATTTGTGCATGTGGGATTCGGATAACCAGTTCTTGAAGAGAAATATTGGGACTGTCTTTTTTGTTTGTTTTTTATTTATTCACTAATATTTTATATTAAGGGAAAAATTATTATTTTTCTTATATCACTGTAGCCCACTAATTATGCACTTGATTGAGTTTATGAATTATTGATAAATATTATTCACTGCTTTAATTATATGGTAAGATATGTATATTATTTAGGGTCAGCGCAGGTACACTTTTTAACTAGGTATGAGCCGAACACCCCCCTGTTCGGTTCGCACCAGAACATGCGAACAGGAAAAAAATTTGTTCGAACACACGAACACTGTTAAAGTCTATGGGACACGAACATGAATAATCAAAAGTGCTAATTTTAAAGGCTTATATGCAAGTTATTGTTATAACAAGTGTTTGGGGACCTGGGTCCTGCCCCAGGGGACATGGATCAATGCAAAAAAAGTTTTAAAAACGGCCGTTTTTTCGGGAGCAGTGATTTTAATAATGCTTAAAGTGAAACAATAAAAGTGTAATATCCCTTTAAATTTTGTACCTGGGGGGTGTCTAGTATGCCTGTAAAGGGGCGCATGTTTCCCGTGTTTAGACAGCAAAATGACATTTCAAAGGAAAAAAAGTCATTTAAAACTACTCGGGTCTATTAATGCATTGCCAGTCCGACAATACACATAGAAGTTCATTGATAAAAACGGCATGGGAATTCCCCACAGGGGAACCCCACCAAAATTTTTTTTAAAAATGACGTGGGGGTCCCCCTAAATTCCATACCAGGCCTTTCAGGTGTGATATGTATATTAAGGGGAACCCCGGCCAAAATTAAAAAAAAAAAATGACGTGGGGGTCCCCCTAAATTCCATATCAGACCCTTCAGGTCTGGTGTGGATTTTAACCCTTTCATGACTAAGCCTATTTTTGAAATTTGGTGTTTACAAGTTAAAATCCATATTTTTTGCTAGAAAATTACTTAGAGTTCCCAAACATTATATATATATTTTTAGCAGAGAATCTAGAGAATAAAATGGAGATTGTTGCAATATTTTATATCACACGGTATTTGTGCAGCGGTGTTTTAAACGCAGATTTTGGAAAAGGGACACTTTCATGAATTTTAAAAAATCCAAACAGTAATGTTACCCCAATTTTTTTATATAACATGAAAGATGATGTTACGCCGAGTAAATAGATACCAAACATGTCACCCTTTATAATTGCACGCACTCGTGGAATGGCGACAAACTACGGTACCTATGAATTTCCATAGGCGACGCTTTAAATTTTTTTTACGGTTACCAGGTTTGAGTTACAGAGGAGGTCTAGGGCTAGAATTATTGCTCTCGCTCTGACGATCGTGGCGATACCTCACATGTGTGATTTGAACACTGTTTACATATGCGGACGCGACTTCCGTATGCGTTTTCTTCACTGCGCGAGCTCGCGGGGACAGGGGCACTTTAAATTTTTTTTTAATTTATTTTAGTTATTTTTATACTTTATAAATTGTGTTTAAATTTTTTTTTTTTTTTTAACTTTTATTGCTGTCACAAGGAATGTAAACATCCCTTGTGACAGTAATAGGTGGTGACAGGTACTATTTATGGAGGGATCGGGGGTCTAAAAGACCCCCGATCCCTCCTTTGCACTTCAAAGTATTCAGATCACTGAAAACGGCGATTCTGAATACTGTATATTTTTTTAAAACTGGCGCCATTGGCAGCCGAGTAAACGGGAAGTGACGTCATGACCTCGCTTCCGCGTTTACATTGAGAAGGCTGGAACAAAGCCACCCACAGCTTCGTTCCAGCCTGCCCCCAGCCGCCGAAGGCAGCCGATTGGACACCGGGCCTCCCGATCGCACGGGAGGCCCGGTAAGAGTGGCGGGAGGCGGCGGGAGGGGGGGATGTCCCCTCCCGCTCCTCCGGTATAACAGCCGAGTGGCTTTTAGCCGCATCGGTTGTTATACTCGGATAGCCGATCGCCTTCTGTAAACAACGGTACCGGGATGATACCTGCAGCTGCAGGCATCATCCCGGTATAACCCCGGAAAGCCGAGTGCGCATATCTGTGTACGGTCGGTGGGAAGGGGTTAAGGGGAACCCCGCGCCAAAATTAAAAAAAATATGGTGTGGGGTCCCCCCAAAAATCCATACCAGACCCTTATCCGAGCATGCAACCTGGCAGGCCGCAGGAAAAGAGGGGGGACGAGAGAGCACCCAACCTCCTGAACCGTACCAGGCCACATGCCCTCAACATTGGGAAGGTGCTTTGGGGTAGCCCCCAAAACACCTTGTTCCCATGTTGATGAGGACAAGGGCCTCATCCCCACAACCCTGGCTGGTGGTTGTGGGGGTCTGCGGGCGGGGGGCTTATCGGAATCTGGAAGCCCCCTTTAACAAGGGGACCCCCAGATCCCAGCCCTCCCCCCTGTGTGAAATGGTAAGGGGGTACAAAAGTACTCCTACCATTTCACTAAAAAACTCGGGCCGCTCTGCATCCATGGCATGGAGGGAGGCTCCCACTCTTCTCTTCATCTTCTTCTCTTCTTCATCTTCTTCTCTTCTTCATCTTCTTCTCTTCTTCGTCTTCTTCTCCGGGCCGCTGCGCATCCATGGTGGCATGGAGGGAGGCTCCCGCTGTGTGATGCTTCTTCTCTTCTGACGGTTCTTAAATAACGGGGGGCGGGGCCACCCCGTGACCCCGCCCCCCACTGACGCACAGTGACTTGACGGGACTTCCCTGTGGTGTCACGGGGAATGCCACAGGGAAGTCCCATCATGTCCTCTTGCGTCGGAGGGGGCGGGGTCACTGGGTGGCCCCACCCCCATCATTTAAGAACCGTCAGAAGAGGAGAAGCGTCACACAGTGGGAGTCTCCCTCCATGCCAGCATGGATGCAGAGTGGCCCGGAGAAGAAGATGAAGAAGAGAGGAAGATGAAGAAGAGAAGAAGATGAAGAGAAGAGCGGGAGCCTCCCTCCATGCCATGGATGCGGAGCGGCCCAAGCAGAAGAAGGGAAGAAGATGCCGCGGAGGAGATGCTGGATGAGAACACCGGAGGAAGAACCAGAAGAAGAAGAAGATGAAGGAAGATAGAAGAAAGAAGAAGCATTTAAATAAAGGAATTGTCAAAAACTGTCTCTTGTCATTTTTAACATTTTTGACAGTTTTTTAGTGAAATGGTAGGGGTACGTTTGTACCCCCTTACCATTTCACAAAGGGGGGAGGGCCGGGATCTGGGGGTCCTCTTGTTAAAGGGGGCTTCCAGATTCCGATAAGCCCCCCGCCCGCAGACCCCAAAAACCACCGGCCAGGGTTGTGGGGATGAGGCCCTTGTCCTCATCAACATCGGGACAAGGTGTTTTAGGGGGCTACCCCAAAGCACCCTCCCAATGTTGAGGGCATGTGGCCTGGTATGGTTCAAGAGGGGGGGCCACTCTCTCACCCCCCTTTTTTCCTGCGGCCTGCCAGGTTGCATGCTCGGATAAGGGTCTGGTATGGATTTTTGGGGGGACCCCACACTGTGTTTTTTTTATTTTTGCGCGGGGTTCCCCTTAATATCCATACCAGATCTGAAGGGCCTGGTATGGAATTTAGGGGGACCCCCACGCCATTTTTTTTTTTTCAATTTTGGTTTGGGGTTCCCCTGTGGGGAATTCCCATGCCGTTTTTATCAATGAACGTTTATGTGTATTGTCGAACCGCCAATGCATTAATAGCCGAAAGTAGTTTTAAATGACTTTTTTTCCTTTGAAATGTAATTTTGCTGTCAGACTGTTCTAAACACGGGAAACATGCGCCCCTTTACAGGCATACTATAGACACCCCAAAGGTACGAAATTTAAAGGGATATTACACTTTTATTGTTTCACTTTAAGCATTATTAAAATCACTGCTCCCGAAAAAACGGCCGTTTTTAAAACTTTTTTTTGCATTGATACATGTCCCCTGGGGCAGGACCCAGGTCCCCAAACACTTTTTATGACAATACCATGCATATAAGCCTTTAAAATTAGCACTTTTGATTTCTCCCATAGACTTTTAAAGGGTGTTCCGCGGCATTCGAATTTGCCGCGAACGCCCCAAATTGTTCGCTGTTCGGCGAACTTGCGAACAGCCGATGTTCGATTCGAACATGAGTTCGACTCGAACTCGAAGCTCATCCCTAATTGTAACATTGTTTACTTCACATTACTAGTGGGGAATATATGACTGCAGCAGATCTTCTATTTAAAGGTACATTTACACATTTTTTACATAGACATATATTTTTGCTCCAGTGACACATTTTTCACATGGTATTCATATGCCATATAAATTTTATTAGAACAAAAAATGTGTAATAGTGAAAAAACACCCTCTAAGCACTATAAAATAGTTATAAAAAATATATTAAAGGGACAACGTCATCACTCTAAAATATTTGACACACAGGACATTACTGTAGAAATGTAAAGTAACCACATAAAACATGGGGCATGTGTATTTCCATGTATCTGAGCCACAATGGTCTATAAGTGGATTTATTTAGAGCACAGAGCCATATGTGTCCCTCCCGGGCTAATTGTATGCTGCATGTGTCATAGATTTCAACAAAAATATCGACCAATTAATTAATTCATTAAAGGCTTCCTGATAACTGGGGAAACAATACACAGCTGATTAATACAGTTGCCTAAGGCTTGATGGAATAACAATTAAATTGTACATAAAATATCCAAAGGACGTCCTCAAGTATTTCACAAGTAGCATAACAACTGTATTGCACAAGATAATGATCCCGTTTGGATAAATCCGATTAAGTGAAACCTTATGACAATGAAATCAGTTAAAGATGATGTCCTCCTGAGATGTATCTTGGAATAGCCAGAAAACATATAAATGCATTAGGTTTGTCCCAGTGACCCAAACTCAATGAATCCAAATCACTCAGAGAAATCCGTTTTGCGTTGTATCTGGATCCAGTTGTGTCGGATGTCTGAAATAACAGCTGACTTGAATTAAGCCATTTGTGGATATTACACCAGAGAGGCTCACATCAGAGGAACATCAATGTGGATGGGTTAAACAATTCAATGAAGTTCAGGGAAAAACCCCTGTACATACCACGTCCAGATGTCTTGGGTAGGTAGTTCCCAGTATAGAGGATGGGTCAAATTTAGACACACATCACTGTAGAGTTTGGGCTCTGGTGAATTACCCACCTGCAGCTGTTTAAATGCTCCTTTCACTATTACACGCATTTTTTGTTCTAATAGAGAGTATATGGCATATGAATACCATGGTTTGGTCCTCCATCAGTGATTATTACCTAAAGCAGAACTTGACTCTAAAGGGGAAGTTCCTCTTTATGCCTTCCTCCTCTTCTGTTTTTGTCACTGTTTGCAGAGGCAAGGAGCAGGTACCCGCTCCCACTTCCGGTCGGATCTTCAGGGCGATCCACCAGAAGGTTCTCCCCCAACAACCTTCTGGGACACATGACAGGTCCCAGAAGGCTGCAGGACCATTCACAATGCTCAGTACGGCCATGCACAGTGGGCAGTCAGCTGTGAAGCCGCAGAGCATCAAAGCCAGCTGCCATCAGTAAACATGCCATTGCTGGGACTCGAAGACCAGCGAAGAAGCGGTTCGGCTGAGCACCCTGGACAGGTAAGCATTCTTTTATTAAAAGTCAGGAGCTACAGTATTTATAGCTGCTGACTTTAATTATTTTTGAAAAGGGCTGAAAAACCACTTAGAATACTATCAGGTTGTGGTACTTAAATGATGATTGGTGCAGCCAAAGAATGATTTTTTTATATATTACTACAATAATGTCCCATATCAAAAAAAAAAAAAAAGTAAAAAAAGATCAAAACAGCATCAAAGTAATATGAAAACAGCACCAAGAAAACTATTGCAGTTCTATTACTGGAAAAGTACTCTGGTGTCATGTCTAGGGCTAAACCTGCTGATCATGAAGCAACATTGCCTGGTCTGTACAATTCTAAAGAGTTCATAAGTTCCAGTTCACAGAATCTGGTTTTCACATTAGTTGACCCATTGTTTTGTGCTGTCAGACCTTTCATGTAAGTTTAGTAGCTGAAGGTTTGCTAGCTAAGCTAATCAAAAGCCACATACGGTACTTATCATCAGCAAATGACAAAGCTTAAAAGACTTGTGGGTGTACAGTCTGTATCATCACAAACAGCTGTGGCTGAATGTTTGAATTCATTGTTCTGTCTGATGAAGCTCAAGAATAAAAACAATATATTGCAGCTGTCCTGTTGTGACTCAGATTCTGTCTTTTGCTTTAATGATTAATTTGTGATTTTATTTCTACGCTGTTGGGTATGCCACTAATTAGATTGTTTTCTCAATTTAAAATGTAAAGGCAAAGTTCTCCTATTTCACACTATATTATGCTCTTCAAATAAACAAAGTCTGAGAATATTTTTTGTGCGCTTTTTAGGATTTTCTGGATTTCTGAATAAATGGCATCTAAAATGTGATCTGTCATAAAGACAATCCTATTAAATATAGAATGCATGCATGACATTCAACATTGCCAAATGTATATTCAACAAATGTTGAAAACAATTAAGGACAGCAAAAGAAAAAAGTTGATATAATAACTAGAAAAGCTCTTTTATTGGCACTAACTGAATCCATTTTCTACAGCAATGTAGAAGGTATATTGGACCATTTCTGTATGAAAATATTTTTTTCATCTATATGTGGATGCCTAAATTAAATGGGCTGCGCCTCTAATAATTCAAAAGTACAGAACTTCCTTTACTCCTTAGTCAATAGTTTGTTCCAGTGTTCATTTGATCATGTTAAGCTTACATGATCCCATTTCTTCTGCGTTCTAGTTTACAACTGGAGGCCTGGTTGTAGATTTTCCTGTTATGTTCACAAGTGTCTGCAAGCTCACTAGGCCTTTAGTCAGCACATCAACACCACCATTAACATCCCTCATCATGCTTCACAGTTGAGATAAAGTTTGTGTTAGAATACTATGTTTTGTTTCTCTCAAATACATCACTGGAATGTAAATTCGCCAAAAAATGCAATTCTTGTCCACAAAGTGCTACTCCAGAAGTACTGTGCAAATTTTTTGGTAACTTCAAATGGGCCGCAATTTATCTTTTTTTACAGACAGAATTGGTTTACTTTGTGAAATCTTTGAGGACCACCACTCTACTCTTCTTTTTATTTTTTAGTCTTAAAAAGAGGTAGGTTTGGATTTATGCCAACCATGGTTTTGTTGCAAATCCACCAGGTTTGAATTTTGCATTGCACCAGTAAATTTATGTAAGATTTCACAAAATCTAACCTGTTTAAAACCATAATACAACATTGGCCTTTGAACTATGGTTACCAAGCTTAGAAGGGCACAATTATGCGAGTAAATAGATAAGCACCATAAAGAGGTAGGCTTACAACAGCCATATTGTTAGCGTGTGTAGGAACTGTTAGATGGTGAATAGAGTGAACTGATAATCTGTATAGAAGGAAATTAGATCTGTGCTATGCTGTGCTATTCTATGCTGTAGCTTGCAGTGGTGGTGGACTACATTGTCTTGTGTGTTCCCCTGTTGTAATCAGTACCACTGTTACTGAATTATGCAGAGCCTTAAGTGTACTATAGTAGAATTTCCAGAGAGCAGCTCCCTTTTCCTACCACAAGATGGCACTAGTGGGCATATCCTGATCTTCAAACACAGAACAGTGAATGCTGGGATATGTAGTCTGAGCCATAAATAGTTTCTCTACAGTTGCTGGAAATGCAAGGAACTACCTGACCCAATGTACGTGGAGGCATGAGGAGCCAGAGAGGGGGAGCATAAACTGAAAAGCCCAGGAAAGATCAGGGCCTGTTTGGAGATTGCCACCAACCACATTGCACTATCCAAAGAGCCACTAGTTACCACAGCAGATCACAAGACTGAGTCTGTTGGAGTAAAGGAAGCTAGAGAGCACCATCTGCGCGTTAAGGAGGCCCCTCCGAACAACACAGCTTGTTGCCAAGGAATATCAGAGGGAGAGTGGCGAGCAAGTCTTTTGACCCACCCACTACTAAGCGGCATCACTCATTCTGTTTGCCTGGGCTTAGAACACCAAGGTAACTTGTAACCCAACTATACCTTACTACTATATATATATATATAAATATCTTCATTTCACGCACCAATGTCTTTAATGGCTCCAACGTAGCTGGCAGAAAACCAACTTAGAGAACTATATATAGTGGGGACGGAAAGTATTCAGACCACCTTACATTTTTCACTCTTTTGTTATATTGCAGCCATTTGCTTAGAATTAAGGCCAAAAAGTTCTATCTTGGTCTCATCAGACCAAAGAATCTTATTTCTCACCATCTTGGAGTCCTTCAGGTGTTTTTTAGCAAACTCCATGCGGGCTTTCATGTGTCTTGCACTGAGGAGAAGCTTCTGTCGGGCCACTCTGCCATAAAGCCCCAACTGGTGGAGGGCTGCAGTGATGGTTGACTTTCTACACCTTTCTCCCATCTCCCGACTGCATCTCTGGAGCTCCCCCACAGTGATCTTTGGGTTCTTATTTACCTCTCTCACCAAGGCTCTTCTCCCCCGATAGCTCAGTTTGGCCAGATGGCCAGCTCTAGGAAGGGTTCTGGTCGTCCCAAACATCTTCCATTTAAGGATTATGGAGTCCACTGTGCTCTTAGGAACTTTAAGTGCAACAGAATTTTTTGTAACCTTGGCCAGATCTGTACCTTGCCACAATTCTGTCTCTGAGCGCTTCAGGCAGTTCCTTTGACCTCATGATTCTCATTTGCTCTGACATGCACTGTGAGCTGTAAGGTCTTATAAGGACAGGTGTGTAGCTTTCCTAACCAAGTTCAATCAGTATAATCAAACACAACTGGACTCAAATGAAGGTGTAGAACCATCTTAAGGATGATTAGACGAAATGGGCAACACTTGAGTTAAATATATGAGTGTCACAGCAAAGGGTCTGAATACTTAGAACCATGTGATATTTCAGTTTTTCTTTTTTAATAAATCTGCAAAATTGTCAACAATTCTGTGTTTTTCTGTCAATATGGGGTGCTGTGTGTACATTAATGAGGAAAAATATATATATACAGAAGCATTACTAAGACATAATATTGTGAAGGAGGGTTTTGATTAAAGTTTGAAATGTAAACTGGTGAGCACAAATGTGGAAATGCAGTGGGTTGTTTTATTTTTGTGTGTTGATATAGTTTTGGGGTGGGGAAAATCATGGGAAATGTATTGTTTGGTTGTGCGTTTTTCTTTTTTGTTGTACTATGAAAATGAATAAAAAATATTTGATTGAA
This sequence comes from Aquarana catesbeiana, assembly GCF_042186555.1. Taxonomy (NCBI): domain Eukaryota; kingdom Metazoa; phylum Chordata; class Amphibia; order Anura; family Ranidae; genus Aquarana; species Aquarana catesbeiana. Next base: position 90,511,070 of record NC_133328.1, read on the forward strand.
AAAAACAAAACTGTATACAGTTTAGCTGTTGTTGAGGGCAGTCAGCATCACAGACTATATTCTCAACCACAGGCCTAGGCTATGATCTAGCCTTTAATAAAATCAACACCTATTTGTGTTCCTTGCTGCTACTAATTTCATGAGCAGGGTTATAGTTTATGCTGGTTGTAGTTACTGTTCAAAATGGGACTTTATTAACCTAAACCTTGGGTGTGTTGCTTATGCTGTCATATTCTCCATGCTATATTTGCTGAAGTGGTGTAACTGGTATTGTCAGTGAGGCAGAGGCCTTGAACAGAGCCGAGGCAAGAGCAAAGGACCCGATGTAACTAAAGGCTCCTGCGGGAGTGGCGCTGCACTTTGTTCAAAGATTTATTCACATACTCCCTTGTTGGGATTATTGTTCATGTATCATCAGCATGCCATTGCTTGCTAGCCGTTGGGCCTTCCTTTATGGAGGTCTTTAATCTATATCCTATTATTGAGGTCTTTTTTAATTTAATTTTTCTTTGTGCTTGATTTGAGAGCAGCAGTCATTTCTTGCTGCTATTCTGTCAGTGTCAAAGCTGATTTTTTCAAAAAGTTTTTTTTTATGTTAGGCTTCAAAAATGTTTTATATACAGTACTGTGCAAAAATTTTAGGCAGGTATGAAGTAAGCTGTAAAGTAAAAATGCTTTAAAAATATATATTTTAATAGTTTCTTTTTTAAGTTACAAAATGAAAAGTGATTGAACAGAAGAAAAATTGAAATCAAATAAATATTTGGTGTGACTACCCTTTGGCTTCAAACTAGCATTACTTCTTCTAGGTAGGATTTAGATTTTTTTTCTGTTGACTCACATTTTAAAAATTTAAAAAATAAACTGATAAGTGATAAGTTCGCCTTAAAAATAAAAAATAAAATAAATTAACATTTTTTTTGCATGTAAATATGCATTTATTATTTTTTTGTAAAGGGCCTATAAAGCATTGCACCCACTATCAGAAAATCATAGGTGTAATGAGACCGTCCTGAAGACTGTCTATGTATCTGTCTGGCCGTACCTCCAATAAGGCCAGACAGTTACACTGTGACAAGAAGAATGAATGAACTACCACCGCACTCAACAGCGCCATAGTAATTCATTGAGGACAATAAGCCGACAGCAAAGACTGTCAGACCTAGTTTTCCCATTCAAAGAACACAGACAGGCAGAGACCCACACGGCCACTTTTGTTGCAGATTGTGACAGCTAGCTGGAGGAAAAGATCCCACTGCCAGCTGTCAGAATGGGGGATCAGGGGGAACGGGGGCCAGTGCATCTGTAACATGTTACATGTTACACTGTGAATATGGGTGTAACATGTAACATGTTACAAAAGGTGGACTTATCCTTTAAAATGTATATTTTTTAAATTATTTTTACTTTACAGCATTTCCTACTGTAACACCTGCCTAAAACCCTAAAACTTTTTCCACAGTAATACTATATATATATATATATATATATATATAGAGAGAGAGAGAGAGAGAGAGAGAGAGAGAGAGAGAGAGAGAGAGAGAGAGAGAGGGCTTCCACCATCAAGCTGCTTGTAAACGTAATCAGTTTTTCTTGGTCTCTCAAAACAGGCAAATACAAATAGCTTTGTTCGGCAAAAGTAAAGCAAACAGTTCATAGTTCTGATATAAAGAAAACACCCAACTCATATCATAGTGCAACAGATTCACTTAAAAACAGATTCACTGCCAGACTCTTAGCCCAAAACTGGGTTTAGGGTTCCCACTTGTCTCAGGGTGCCACAAAGGCTGCAGTGGTTTAGCAACAGACACCTCAGTTGCCAGAGAGTTCACCCTTGCTCACTGACAACTATGAACAGAAAATGTAGTCATGGACTTATAGAAGTGGACAAATGCACATATAGAAGAACTGAGCACCATAAAAACAACTTTATTTTGTACCATTAACCACTTGTCGACCGTACTATAGCCAAATGATGGCTACAGTGTGGCCGGCTAGTTCTGGGAGCCATCATGGATTGGGGTAAAGAGCCAATCACAGTGGCCCTTTACCACATGATCGCTCCATCCAATGATGGAGCGATCACTTTGTCAACAAGCCAAGATCATGCCCGGTTCAGCTCATGCTGCTGCAGTGTTTCTCTCGCCTCTTCTCACATGCTGTATCGGTGTGAGGAGAGGAGAGAGAAACACCGTAGCAGTGTGAGTTGGCTTGATCCTACACAGTGCCTACAGTGCCATCACAGTGCCACCAGTGCCCCATACAGTGTCATCACAATGCCTACAGTGCCATCAGTGCCCCATACAGTGCCATCACAGTGCCATCAGTGCCCCATACAGTGCCATCACAGTGCCTACAGTGCCCTTACAGTGCTATTAGTGCCACTACAGTGCTATCAGTGCCAATACAGTGCCTCTACAGTGCTCATCAATGCCCTACAATGCCACTACACTGCATATCAGTGCCACTATAGTGCCACTACAGTGCTCATCAGTGCCTCTACAGTGCTATCAGTGCCACTACATTGCCATCAGTGCCATTGCAGTGCTCATCAGTGCCATACGGGGCCTCTACAGTGCTCATCAGTGCCCTACGGTGTCACTACAGTGCTCATCAGTGCCACTACAGTGCTTCTCAGTGCCACTAAAGTGATCATCAGTGCCCTATGGTGCTACTTCAGTGCTCATCAGTGCCACTACAGTGCAACTCAGTGCCCTATAGTGTCCATCAGCGAGTGCTTATCAGTGCCATCAGTGCACATCAGCGCCTTACAGTGCACATCAGTGAGTGCTTATCAGTGATCATCAGTGATCTACAGTGCCATCAGTGCCCTACAGTGCCATCAATGAGTGCCCATCAGTGCCACTAAAGTGCTCATCAGTGATACTACAGTGCCCTATTAGTGCCCATCAGCGAGTGCTCATCATGTGTTTTGGGGTGTAATTTTTGGTATGTACATGCTATGTGTAAGAAATATCTTATAAATGGACAACTTTGTGTAAAAAAATGTGTGTTCATTTTCTTTACACATTTTCCAAAAACTGGAAAAAATGACATGTTCAAAAGACTCATTATGCCTTGCAGAATATAAGTTGGGGTGTTTTCTTTCCATAATGGAGTCATTTTTTGGGTGTTTCCATTGTCCTGGTGCTCCAGGGCCTTCAAAGGTGTAAAAGCTAGTCAGGAAATTAGATGTGTAATTTATGCTCCTAGAATGCCTGAAGGTGGCTATTTGGATGATGGGCCTCTCTATGTGGCTAGGCTGTGAAAAAGTCTCACACATATGGTATCGCCATTCTCAGGAGGAGTAGCAGAATGTGTTTTGGGGTGTAGTTGCAAGTATGCATATGCCATATGAGAGAAATAACCTGTTGGTATGACAAATTTGTGGAAACAAAATCTTAATTTTGCAAAGAATTGTGGGAAAAAATACAGCTTCAAAAAACTCACCATGCCTCTTACTAAATACCTTGGAATGTCTACTTTACAAAAAAGGGTCATTTGGGGGGTATTTGTACTTGTATTCAGGCTTGTGTAGTGTCTCAAGAAATTATATAGGCAGTCAGTACATCAGGTGTAATCAGGTGTACTAGAGGTAGACTATATGCAAATCAGGTGAAAAAACTGTCAATGAAAAAGAGACAATTCCACAGTAGTGGACCAATTAATCTACAAATCTCCTAAATATTAACATTGTGATAAAATCAACATAAAAGGCCCATACGTAATAAAAAGTGTCCATAGCATATCCAAAAAATATATGCTAACATATGCAAATCAATATGATATTACAGTCCAATTTAAAGGGATGGCAAAATAGTGTGAAACAATAGTGAAACAAAATCTCGTTGCTACATGGCAACGCTGATACAGTGACTCCATGTGTGTGAAGGAAGCTATGAGGAGATCACAAAACTGAATCACTTGGCATGTTTGGAATTTTAACAAGGCAATTTGAATCTTTTATGATGTAAGTGCATTACTTTTAATCAACTGATTACCTTAAGGTGTTTTAACACTATTGGAGGCTCTGTCTCAATTTCTATCCCCACATGTGTAGAGTGTCTTTATTGATCTGGATGGAGATTGGCGTGTTTAAGCGGATCTTCAATAACATTTAATAAGGCGATATTTGCCATACATGAGAGTGAATGGCAACAGCATCTGGTGAGCTTTATTCTTAAATAGTGGAAGTGGCACACATAACTTTGGTGAAACATTTTGGTGGATCAACGAGATTTTGTTTCGCTATTGTTTCACACTATTTTTTCATCACTTTAAAGGAGTTGTAAACCCTCTAAGTTTTTCACTTTAATGCATTCTTTGCATTAAGGTGAAAAATCTTCTGTGCTGCCCCCCGGAGCCTCCCTTTTTTCTTACCTGAGCCAATTGTTCCAGCGACAGGGACAAGCACAGCAGCTCAAGCTGCTGTCTCAGGTCCTCATTGGATAAATTGATAGCAGCAGGAGCCATTGATTCCTGCTGCTGTCAATCAAATCCAATGACACAAGAGCCGGGGGGCAGGGCCAAGTTCTGCTGTCTGTGTCAATGGACGCAGCAGCAGGACTCGGGAGCGCGCCCGCATGAGTGCCCCCATGGAAAGCAGGTTTCCGCTGGGGCACTCGAGAAGAGGAGGAGCCAGGAAGGCCGCCGGGGGCCCCCAAAAAAGGGGGGTCGGGGCCGCTCTGTGCAAAACACTTGCACAGAGCAGGTGAGTATAACATGTTTATTATTTAAAAAAAAATAAAACCTTTACAATCACTTTAAGTTATACTGTATTACCATATTGATTCGCATATGTTAGCATATATTTTTTGTATATGCTATATGGACAATTTTTATTATGTATGGGCCTTTTATGTTGATTTTATCACAATGTTAATTTTTAGGAGATTTGTAGATTAATTAGTGTGCTAATGTGGAATTATTAGTCTCTTTTTCAAATTGACATTTGTTTCACCTCATTTGCATGTTTATTAAATATTAAGTGGCAGCACAAACAGGTGTTTTTCATTATTGCAGCGCGCACACATATATATTGTAGAATCTATAACCTTCACAAAGACCAAATAATATACACTGATTTGGGTTATTTTTTACCAAAGCTATGTAGCAGTATAAATTTTGGTCAAAATGTACGAAGAAAATTTACTAAGTAGCAAAATTTCATAACAGAAACAAAGAAAAATGCATTTTTTTACAAAATGTTCTGTCTTTTTTATTTATAGTGCAAAAAATAAAAACCCAGCAGTGATTAAATACCACCAAAAAAAACTATATTTGTGTGAAAAAAGGGCAAAAATGTCATATGGGTACAGTGTGAGAGCGTTTAAAGCTGAAAATTGGCCTGGTTAGGAAGGGAGTAAAAGTGCACAGTGGGCAAGTGGTTAAAAATCTATTACGCAACCATAAAAAGATTAAAAATTGCTCTCCACATAGGGCATCACAACATGCAAATATTCCAATTACAGTTCACATGTGGAAGTGTTTCAGGAATCCTTCTTCAAGAGCACATGATAGAATCTAGGAGGTACAATTACATGTGTTAAGTGACTAATTTCTCAATTGCAAAGTTACATTGCACATTGTAATACATGGATAAACACATAATATAACATACCAGTACATTGGAACCCACTCATAATCTTTAATAGAAGAATATCAGCCAGTAGAGTAGACTGGAATTCATAGCATGTGTATGTTGCCCATAGAGGTGCAAATAAGTAAGCCAAGATGAAGGCTCTGCCTCTTGGATGGGAATTTAGGGTACATTCAGTAAACAAAACCAAAAAAAAATTCCCAGCTCCCACCTATAACTGCTCTTCACATCAAGGAGCACATGGATGGTGACACATGTCAAACAAAACCAAATAAAATTCCCAGCTCAACTCAACAACCAGCCTGCAAAAAAACAAATTGTCCTGGATAATGGATAGATAGAGAGCAGGTAAGCTGGGAGGGAGCCCACCCCTCCTTATAGGCACAGGGGCACACTGGACGCCCACAGCATAGCACAATGGCTGCAAAGGTGTCCAGTGTATCCTCTCACCAGGCTTAGCTGCCCTCTATCTATCCATTATTATGCATGTGCTTTCACTGTGGAGGCTCTCAAAAATTAATAGGAGTTAGGACTGCAGATAATACATGAAGTGGCTCTGCAGTCTACTCATGTATTTGCAATTGTGTGCAAGCTAAACCCCTGTTTTTAATGCAAACTGTTATGCCCCGTACACACGATCCTATTTTCCAGCAACAAATGTTGGATGTGAGCTTGTTGGCAGAAAGTCCGACCGTGTGTATGCTCCATCAAACATTTGTTGTCGGACTTTCCGCCAACAAATGTTGGCTAGCAGGTTCTCAAATTTTCCACCAACAAATTTTTGTTGTCGGACTTTCCCGATCGTGTGTACACAAGTCCGTCGCACAAGTAATTGTTGGCCAACATTTGTATGACCGTGTGTATACAAGACAAGTTGGAGCCAAAAACCTTTGAACAAAAATTCATGGTTTTGTTGCCGGAAAGTCCAATCGTGTGTTCGGGGCATTAGACAGGATAAATTGTTTTTTTTGCAGGCTGTTGGTGAGTTACTGGGGATTTTCTTTGGTTTTGTTTGACATGCGTCACCTTTCCTTGTGCTCCTTGCTGCGAGGGCCAGTTATAGGTGGGGGCAGTGGTCATTTGTTTGTACATTCAGCCAATGGTCTTTTACACATGATCTATGAAAGACATATATATATATAAAGAAAAAAGGGGATACCATGAGCAATACCAACAAAAATAAAGGGCCTACCTTAAAATAAGAGGATCATCTTCCCAATGGCAAACCGTTCACAGCATGCTATTGCATTGTTGTGCAAGAACAGTGTACACTAAAAGCACCTCGCTTCAGCCCCCCTCCCCTATTGTCATGGTTACAATAGAAATTAGACAGGCATCTGCCAAAAGGAAAATGACAGGCAGGACAAATGCAGAGGTGTTGTGTGTTGGTGCTGCCCTTTGAGCATATAGGGATCCTGCCCCTAGAAGTTATTTCCATATCTAAATTTGTTTGTGTTGTGGCTAGGCTGTAACCGGTCTGCATTGTTTCTTACTTTATTTTGGATGTTTAGCTTTTTGGGATACCTTAGCTTAGTAGGTTGATTGGCTCCACTTGTTACTGCAAGGAGGCTCCAGTAAGCAGTGCAGAAGGATTACCTTTTGGAGTTATGAATATTTATGTGACCCACCAATCCTTGAGGAGTTGTATTCAAAGGTATGGTTTGAAGACATGATAAATGTATGGAAGCATAACTCTTATGCAGCGTACACACGACCGGACTTTCCAGCAGACTAGGTCCAACGGTCTTCCCGACGGACTTCCGGCGGACTTCCGACGGACTTTCTGAACGGACGGACTTGCCTACACACGACCAGACTTTCTGGCAGACTAGGTCCGCCGGTCTTCCCGACGGACTTTTGACGGCGTTGCGGCGGACTTTACGAATCAATGGACTTGCCCACACACGGACAAGTCCGTTCATTTTGAAAATGACTCGGGTGCGACGGGACTAGAAAAGGAAGTCAATCTCGCCGCTTATATCGGTGAGATTGACACCTTGTGGGCCCCATCGCAGGGTATACCAGACCCTTATCCGAGCATGCAGCCTGGCCGGTCAGGAAGGGGGGTGGGGACGAGCGAGCGTGCTGGGACTGTGACGTCATAAGGGGACGGGGTCACCGAGAGACATAACCCGGTGACCCCGCCCCATGCCTATATAAGTCATTACGCACCGTCCACACAGCATTACAGTGGGAGAGAGCGTTGTGTCAACATTGGAAGAAGAGGGAAGAAGACGACGCAGAAGACTGGGCCACCGCTAGAAAAAGATCGGCAGACGATAGCGGAGGAACCCGGCAGAAGAACTGGACACCAGGAGAAGAGACCGAATACCGGGAGAAGAGGCTGGAGAGAGTGGAGAAGTCAGAAGAAGACCAAGGTTGTCGGGAAGAGGTCCTTGTCCTCATCAACATGGGGACAAGGTGCTTTGGAGTGGGGGGCCGCAGGGCGCCCCTCCCCCAAAGCACCCACCCCCTCATGTTGGTGGCATGTGGCCTGGTATGGTTCAGGATGGGGGGACGCTCGCTCATCCCCACCCCCTTTCCTGACCAGCCGGGCTGTGTGCTTGGATAAGGGTCTGGTGTGGATTTTGGGGGGACCCCCATGCCATTTTTTCGGCGTAGGGGGTTCCCTTTAAAATCCATACCAGACCTAAGGGACATCGTTGCCTCCCCCCGCACTTGCTGCAATAGGAAAATGTGTTTTTCCTATTGCAGCGAGCACGAGATGTAGCACCCTGTCGGATCACACTGGAAACATTCTAGCGGACCAGCATACAGATGAATGGGCTTTCCGATAGGAACTGAGTCCAGCGGAGTTTCGGCAGGAAGATTTGAAGCAAGTTTCAAATCTAAAGATTGTCAGATTGACGACCGAAGCGGTCTGTCGGAAGTCCGATGCAGCCCACACACGGTCGGATTGTCCGCCGGATTTGGCCGTCGGATTAGTGCGGCCGAAAAGTCCACCCGTGTGTACGCCACTCTACTCTCCTCAGGCTTCTCTGTGGGAGGACCAGTGTGAAGAATTGCTCTTTTGTCTGAGCTTCAGCATGTGCTAAAGGCCCAAAGAATTAGGGGCAGGAGTGTATACCTGAAAGGAGTTGGGCTGAAAAGGAGTCTTCTTAATTAAATGTGCTGCAGAGGTGTTGGGCAGAAGTTATTATCTGGACATTATGAGACGGATTCATTACTCCCCAAACTCAAACCCAGATATGTTTGTATACTTACTGAGGGACAGAGTCTAGATTAGCAAGAGAAAGATTATGACTGTTCTTACATCATAGATTTGTCTGGCTGCACCCTCTTTTACAAAATTTATTTAAAGGGTGATACTAAAGAGCCTGTTTTTGTTTCAGAACATCTGTCCTCCGTTTTGTGTTTTTTAGGTATCTTGCACCCCTAAAACCCCTCTTCTATTTTAGAGTTCATCAATAAATGGTAAAAAGACTAAAGTGACTGGCACCCAACTTTTTTCACCCCACCATACAACTAGGACCAGGCCTTGATTAATGAGATGCTAAACCACTGCTCAGGGGTAGGGGGGTGATACATACACAATGTTTTGATGTGCGGTAAATCATGTGCAACAAAAGCACCACAAATTTACCTACCACCATAGTTAAATAAGCCAGGAAATTGACAGGCCTAAAATACAGTAAGAGGCAGAGGTGCTTCTCATGGAGATAGCAAGATAGATAGCAGTGGTGCCAAGGCTGCATACAAAGTTGTCTACTAATTCAGCCAAGCTCTTCTTTAATATAAACTCAGACAGAAATTAAAGAAATTGAGTTCTAAGGAATTATAATTTGTCCTGGGGTTTATATGTGCCTATAAGGCTGTTACTTGTAGCACAGTAGTTACAGAGAATTTTGTGGGACTGTGGCAAACCGATGCAGTGCATACTGTGAGTAGGCTATAATGAATCCTTAAGCTATAAACCACACTCAATATCACTAAGTTGCCCTGCCTATTGTTTGCTGTGGTGTGATGTACATGCCACATTATCACTTCCCCTGGTTGTAACTTTTTATACAAATCTTAAGTTAGGAGGTTTAATATTAATCAGACATCTATGTAAAATTGAAAGTTATTGGTCTTGTTACTGGGCTAAAGGCAGCTATTTTATTGCAAAATAATCATACACACGACCATGTTTATTGAAAGGAAAAATAAAATGTCATTTTAATATTAAAATAAAATTTAAAACTCTTGTAATGTTTGACGTCTTTATCAATATATCATTTTTTTCTGGTAGGTCAAAATATAAAAATACAGAAAAATTAATTGTGTCAAATTAACAATGCCATATACAATAAAATATATATATATATTGTAATAGTGAGAGTCCTTGTTTCTATGGAAATTAAGCAAAATTGAACACAGAGTCTGCATGTCGGCAGACTGCAGAGCTACAGAGCATAGCTTTGAAACTGAGAAAACTGTTTTGGCAGATTTCTCCGGATTTTGCTATGTTCGGATGGGGCTCTGTAGTTTGGAGATCCCGCAGAGACTTGGGTGGGATGGGATCTCCAACCCTGTGTCCAGGTCCTATGGATAGCCAGCAGGTTGTATGCCCAGGTGCACACAGCCCATATAACGAGGAGCTGGTGAGAGCAGAGGGTGGAGAGTGAGTAGCTTGCTACTGCTGTGTGAAGACAGACCTGTGTCTGGAGAGCGGTCTGCCCTGGGGGAGACTGCAGCCTATGTAAAGGGGATTCTTTGCCCAGGGACTGGGAAAGGCTGGCCAGCCTTGAGAGTTGGGGAGACTGAGGAAGCCAGTGAGTCCAGGGGGGCTGGAAAGAATCGCCAAATCTGTTGAGAGCAAGCAGAGGAACTGCTGTCAAGAGAGCCAGGTGGCTTGGTATGTTTTCCTTATTTTTGGAGTGCTTAATGAAGTTACACCCCTGCGTGGGAATCCTGAATGGACCTTTTTGCTTTTGTTTTTTTGTTTAATAAATGTGGGTTACCAGGCCCTTAACTATAACGCCTGTCTGATGTGGACTCACTGTACTTTTCCAAGTAGAATGTACTTCTACTCTGTCATTGGTATACAATAATACATTTGATGAATAAGATATACACATCATGATGTATCTATTATATTGTTCAACAAGTGAAAGAATATTTTTCATACAGTGTTCTGTCTAACGGAAATAATGTGATGCTCTGTCTAACATTAATAAATAAGATCATACACAGTGTACTCTGGGAGCATAAAGACAGAAAAATATTTTCTCCTTGTCTAGGTACTAATTTGTTATCTGTGAGAAAATAATATTTTTCACAAGAGCTCTGTCATATTTGCATAGCATGTGACATTATAGTCAGAGGGTGTCTTGTGTTTAAAAAAGTGCTGCATTTTTAGTGATCATTTTACGCTGACCGTGTTGATCATCAGGGAACCAGCATGTCTGATTTGCAAACTCTTCAAGATTTTTGAGCAGGACTGATCAGCATGTCTCTGGGGAAGACAAATAAAAACTTGATTATGAACATTTTTATCAAGCACATAAAATACCTGTTGATCTTGCCAGAGAGTCAATGTTAAAGCTGGCACGCACAGCATGAATATTGGCCGGTTCAACCGAAACCAGCTGACATTCTGTCTGTGTGTACAGCAGCCTGTCCAACAGAAGCTGGCCTAACTTCTGGCTTCTGTGGAACAGGCATGCTGGGAAACCAGCAGCTGATCGGCATCCGATCAGAGTTTGGAGCCAATGGCTGCGAGCGCTGACCAGTGTGTTCTGGTGGGGGGTCCCCCTGTCAGAACACAATAGCTCAATGGGGGGATCGCTGTATTAACATTGCATAGTTAGTACAGTGAGCACTTCACAAGCTCCTCAGTTTTTTTTTTTTTATTCAACCCACTGGCTAAAACGAAACACAACTTACAGTGTGTACCAGGAATTACTCCCTGTGAGCTGAAAAGGCAGCATAAACAATGTTATCTCTCTTTTGTAAACTACTAATCCTACCAATCCACTATGGAATTAAGATGAACAAAGGCAAACCTAATCTAGATCCAGGGGCCAGTTTTTTTTTTTTTTTTTTTTTTTTTTTGGGGGGGGGGGGGGGGGGTTATTTTGTAGAAAGTACTGTTTTCACCTGTTCATTTTTTACATCTCAGTTCTGTTCATCACCTGAAGCCTCATTGCTGTCAGTTCCTGTCTACATGCATAACCTTCAGTAGTAGCTAAACATCATTGGTCAAAGCAGCATCCTTATGGTGACATATGACATGGTGACAGCGAAATATGGTTGAACAATGAATGTCGGCATGGTCACTTAGATTATTCACTGGGAGTGAATGTGACAGGGTGACAGAAGAGCAAATGGGGAAATAGGAAAGGGCATTGTCACCCCATAAACAGATTGAATTAGATTCTGAAATTACATTAACATGTTAAAGATTATATGAAAATGTAGTCATTGGATTTAGATTTTATTTAAGTCTAGCTTTCTCCTCACATCCTAAGACGTAAAAGGAAGAAAGGGAAAGCACACTTTTGACAACTGTCACCAGAACAGGTGTCTCTATTGGGAGGTCTCTTTCTATTAGTAATAGTAATAATAATTTGTTACCTCTAAAATGTTTGATTTCTCCCCACTTGTCACCCTGAAAACTGTGAGAGTAAATCCCCTCCTTGGAGTTGCAAGTAGGGGTAAAAACCTGAAAAAGTTTTAATTCCTCTCAACTTGCAAAATAAATTTGGCATCAGTTGTACCTTAACTGCACTGCTGCCTTCTAATAATCGTGGAAGTGAATCACTTATCAGATCATAATACCCCAAGTTAAATTTTAAAATCACCCAGCAAATCTCTTGTAGAAATTTAGCACTGAAGAGACTGTCACCAGGTTGACAAAACTGGCAATTCACCAGAATGTAGGACCTCAATAATCCAGAAGAAAACATGCGTATATCATGCAACATAATCCAGGATCAGTGAAGCTAAAGAGGCTCCTAATGCCTCCCCGGTACATAGGAAGATATTTCCCCAAAAGCATAAAACAAAACAATACTCCAATCATGCAGAATCTCTGAAATGTATTTACAAAAAAACAAACAAAAAAACCCCCACTATAACAAGCCAGAAAATCTTACATGTAAAGCGCTGTCGCTCCATCTCAGGCAATAACATGTGATGTTGGTATTCTCACTCTTTCCAATGCTTTTTGTCCAACAGGACATCCTTAGGGGATAACAGTACTGACATGATGAATCCATGCATACATTGATCCCACCAATCATAATAACACCAATCTACTCAGTTAACTAATTTGCCAAACAAAACATAATGGTATTGGTGCACAGGAAAATATTAAAGAAACAATACCTAACCATATTAATATGCAACAATATGCTGATCCACTGGGATTTTCACGCACAACCATCTATAAGGTGTACAGTGAATGGTCCAAAAAAGAGAAAATATCCAGTGAGCGCCAGTTGTGTGGATGAAAATGCCTTGTTGATGTCAGAGGAGAATGGGCAGACTGGTTCCAGATGATAGAAAGGCAACAGTAACTCAAATAACCACTCGCTGCAACCAAGGTATGCAGAACACCATCTCTGAATGCACAACACATTGAACCTTGAAGCAGATGGGCTACAGCAACAGAAGACCACATCAGACACCACTCCTGTCAGCTAAGAACAGGAAACTGAGGCTACAATTCGCACAGGATCACCAAAATTGCACAATAGGAGATTGGAAAAACGTTGCCTGGTCTGATGAGTCTCGATTTCAGCTGCGACATTCAGATAGTAGGGTAATAATTTGGCATAAAAAACATGAAAGCAAGGATCGATTCTGCCTTGTATCAACGGTTCAAGCTGGTGGTGTAATTGTGTGGGGGATATTTTCTTGGCACACTTTGGGCCCCTTAGTACCAATTGAGCATCATTTAAACACCACATCCAGTCCATCACCTTTACCCTCAGCTTCTTTAGTAAGGCAGTGGTCGTCTTGGAGGTGTGTTTGGGGTCGTTATCAAGTTGGAATACTGCCCTGCGGCCCAGTCTCCGAAGAGGAGGGGATCATGCTCTGCTTCAGTATGTCACAGTACATGTTGGCATTCATGGTTTCCTCAATGAACTGTAGCTCCCCAGTGTCAGCAGCACTCATGGAGCCCCAGACCATAACACGCCCACCACCATGCCCACACTTGTCTTTGTACACCATCTGAACCAAATACGTTTATCTTAGTCTCATCAGACCACAGGACATGGTTCCAGTAATCCATGTCCTTAGTCTGCTTGTCTTCAGCAAACTGTTTGAGGGCTTTCTTGTGCATCATCTTTAGAAGAGGTTTCCTTCTGGAATGACAGCCATGCAGACTAATTTGTTGTACAGCATATGAGCACTGACAGACTGACCCCCCACCCCTTCAACCTCTGCAGCAATGCTGGGAGCACTCATACATCTATTTCCCAAAGACAACCTCTGGATATGGCGCTGAGCACGTGCACTCAGCTACTTTGGTCAACCATGACGAGGCCTGTGCTGAGTGGAACCTGTCCTGTTAAACCACTGTATGGTCTTGGTCACTTTGCTGCAGCTCAGTTTCAGGGTCTTGGCAATCTTCTTATAGCCTAGGCCAGTGATGGCTAACCTTGGCACCCCAGATGTTTTGGAACTACATTTCCCATGATGCTCATTGTACTCTGCAGTGTAGTTGAGCATCATGGGAAATGTAGTTCCAAAACATCTGGGGTGCAACGGTTTGCCATCACTGGCCTAGGCCATCTTTATGTAGAGCAAAAATTATTTTTTTAGATCCTCAGAGAGTTCTTTGCCCTGAGGTTGAACTTTCAGTGACCAGTATGAGAGGGTGACAGTGATAACAACAAATTTAACACACCTGCTCCCCATTTACACCTGAGACCTTGTAACACTAACAAGTCACATGACACCGGGGGAGTGAAAATGGCTAACTGGGCCCAATTTGGACATTTTCACTTAGGGGTGTACTCACTTTTGTTGCCAGCAATTTATACATTAATGGCTGTGTGTTGAGTTATTTTTAGGGGACAGCAAATTTACACTGTTATACCAGCAGTACACTCACTACTTTACATTGTAGCAAAGTGCCATTTTCTTCAGTGTTGTCACATGAAAAGATATAATAAAATATTTACAAAAATGTGAGGGGTGTACTCACTTTTGTGAAATACTGTATATATACATAACTAAAAAGTGTGGAATTGGGATACAAAGAGGATTGGTTTATTCCTCATAGTGGAGACCTTGGTATCTGATAAATTCATGTGTTTCTTTTTAAGTACTGTAGCAGGGTAACCTCTTCTAATGAGCCTCCCCTCCATTTCATCAAGACAATTTTAATGATCCAAGGGATTATTCACTATTCTAGTTACCCAACTTAGTTGACTCCTAGGTATAGATTTGAATACCACTACGGGATGAAACCTCCTAAAATGTAACAATTGATTGTGATCCTGTCATGTACCTGGCGGATGAGCCTGATGTTTAGTGGAAAGGCTTTCTCATACAACCCCGGATCAAGGGCCACCGATGTTGCAACAGTGGCCCAAGAGCCTGGTGGTGTATGGGTGTTTAGATCGTCTTCGGTGTATTAGATGTGCCACCAGGATAGACCAGTAGATTGAATGGCAGATGTTGTCAGTTCAGCTGATGCAGCAGGAAACAGGAACAGGAAGCAGGCTGATAGATTCAGAGCTGAGGAGACACTGAATACATAGTCAGACAAGCCGAGTATGGTAACAGATGATCAGATGCAGATATAGACAACAGGCAAAGAATGGTCAGGATACAGGCAGAGTTTGGCAACAGGATGTCAAGCAGTAGAGAGGTAAATGTAGTCAACAAGGCAAGCTGGGACCAGGGTAACAGACGGCAAGCGTAGTTAGAGTGAGCTGGGTCAAACACAGGAATCAGAATCGGGATCCCAGGAACAGGTTTCACAGGTACAAGCTTCATATCAGACAGCAAAGTCTCTGTTCATCTGAGGGGTTTAAATATAGTGGATGGGCACCAGACTCACTGGTGTGTGCGGTCGTGCACATGCACGTCCCCTGTGCATGCGCGCATTCATGAGCCAGGTCAATACCTGACAGATCCATTGGTTTAATAAACAGGTCGCTATCAATGCCACTATCCTTCATTCAAAGTAGTGTATCCATAAACTAAATTTCAGTTTTACTACACATGAATGTTGTTAAACTTCAAGCCAGGTATGAGATGATTTAAATACTCATTGAATAATAGTAGGGTTCCAATGCCCCCCCCCCACAGCAAACACGTCATCAATGAACCTTTACCACCCTTGGCAGTAATCCACAAAAAGACTATTATCGTAGATAAATGAGGTCTCAAGCATATCCATAAATGTGTTTGCATATGGGGGTGCGACTTCGGAACCCATAGCTGCCCCTTGAAGCTGCAGAAAAATGTGATTCCTTAAAAAGGAAATAGTTTTTCTCAAGTGCAATCTTCAATAAATCCAGCAGGAAAGAAATCTGTCTATCATCATATCTCTGTGAATGTATCAAGAGTTGTCGGCAACTTGGCATGCTTCTACACCTAATTCATGGGGAATGACAGTGTAAAGACTGGATACATTTCATGTGACAAGAAAGGAGCCGGGCACAACACAAATTTTTCTCACTTTCTTAAGAAAATCGATAGTATCACATGTATATGAATTTGTATTTTTCTAGATATTTTGCTAATGGTGTTGTGACCGATTCCACTCCTGACACAATAGGACGGGTTAATAGGATCTTTGTGGATTTTTTGCAAAACATATACAGTGCCTTGAAAGTATTCATACCCTTTGAAATTTTCCACATTTTGTCATGTTAAAACCAAAAACATAAATGTGTTATATTGGGGTTTTATGTAATAGACTAACACAAAGTGGGACATAATTATGTAGTGGAAGGAAAATGATAAATGGTTTTCAAAATTTTTTTACAAATAAATATCTGAAAAGTGTGGAGTGCATTTCTATTCAGCCCCCTTTACTCTGATACCACTAACTAAAATTTAGTGGAACCAATTGCCTTCAGAAGTCACTTAATTAGTAAATAGAGTCTACCTATGTGTAATTTAATCTCAGTATAAATACAACTGTTCTGTGAAGCCCTCAGAGGTTTTTTAGGGAACCTTGGTGAACAAACAGCATCGTGAAGGCCAAGGAACACACCAGACAGGTCAGGGATAAAGTTGTGGAGAAGTTGCCTTAATCAAGTCGCCTTAGAGTGCCCTAGTCGTACAGTTCAGGTACTCTGAGGATTTTTGATGATTGCAGATCTAGAGAGCAAAAATTCTTATTGGTGAGATACAATGTTACCTGTTTGTAAAGCTTGCTCTCTTGATCCACCCTTCACCCCCCCCCCCCCCTTCCTGAACTATTTTGCAGTTTTATAAAATATACTATACCTGTGTTATTGTAAGTTTATTCTGTTGTCGTCTGTGTATGACCCAAGTACTTTCTGATAATTTTACTGTTGAAAAGTGTACTGTCCTTTCCTGTTGGGAATGTTTTTTATTTTTTTTTCATTAAAAAAATTCAATAAATATGCAATTTAATAAAAAAAGTTGTGGAGAAGTTTAAAGTAGGGTTAGGTTATAAAAAAATATCCCAAGCTTTGAACATCTCACTGAGCACTGTTTAATCCATCATTTGAAAATGGAAAGAGTATGGAACAACTGCAAACCTACCAAGACATGGCCATCCATCTAAACTGACAGGCCGGGCAAGGAGAGCACTAATCAGAACAGCAGCCAAGAGGCCCATGGTAACTCTGGAGGAGCTATAGAGATCCACAGCTCAGGTGGGCGACTCTGTCCACAGGACAACCATTAGTCGTGCACTCCACAAATCTGGCCTTTATGGAGGAGTGGCAAGAAGAAAGGCATTGATGAAGGAAAGCCATAAGAAGCCCCATTTGCAGTTAGCGAGAAGCCATGTGGGGGGACACAGAAAACATGTGGAAGAAGGTGCTTTGGTCAGATGAGACCAAAATTGAAATTTTTGACCTAAAAGCAAACACTGCACATCACCCTGAACACTCCATCCCCACTGTGAAACATAGTGGTGGCAGCATCATGTTGTGGGAATGCTTTTGTTCAGCAGGGACAGGGAAGCTGCTCAGAGTTGATGGGAAGATGGATGGAGCCAAATACAGGGCACTCTTAGAAGAAAACCTGATAGAGCCTGCCAAAGACTTCAGACTGGGGCGGAGGTTTACCTTCCAGCCGGACATCAACCCTAAACATACAGCCAGAGCTACAATGGAATGATTTAGATCAAAGCATATTCATGTGTTAGAATGGCTTAGTCAAAGTCCCAGACCTAAATCCAATTTAGAATCTGTGGCAAGACTTGAAAATTTCTGTTCACAGATGCTCTCCATCCAATCTAACAGAGCTATTTTGCAAAGAAAAACAGGCAAAATGTCACTCTCTAGATGTGCAAAGCTGGTAGAGACATAACCAAAAAGACTTGCAGCGGTAATGGCAGCGAAAAGTGGTTCTACAAAGTATTGACTATTGGCTTTTCAGATATATATTTGTAAAACATTTTGAAAACCATTTATCATTTTCCTTCTACTTCACAACCAGGGCCGGACTGGCCTATCGGTATACCAGGGCATTTCCCAGCAGGCCACTTGCCCTGGGACCGATCTGAGCTATGGCTGCAGGCAGCGTTCCCCCTCTCTCCCTCCCTTACACAGCGGGAGGCCGCTGTGTCTCGGAACTGACTCTGGTGTTCAGCCGTGGTGTGACAAAAGTCCCGCCCTCCTCCTAGACCAGATTGTGTGATAGACAGAACACTGCGTCTATCACACGATCTGGTCTAGGAGGAGGGCGGGACTTTTGTCACAGCGTGGCCGAACATCAGAGTCAGCTCCGAGATACAGCGTTATGAGGCTGCGATGACAGTGCAATGGGGCACATTGAGGATGTGACGGGCACCTTGAGGCTGCAATGACAGGTACATTGAGGCTGCAATGACAGGTACATTGAGGCTGTGACGGGCACATTGAGGCTGCAATGATAGGTACATTGAGGCTGTGATGGGCACATTGACACTGTGACGGCCACCTTGAGGCTGCAATGATGGGTACATTGAGGCTGTGATGGGCACATTGAGGCTGCAATGATGGGCACATTGAGGTTGCAATGACAGGCATATTGGGGCTGCAATGATGGGCACATTGAGGCTGTGATGGGCACATTGAGGCTGCAATGACTGTCACATTGAGGCTGCAATGACGGTCACATTGAAGCTGCAATGATGGGCACCTTGAAGCTGCAATGATGGGCACCTTGAGGCTGCAATGATGGGCACAATGAGGCGGCAAAGATGGGCATGGTAAGACTGCAATGATAGGCATGGTAAGACTGTAATGATGGGCATGGTAAGACTGCAATGATGGGCACAGTAAGACTGCAATGATGGGCACAGTGAGGATGTAATGATGGCACAGTGAGGCTACATTGATGGGCGGTGAGGCTGGCAATGATGGGTACAGTGAGGCTGCAATAATTGGAACAGTGAGGCTGCAATGATGGGCATAGTGAGGCTGCAATGATGGGCATAGTGAGGCTGCATTGATGGGCACAGTGAGGCTGCAATGATGGGCACAGTGAGGCTGCAATGATGGGCACAGCGAGGCTGCATTGATGGGTACAGTGAGGCTACATTGATGGGCGGTGAGGCTGCATTGATGGGCACAGAAAGGCTGCATTAATGGGCACATCGAGGCTGCAATGATGGGCACAGTGAGGCTGCAATGATGGGCTCAGTGAGGCTGCAATGATGGGCACAGTGAGGCTGCATTGATGGGCACAGTGAGGCTGCAATGATGGGCACAGTGAGGCTGCATTGATGGGTACAGTGAGGCTGCAATGATGGGCACAGCGAGGCTGCAATGATGGGCACAGTGAGGCTGCATTGATGGGTACAGTAGGGCTACATAAATGGGTACAGTGAGGCTGAAATGATATCTGATATCTCTTGTACCATGCCTGCATTCTCTGACATATCCTATACCATGCCCACAGCCTCTGACATCTCCTGTACCATGCCCGCATTCTCTGACTATCTTCTGTACTATGCCCACCGCCTCTAACCATCTCTTGCATCATGTCTGCAACCTCTGACCATCTGTTGTTTTATATCATGTCTGCAGTCTCTGAGGGGGAGTCTGGAGAGGAGTCAAGAGTGAGAGCGTCGCTGGGATTGGGGTCATGGGAGACATCAGATTTGTTTGGCCTGTGAGAGGAGACTATTGGGTAAGGGGGCACTGATATAAAGGTTTCCCCCTTATATCAGTAACCCCCCTTACCTTAGTGTATTCTTTCTGCGGAAGGTGGTCTCTGGTCACCCCTACATTCCCAGAGTCCCATGTGTCCCACTTGATGATTACTCCACTTTTAACTGGAATTTGCTGTTTATATATATATATATATACCTAGCCCTATGTGCTTTCATAACTGTCTATTTATATATAGAACGCTCTTCAATCGTGCTTTAAAATGCATGGTTTTCCCTTTATGAACAAGAAAATAATGACATTATGCTGTTGGGCTGGTATAATAATGCTAAGGGGCTGGTATGAAATTTCCAGGGCTGGTTTTTATTCCCAGTCTGGCCCTGTTCACAACTATGTGCCACTTTGTGCTGGTCTATCACATAAAATCCCAATAAAATACATTTACATTTTTGGTTGTAACATGCCAGAATGTGAAAAATTTCAAGGGGTATGAATACTTTTTCAAGGCACTGTACATAAGTTGTGGTAAATCTGTATCTTATTAATAATAGGCTAATAATTGGCTGCTTCTGGAGAGATGCTGGGGGAGGCATCTGTCTCGTTAACCATTTCCGTACTGTTAGAAAAAATGAACAAATGATGCAGGGTACTAAAATTTATTAAAGTAAGAAAAAAAAAAGTATGTTTGGCCTCAAAAACAAAAACATAAAAAATCAAAAATCGGCTGCACTCAAAAAATCCTTGAATAATGAGGAAATAGAAGTAATAAGTAAATAAGGTGAACTGCAAATTGACTATTACAAAAACTAAACAATAGAATGTAAAACACATATAAGCTGACACTATATATCTATATCTAATCTATAATGTTAAAAATAAAGTAGTGGAGCGCTAATATGTAAAGATTTTGATAGAAGAGTAATGATAAACCTAAATTGCTTAAAGTTGCTGCAGCTGTCACTAATGTGCTCCCACAGATAACAGTAAAAAATAATAAAAAATGTGATAGCGCTGCAATAGTACAATCTATATACAATAAATCAACAATTCAACTAACAGTGCAATATATGAAAAAGAGAAAAGGTGAAACAAAGTCCAATAAACAATGAATAATAATTTCTTCAGCGATATAAAACGAACTAGCGATCGGTTTTCTAACCAGAAGTGTGTCATAATGGCGCAATGTATGTTTACATCGCATCCTACTAACACGAGGTATCGCTACTGGGCATGCGCGGGCATCTTGTGAATGCCACAGGTGTTTGCAACTAAGGTAATTGCTTTTTTTCCATACTGTACCCTATATATTGGTCCAGCCTCAGCCACCTTGCATACTCTTCCAGATGAAGCTACATGGGAGGTGGCAAAACTAGTAGAGGTGGAGCCTGGCGGTAGACTGATCATTACCGAGTGAGATTGTTCAGATTTGTACCTATGCTTTTAATCGTTTTAATAAATTTGATTTTATGGCTAGCTGGGGTGGAGAGGTTTAATTTTCTAATCCCTCGGATACTGCACTATAGGATGCACTTTTTCTTCTTTGTTTATGTATATCTGCATCTGCTGGTCTCTAATACGGATTGAAGTTTAAAGTAGCACAGTGGTTGGAATCTATGCTGGCCATAGACTGTTTATCTATACCTTGAGCAAAGTAAAGATCACAGAGGATTCTTTGGAGAGATTATTGACACTAAGTGCAAGGCGTGTTTGACTTTTTGGGGTCGTATTGAGGAGGTGAGCGGCCACTGCATTCGGTGGAGGGAGCACTTTGGATAAAGAGTTCTTTAGAAGAAGCATCACATTTGTTTTTTTTATATCACTGACGAAATTATCATCCATTGTTTATTGTACTTTGTTTCACTTTTTCTCATTTTCATATATTGCACTGTTAGTTGAATTATTGATTTATTGTATATAGATTGTACTATTGCAGCGCTATCACATTTTTTATAATCTATGTGTTTTATAATAGATAAAATAAAACTTGAAAAAAACTTTGAAAAACTCACAATAAAAAACAAGCCAGGTGAGTGTTAGATCAAAAAGAACTTGATACATGAAAGTCCATGTTTTGGAAAGGTATCCACCAGAAAAAGATAAATAAAAAAAAATTATAATAAACAACGTTCCACACATGTGTTCACATATGAGATAAAAAAGTAGAAAAAGAAAAAAAGAAAAATATAAGTGATTCCAACTACCCACATGCAGTTCCAACTGAATGACCATAATAGATCAGTTATTTCCACATGAAGAGGAGTATTGCCCCCTGTGCTGTGTGTGTATATAGTGAGCCGCTTACCAGAGGAAATGATCCCATCAAGAGATCATATGCTTATGAGGTCCCCATCTTCCTCTCATCACCTTCTCTCAGCGCTGCTTTACCATGCAACTGGGCAGAAGTCTGGTGAGCCGGTACATAGAGAAAGTGATGAGAGGAAAATGAGGACTTCATAAGAGAATCTACAGAGGGCTGTGCACAGATCACACTATATCCATCCTCTGCACGGCATCCCAAGGACGAAGCAAGGAAGGCCCGGGGCATAGAGGACCCGGGAGATGTAACTAAGAGTAAGGAGATACAGGAGCCTGATTTTGTTTCCTAAAGCCAGCTGGCCATTTAACTACAAAAGAGGATTTACACAAATGCATATGATCTCTTGGTGGGATCATTTCTTCTGGTAAGTGGCTCACTATATATATACACAGCATGGGGCTGGTACTCTCTTCATGTGGAAATAATTGATCTATTACGATCATTCGGTTGTAACTGCATGTAGGAAGTTGGACTAATTTCTATTTTTCTATTTTCTTTTTCTACTTTTTTATCTCATGTGAACAGTATACATGTGTGGAACATTGTTTATTATAATTTTTTTCTTATTTATCTTTTTCTGGTGGATACATTTGTTTCCAAAACATGGACTTTCATGTATCAAATTCTTTTTGATCTAACATTCACATGTTTTATTTATATTGTGTTTTTTCAAGTTTTGTTTTATAAATTGTAGAACACATTATAGATTACTTATATAGTGTCAGCTGATACGTATTTGACATTCTATTGTTTCGTTTTTGTGATAGTCAATTTACAGCACACCTTATTTACTTATTACTATAATTAATGATTAATTGAATGATTGATTGTACTTGGTGATTTGGAAGGAGGACATGAGCTTGTGAGCCTGAAACCGTAATAATGGAATACTTTTGTATGCATTATGGTGTGGGGTTGTTTTTCAGGGGTTGGGCTTGGAACAGGAAGGGGCCATCCCCAAACTGTTCCCACAAAGTTAGGAGCATTAAACTGTGCAAAATAATTTGTTATGCTAATGCCTTCAGAGTTTCCTTCACTGGAACGAAGGGCCCATGCCCAACCCCTGAAAAACAACCCCACACCAAGATCCCCCCTCCAAAAATGATTTGGACCAGTGCACAAAGCAAGGTCCATAAAGACATGGATGAGTGAGTTTGTGATGGAGAAACTTGACTGGCCTGCAGCCAATAGAAACCCAGAGAATGACAGCACTCATATACTTTCTCTTTGCATTTACAAGATCAAAATAAGCCCACGTGCTATTCAAGTCATTTGTTGCTGTTATGTGCTTCCCCTTGAAAGCAGTCCTGAGAAACACTTAACACACTATTTTCTTCACTCAACAGTAGCGGTTAAAACATTCACATATAGCGCTCCTTTGTATCTTTTAATTCATGAACAAAGCTACCACAGAAGAATTGTTTTAGATAATACGCCCTTCAGTCACAGTCACAAACTAGCTCCATGCCATCCACAGAGGACCTACTTCTGACGTCGCTCTCCAAGTCTCTTCCACAGCCCAGTTTTCTTGCAGTCTTAAAAGGGTTGTAAAGGTTCACGTTTTTTCACCTTAATGCATCCTATGCATTAAGGTAAGAAAACATCCGACAATACCGGCCCCCCCAGCCCCCCTATTTTACTTACCTGAGCCCATTCACCTGCTGCGCTCGCCCCCGATTTCCTCTTCGCCGCTCAGCCTGGTCGTTGATTGGCTAGAGTGGATGGATTGAAAGCAGCGTAGCCATTGGCTCGTGCTGCTGTCAATCACAGCCAATGACACAGCGCGCCAGGTGCGGGGCCCAGTGATACAGTAGGTGGCTATAGCTGCTGGCTGTATTACGGGAGCGTGCCCACAAGAACTAAGCACCATGCGAGAGAGCTCGCATGAAGGTGTTTAGTTCTTGCGGGGAGGAGCTGAGACAGCTGCAGAGGGATCCCAGAAGACCAGGTTCGGAGCCACTCTGTGCAAAACGAGCTGCACAGTGGAGGTAAGTATAACATGTTTGTTATTTAAAAAAAAAAAAAATACCTTTACAACACCTTTAAGCTGACCATAAGCCATACAATCTGATTGTACAATCTCATTTAGATCTACCAACAATTATATAACACTTGGGTGTGGGACCCCACGGTGTGAGAAGGCACATGGTCACAATCACTAAATTGCTTTCCCTTTGCACTGTGTCTTTTATGGCTGGGCCTTTTGGCTAAGTCCGGGGCCAATTTTTGTCTACCAGGCCTTGGGTCTAGCCAGTGCACAATCTGCATAGCCACCTTTCACTTTTGTGTGTGTTTTCTCACGGATGAAGGGCGTGAGTCCTCAGGTTCCTTCCTCCCCTGCCTCCTGGGGATCTCTCTTCAGGAGAGCTCCCCTGACCTAGTATTGGATGGATGGCTTTGGCTGTCCTAAAAGAATGGGGTCTGTCAGGCCTTCTGGCTAGGCAGACCATGTAAACCTATGTCTCCGCCAGGAGCCTTGGGCCCAGGGGGTCAGGGTAGAGGTTCTATTGCTTCAGGGGGTGTACTAAAACACACCCTTAAGTGCACTTTTTTGTGTGTTTCACATGCATGGTTTTTGTTCACTTATGGGTTTTTTCGTTCTAGGTTTTGCACCCCCACAGTCTCACTCCCCCCTCAGTCAGCTCTTACCACACACCCTCTTCAATGGGTTTCTCTCTTGCTTACTTTTTTCACACCTTCCCTTCATATGAAAGGAAATCACACCTCTCCTTTTGTATTACACTTAAAAAGCACTTATTATCCAGTTAAAAAGACAATCACAAATATAGACGTTATTGCACACTCTGTCTGGGGCCAGCTCTTTTGGATAACCATGGGTAGCAGTCACTCTATGAATGTGTGTGGCTCCTCATTCACATAAATATACATAAAGCCAAACTGGATATAAAAATGAAAACTGATACCATATCATTCACATTTTTTTTCAATATCTAACCAGTGTTGCCTAGTTAAGGAGGTGTACAGAATTTTTGGTAGATTAGGCAAAATTTTCATGCTTGGCTGGCATCCAAGCCTGGCTGTGTTTTTCTTCTGGGTCAGGGTTGGGAGGGGTGGATGACTCACAGGCAGCATCACTGAGACCTCCCACTTCTTTCCAGAACATGCTGGAATCTTCTGGAAAGGAAGGAGGAGAGGAGAGGTGGAGCTGCCTGGAGTATTATGAGGGCCCTGACCAATCCCCCAACTTGGATTGGCAGGGGGCAGGCCTCCTCAAATACTCAGTGTCAGCCCTGCTGGGGAAGAGTTGGTATCGTGTGGAAGATGGAGATGGAGTGTTAGGCTGTTGTGGCCTTTGAGGGAGCTCCACACTCTGGGGGTGTGACCTTGGGCCTGGGCTCAGGTGCGGACAGGACCCTCTTACAACCCACAGAGGTGTCCTGACCAGAAGGTACATTAGGAGCAAGAGAGGACAGTGGGAGAACACTGACAGGCAAGGCTCCAGGAGTTCCACAGAGTGCAGCCAGGAGGGTTGGTGAGTGTTTACACAGTCAGGAGGACTGGGGAGGCACTCCTAAAAGGACTGGGAGAGTGAAGTCTGGGATGGGTGTAGAGCCAGTGGAGTGGACTGTGGTGGCACGGGCAGTGGAGAGTGGCAGCTGCAGCCAGGAGGGCTGGCAGGGCCTGAAGATGTGGTGCTGGAAGCAGTAGCTACATGGACAGCTAGCACTAGGACTACCTAAAATTTTGCTACACCAATGAGGCCCGCAGTCCCTGCCTGCAAAGGGCATTAACTAAGGCCTGATGGAGCCAGTGTCAGGCCTAATCTAAATGCATGGTTTTTGTTCACTTATGGGTTTTTTCGTTCTAGGTTTTGCACCCCCACAGTCTCACTCCCCCCTCAGTCAGCTCTTACCACACACCCCCTTCAATGGGTTTCTCTCTTGCTTACTTTTTTCACACCTTCCCTTCATATGAAAGGAAATCACACCTCTCCTTTTGTATTACACTTAAAAGGCACTTATTATCCAGTTAAAAAGACAATCACAAATATAGACGTTATTGCACACTCTGTCATTGGCTGTCCTGGAAGTGAGGAATCGAGTGAAGTGCTTGAGTGAGATGAGCAATCAAGTTATGTGCTGAAGAGTGAGATCAGTAGTCAAGTGATATGCTGGAGGAAGAGAAGAAGCTGTATGTACAGAGACTGTATATAGTTTGTAGTCCCTACATTGTCCTTTTTGAAATCTATTGGGAATCCCATAATTCCCAAATCCCCATCCAAGTTCAAAAAAACAAACAAAGTGCATGGACTGTTTTCTTTCTGAGAAGTGACTGAAAATTGTGTGCCCGGCTGCAGTGGTGTATTTAGGTTTTATGCTGCCCTAGACCTGACTAAACTCATGCACCCCCTAATTTAAATACGACCCACCCTTTCCTGTCAAGGACACACCCCTTCATGTTTAAGACACGCCCTATCATCTGTAAACCACACGCCTTCCTCTATAGCCTCCACCTTTTCCTCTTAGAGCTCCACCTCTTCCTCTCTGTACATTACCACACACACAATCACGCACCATTCACTCCATACCTACATCAATCAATCCATCATGAAACTGACATGATGATGTTTTTAATAACTTAGATAACTTTAATTAACCTATAATATATATTTTTTTAAAACTGAAATAAGTGCAGATTAATCCTTTATGAAACTGACATGATGATGTTTTTAATAACTAATATACCTATTTTAAACTGAACTAAGTGCAAATTGTTGAATCAGAGAGGAGGCCAAAATCAAACTAAAGTGGCTTTCGCCGAACTCTCTGTGTGGCAAAGCTGTTGATAAGCTCATCGTAGTCCAAAGATTTTGTTCTGACTCAATTGACAACACAGCTAGCGAGTTTAATCTTTCCTCTCCCATTCTGGATCGCAAGTAGTTCTTTACATGTTTCAAAGTTGAGAAAGAATGCTCAGCTGAGCAGTTAGTTGCTGCTATGAATAAAAACATTCTGAGAGCCACATTTCTATAAATACTTTGCAATCCTCTCTCTCTTATCACTCGGGACATAGCTAGAACAGAGGTATGTTCTGCAGGAGGACTTAGGCGATATGAACAAAAGTGGAGGCACTCATCAAAAAAACACTCCTGTTCCAAGTCTTTGCTGTAGGAAGCACAAGGCTCTGTAGCATGCTGTGATATTGCTGATGGCTCAATTTTTGTGAGGTCCTTAATGAATTTAAAGTTTCCAAAGAAAGAGTCGTATGCAGTTTTTCTTCTCTCAAGTTCAGCAACCAAGTTGTCACAAATTACATAAAAGGTGTTGATCCGGAACTTTTCTTGAGCTTCCTCTTCTTGCGTCTTGCTGGAAGATGCTGAGCTTTTCCTCACTTGCCTGCCTTTCCTTTTGCATAATTACATAGTCTTTGACACTTGATTTTTCTATTGCTGTAGCTTCATAAGTCAGGAACATTTCTCTGGTGTCTCAAACAAACTGGATCAATGACTCATATAGCTCCACCACAATTCCAACATCAATGGCAATGCTTTGGATTTGTCATATATTTGTCATATTTGATATTTGTCATATGACTGACATTGACAGTTGACAATATCAAGGCCATATGACTTAAGAGTGGTGAGGACCACTTCAGCCAGTTGTTCCGATTTATGTCCAGAAATTTGGAATTAAGCGTAGGAAGCGCTCAATTGGTAAACCATCTTCCTTGACATACCTTAAGATGAAGGCCAGCTGATCTGTGTGGGAGCTATCGGGTGTTGAATCAACACTGATAGAATAATACTTTGCAGCCTTTGCCTACTGAACTATCTGCTTTGTAACATTATCTGCCATAAGCTGAATAAACTGCTCAGATATAACAAATGAGAGATATGATGTGACTCCTTTTCCTGCAATATGTTTAGCTATAAATGGGTCAAATTCTGAAAGAAATTCAAACATTATCATGTATTTTCCATTGTGTGTGGAACCAAAACGGTCATCTTTCCCTCTCAAAGCAAGCCCTTGAATGCCAAGTGCCCTCAGAGCAGCAACAACTCTTTTTCACACATTTCGCCAATATTGGATTTCATCGGAAAGCTGTTTTGTAAATCTCTTGTCAGTTCTCCCCAATATACATGTTCTCGAGAGAGCACACAGGATTTGTGTTTAGCAGAACGCTCATGTTCATTTAATCGTGCTGTGCCATTTTTCCCAGTCATTGAAACCACTCTCTGCCAACTGGGATTTGTCACCAAACAAGTGGCATGGAGCACAAGACACTACTCCTTTGCTTTGGGAGTAAACCAAATAGCTCCTTTGTTGTTTCTCTCCATTAAAATAGTTTTTTTCAAACAGGTGTTTAGTTAGCACCCTAGCTTTGTACGCATAGAGCCTTCTAGACTGTGTGAAGTCCAGATTCTCATTTTGTACTATTCCATGTTTAGCCAAGTCTCGTGCAGATTTATTTAGAACCCATTCAGCAGGGTCAGAGCTCACATCTAATAGTACAACAGGATCATCAAATTCTCTTGAAATTGAAGGTCGTTCTGCATCAGATTCGGACGGCTCAGTTTCACTGATAATACTGTTGGTAGCCTCTGAAGTAGGGATGAGACGAACACCCCCCGGTTCAGTTCGCACCAGAACCTGCGAACGGACTGAAAATTTGGGCAAACTTTAGAACCCCATTGAAGTCTATGGGACTCGAACTTTCAAAATCAAAAGTGGTAATTTTAAAGGCTAATTTGCATGGTATTGTCCTAAAAAGGGTTTGGGGACCCAGGTCCTGCCCCAGGGCAAATGTATCAATGCAAAAAAAAGTTTTAAAAACGGCCGTTTTTTTGGGAGCAGTGATTTTATTGATGCTTAAAGTGAAAAAAAAAAGTGAAATATTCCTCTAAATATCATACCTATGGAGTGTCTATAGTATGCCTGTAAAGTGGCACGTGTTTCCCGTGCTTAGAACAGTCCCTGCACAAAATGACATTTTTAAATGAATAAAAGTAATTTAAAACTGCTTATGGCTTTAATGTAATGTCCGGTCCCGGTAATATGGATGAAAATCAGTGAGACAAATGGCATGGGTACCCCCCCAGTCCATTACCAGGCCCTTTGGGTCTTGTATGGATATTAAGGGGAACCCCACACTCAAATTAAAAAAAGGAAAGGCATAGGGGCCCCAGGCCCTCTGAACAGCAGTATACAGGTGGTGCAAACAAGACAGGGACTGTAGGTTTGTTGTTAAGTAGAATCTGTTTGTAATTTTGAGCTGGTACATTTTTGAAGTGTAGCTCCAGCCAAAAAATCTATTTTTAAGCTTTTTGGAAAACATAGGGAAGGGTTATCACCCCTGTGACATTTGTTTTGCTGTCTGTGCACCTCTTTAGAAGATTTTACCTCACTTTCTGTCCCAATGACAAATGTTTTTTGACAATTTGGGGTTTTTAGTGAAACAAGGATTGGTGATAAAGCGTCAGTGGAAAGGAGAAACATTTTTCCCATATTAACTCTTACAGGAGAGAATTTCCCTTCCTAGGGGTAGATTTCATCTCACTTCCTGTTGTCTCCTTCCGTTTGCAAGTAGGAGTCGTTTGTAAGTTGGATGTTTGAAAGTAGGGGCCTGCCCTATATACTCTGCAGAAATTGGGGCCTTAGGTGTTGGTGTTGCCACAACACTGTAAGCCCTCACAGTTACTCTTGGTGGGCGCAGAAATGGGCTTTGCTGTGAAATATTAGATCAAGAGTTGTAATTACATGCCCCTGTTTAACAGGGGCTGAAAAATTGGGCCTTAGCCACTGGTGGCAGCACCCAGAACCAAAAATATTCTTACAAGCTATCAGCATGATCATTGAGGAGGAAGAGGATAGTCACTCAGCATAACAGGATAGTCACTCAGCATCAGCATAGGCAGTCTTGAAGGGATCTGACATTTCAAAAAAAAATTATTCGGTTACATCAGCATCAGGTGCTTGGTAGCTGGTGGTGATCCAAGACTGATTGATTTTTATGAAGGTCAGTCGATTGACCGAGTCGGTGAACAGGCTCACCCTGTGATCGGTTACAAAACCTCCAGCAGCACTGAATGTGCATTCCGAAAGAATGCTGGATGCAGGACAGGCCAGTAGCTCAACTGCATACCGTGCAAGCTCTGGCCAGTGATCCATCCTCAAGACCCAGTAACCCAGAGGATTTTCGGTGGTCAGATCTTGCCCCTAGGTATTCCTGGACCATGTAAAACAGACACTGGCGATGGTTGCTGGAACTGATCATACCTTGGGGCTGCGGACTAAAAAATTGTCTGAACGCATCGGTCAGACGCCACCTTCTCCACCGCTCCTTCTTTGACTGATCGATGCCTCAGCAACACGTTGTCCAGGAACAGGAGTTTGTAACGTCCCAGTCTCTGGGAACGCATTGCACAGACCTTTCTGCAAGGCCTCCCGTAGATGTTCATCCTCTGCTCTCTCTGCGACGGCAAGATAAGATCCGCGACCTTACCCTTGTAACGTGGATCAAGGAGGGTTGCCAGCCAGTATTGTTCCCTCTCCTTGATACCACGAATACGAGGATCCTTCCGCAGGCTTTGCAAGATCAGGGAGGCCATGCAGCGTAGGTTTGCTGAGGCATTCGGTCCGGAGTCCTCTGGGTCACTAAGGACAACATGATCCGCAGCCACCTCCTCCCAGCCACGTACAAGTCCATGGGTTTCTTGGGACTGTAAATGATTCCTTAAAGACTGCAGCTGATGCTGAGTGCCAGGCTCCACCTCCATGCTGACACAATCCTCCTCTTCCTCCTCCTCCTCGTCCTCTTCCTGTGTGATCGGCGGGCACGCAGGAACACTGTCTGGATAAAGGGGGCCTTGAGAGCTAAGGAAGTCCTCCTCTTCCTGCCTCTGTTCTGCCTCAAGTGCCCTGTCCATTATTCCACGCAACGTGTGCTCCAACAGGTGGACAAGGGGGACAGTGTCACTGATGCATGCACTGTCACTGCTCACCATCCTCGTGGCCTCCTCAAATGGTGACAGGACAGTGCATGCATCCCTGATCATGGCCCACTGGCGTGGGGAAAAAAAACAAGCTCTCCTGACCCTGTCCTGGTGCCATAGTCGCACAGGTAC
Organism: Aquarana catesbeiana; assembly: GCF_042186555.1. NCBI lineage: Eukaryota > Metazoa > Chordata > Amphibia > Anura > Ranidae > Aquarana > Aquarana catesbeiana. The sequence continues at coordinate 90,542,335 of NC_133328.1, forward strand.
TCATTGATGGCCCTCTGCTGCATGTGCAGCCACTGCAGCATGGCCAATGTTGAGTTCCACCTGGTGGGCATGTCACAGATTAGGCGGTTCTTGGGCAGGTTAAATTCCTTTTGGAGGTCAGCCAGCCGAGCACTGGCATTATATGACCAGCGGAAATGCACACAGACTTTCCTGGCCTGCCTCAGGACATCCTGTAAGCCTGGGTACCACCAAGTTAAGGACGTGAGCCAAACAGGGCACATGGGTCATTTGTCCCTGTCGGAGGGTGGAGAGGAGGTTGGTGCCATTGTCACAAACCACTATTCCTGCCTTAAGTTGGCGTGGTATCAACCACCTCTGAACCTTCCCCTGCAGAGCTGACAGAACCTCTGCCCTAGTGTGGCTCCTGTCCCCCAAGCACACCAGCTCAAGCACCACATGGCATCTTTTGGCCTGCGTAGTTGCGTAGCCCCTTGAACGCCTACGGAGAACCGCTGGTTCCAAGGACAAAGCACAGGAAGAGGCCATGGAGGAAGAAGAAGAGGAGGGGGTGGAGGATAGAGGTGTGTCAGAATCACCAGTAGTAGCATTTTGGAGGCGTGGTGGCGGAACAACCTCCAACACTACTGCACCTTGTCCTGCATCCTTCCCAGCTGCCAGCAGAGTCACCCAATGTGCCGTGAAACTTAGGTAATGTCCCTGTCCATGCCTACTGGACCATGAGTCAGCGGTAATATGCACCTTACTGCTGACCGCCCTGTCCAGCCAGGCCAAGACATTGCCTTCCACATGCCGGTAGAGAGCCGGAATCGCCTTCCGTGAGAAAAAGTGGCGTTTGGGTACCTGCCACTGAGGAACCGCACATTCCACAAACTCACGGAAGGGGGCAGAGTCTACCAACTGAAAAGGTAGCAGTTGAAGTGCTAGAAATTTTGGCAAGCTAGCATTCAACTGCTGGGCATGTGGATGGCTGGGAGCAAATTTCTTTCAGCGGTGCAGCAGCTGGAGCAGGGAAATTTTCCTGGTACAATCTGACGTCTGTGTACTGATAGCAGATTGCCCACAAGCACTTGGCTGTGACACACCTAATTCTACACCTTCATTCCTCTCAGTGCAGGTCTCAGAGGACTGAAGGTATAGTGGGATTGGAGATCTCAGCTGATGAGGAGCAAGGAGAGGTCCTCTTTGTTCTTTGGTGTGGGTCTTTTAGGTACGCTTGCAAACTAACTGCATGGCAGGTCAACATATGTCTGGTCAAGCATGTGGTGCCCAAGCGGGAGATGTTTTGGCCACGCGAGATACGCTTGAGACATATGTTGTAAATAACAGTGGTGCGATCTGATGCACTCGTCTCAAAAAAGGCCCACACCAAAGAACTTTTGGAATAACGCTCAGAGACAGCAGCGCCCTGCACATGCGGAGCTTTGCGGTGTGATGCAGTCAGTGTGCTGCCCTTAAGCTGGCCCCTGGAGAGCATCCTGCCTCATTGGTGATGTGCCTCCTCCTCCTCTCTCCTATCAGGCACCCACGTGGAGTCAGTGAGCTCATCATCCCCTCCCTCCTCATCACTGGAGCAAACCTGGCAGTATGCTGCAGCAGGGGGAGCATGACTGCCAGATTGCTGTCCTTCTTGGTCCCCCCCTCTGTCCGGGCTCACGTTACTGCCTTCCTCTAGCTGAGTACCATGATCGGAGCCTTCAAAACGCTGGGCATCCTCCTGGAGCATGTACCCAACACTGTGGTCAAACAGTTCGGGGGACTCCTCAGGAGGGCATGGTGGGGCTAGGGAAGGAGTGACTGATTCCATTGAGCCAAGGGAACAGGCCGGGTTGGCAGCTGCTTTGCCAGACAAAGTACCCTGAGCATGGGTGAGAGAGGATGAGGAGGATGAGGACGGCTTGGTCATCCACTCGACCAAGTCTTCCGCATGTTGCGGCTCAACACGGCCAGCTGCCTAAAAAAAGGCCAAGCGTGTCCCACGGCCACATGCTGATGAGGATGCATCGTGTCCATGACCAGCACTGTTGCCTCTAGACACAGAGCCTGCTTGCCCTCTTTTATTGGCTCGTGACTGTCTGCTCTCCTTGTTGGCCTTCCAGACATACTAATGGCCTGCAGTGAGATGTAGCTGCACTAAGCTGGGATATATATATAATATATATATATATATATATATATATATATATATATATATATATATATATATATATATATATATATATATATATATATATATACATATATACATACATACATACATACATACATACATACATACATACACATATATATATATATATATATATACTGATACTGCAGCTAGCAAAATCAACTGCCTGCCTGTAGTATTATTAGTATGAGAACACCACCAATCTTCTACAGATAGCTTTAGCTGAACACCGTGCAGAGGTCGCACTACACTAACTTGTAGCTTTAGCTGAACACTGTGCAGAGGTCACACTACACTAACTCGTAGCTTTAGCTGAACACTGTGCAGAGGACGCACTACACTAACGTTTAAATAATGTAGCTGCCTGCGGTAATGATAGGATCAGGAAAACACCACCAACCTTCTACAGGTAGCTTTAGCTGAACGCTGTGCAGAGGACGCACTACACTAACGTTTAAATAATGTAGCTGCCTGCGGTAGTGATAGGATCAGGAAAACACCACCAACCTTCTACAGGTAGCTTGAGCTGAACACTGTGCAGAGGTCGCACTACACTAACTTGTAGCTTTAGCTGAACACCGTGCAGAGGTCGCACTTACACTAACTCGTAGCTTTAGCTGAACACTGTGCAGAGGACGCACTACACTAACGTTTAAATAATGTAGCTGCCTGCGGTAGTAATAGGATCAGGAAAACATCACCAACCTTCTACAGGTAGCTTTAGCTGAACACTGTGCAGAGGATGCAGTACATTAACATTTAAATAATGTAGCTGCCTGTGGTAGTGATAGGATCAGGAAAACACCACCAACTTTCTACAGGTAGCTTTAGCTGAACACTGTGCAGAGGTCGTACTACACTAACGTGTAAATAATGTAGCTGCCTGCGGTAGTGATAGGATCAGAAAAACACCACCAATCTTCTACAGGTATCTTTAGCTGAACACTGTGCAGAGGTCGCACTACACTAACTTGTAGCTTAAGCTAAACACTGTGCAGAGGTCGCACTACACTAACTTGTAGCTTTAGCTGAACACTGTGCAGAAGTCGCACTACACTAACTTGTAGCTTTAGCTGAACACTGTGCAGAGGTCGCACTACACTAACTTGTAGCCTTAGCTGAACACTGTGCAGAGGTTGCACTACACTAACTTGTAAAGAATGTAGCTGCCTGCGGTAGTGATAGGATCAGAAAAACACCACCAATCTTCTACAGGTAGCTTTAGCTGAACACTGTGCAGAGGACGCACTACACTAACTGTAAATACTGTAGCTGCCTGACTGTGGTACTAATAGGATCAGAAGAACAACAGCAATTTTCTTCAGGTAGCTGTAAATACTGTAACAACACCTGCCTGCCTGTCAGTAGGAAGAGAATAACAAGAACAGATCTAGCTAAACTGAATACAGTGTGTATAATTATATATATAACACATAGGATGCATTTATATACACAATACACTGTAATGCCCTGTACACACGGTCGGATTTTCCGATGGAAAATGTACGATCGGAGCGTGTTGTCGGAAATTCCGACCGTGTGTGGGCTCCATCGGACATTTTCCATCGGATTTTCCGACACACAAAAGTTGGAGAGCAGGAGATAAAATTTTCCGACAACAAAATCCGTTGTCGGAAATTCCGATCGTGTGTACACAAATCCGACGGACAAAGTGCCACGCATGCTCAGAATAAATAAAGAGATGAAAGCTATTGGCCACTGCCCCGTTTATAGTCCCGACGTACATGTTTTACGTCACCGCGTTTAAAACGATCGGATTTTCCGACAACTTTGTGTGACCGTGTGTATGCAAGACAAGTTTGAGCCAACATCCGTCGGAAAAAATCCTAGAATTTTGTTGTCAGAATGTCCGAACAAAGTCCGACCGTGTGTATGGGACATAAGTGTAGCTAACTGACTGACTGTCCTGCCTAATCTATCTAACTTAAATCAAATGACACTGTCTCTCTGTCTCTCAACGCCGGAACACACTACACAGGGCCGCCGTGCAGGCGGCCTTATATAGTGTGGGGCGTGTACTAAACCCCCTGAGCCATAATTGTCCAAAGCCACCCTGGCTTTGGCCAATTACAACTCTGTACAGACGGTGCTGTGATTGGCCAAGCATGCGGGTCATAGTGCATGCTTGGCCAATCATCAGCCAGCAATGCACTGCGATGCGCACCACTCGAATTTGGCCCATATCGTTCGCAATTCGGCGAACGACCGAACAAACGATGAGTGAGTTCGACTCGAACACGAAGCTCATCCCTACTCTGAAGTGTCATAACTGCATGTAGCTACTACCTCATCAGTTACATCTTCCTCCACCTCCTCACCCTGCTAAGTACCAGAAGGAGCCACAGGTTTTGTGAAAAATAGATACATTTTTCCTGTCTGTTCAATCTCCTTTGTTTGTCACGCCTAATTTTTGCATTTTTCTGTACTCTGCTCCGCTTAGCCTTTTTCTCCCACCACTCATGGCTGTTAAAGTGGCTGTAAACCCACTTTGCAAAACAAAAACAAAAAACTAACACCTGCAAGACAAAGGCTTAATGAGCTAGTACTTATTATGTAATACTTTATGTAATACTTATGTAATACTTATGTAATCATTATGTAATACTCACCTGATCAAAGCTGTCGCTGCGGTGCCTGTACACAGCACCCACCGGCGACATCACTCCCGGGGGTTACTTCCAGGTATTGCAGCTCTGGCGCTGTGATGACGTCACTCCCGCGCATGCGCTCTCTAACAGCACACTCACTGAAGCAACAGCACATAAGTGCCATTGCTTCAGTTTGTGTCAGCATGTGCCGATGACGTCGCCACATGCAAGTACAGGGGATATCTCCTAAACCGTGCAGGTTTAGGAGATATCCTGGGTAGCTACAGGTAAGCCTTATTATAGGCTTACCTGTAGCACAAAGTGGTCTGTAAGGGTTTACAACCACTTTCAACTACACAGCAAGCCACTAATGGTCCTTTTTGCCAGGCAAGATACAGCGTAGCTCTCATGCACACATAAAAAGAAACACACACATGGATGGTACCGTATACTATCAATATATTGTTAGCTAACCATTAAGGCTGGTAAAGTATAAATGAACGCCTACAGCCTGCCTCAAAGTGATGAGTCCCATCACTCTCAGACAGACTGTACATGCTGAGATCAGTAAGATCTCAGCATGTACAGTACATATGCCCAGAGCTTCTCATAGCTGTGACAGAAAGTCACAACCATCAGAAGCCTTAAAGTGATTGTAAAGTCTTTTTTTTCCATAAAAATAACAAACATGTTATACTTATCTGCTGTCTGCAGTTGTTTTGCACAGAGCAGTCCAGATCCTCCTCTTCTTGGGTCCCTCTTCTGTGCTCTTGGCCCCTCCCTCCTGCTAGGTGCCCCCACAGCAGTCACCCAAACCAAGTCACAGCTTCCTGTGTCCATTCAGACATGAAGCTGCAGCCCAGCCTCTTCCCTTCTCTCTCCTAATTGGCTGACTGATTTTAATTGACAGCAGTGGGAGCCAATGGTGCCACTGCTCTGTCTCAGCCAATCAGGAGGGAGAGTCTCGGACAGCCGAGACACTCATGGACATCTCTGGACAGAGAGGGACCTCAGGGTAGTATTAGGGGGGCATAGAATGCATTAAGATAACTGACTGACTGACTTTACAACCCCTTTAATTGATAGCTGAACCCAGTGCATGCTGGGATCAGCTGTCTCTGGGCTATTACCTGGATCCCCCTGAAGTGAGACAGCCAGTAATAGCCATAGAACAGATAGTGAAAGTGACAAAATGTCATAATCGCTATCTGATATGAATGGCAAGCCAATGTTAAACTTTGGCTTGCCATGTCCACTTCTGACAGACAGAGAAGTTTAAATGAAAAAAATCAAGGAAAAATATCAAGATATGCCTTATCAGTGCAGCCTCATCAGGGGCCACCAGTGCAGCCTATCAGTGCCCATCAGTGCACCTTAAGAGTGCTGCCTCATCTGTGCCCAACAGTGCAGCCTACCAGTGCTCATCAGTGCAGCCTATCATTGCAGCTTAAGAGTGTCACCTCATCAGTAGCAATCAGTAGCCTCATCCGTTTCAAAATATCACAGTTCTTACTAGTGTATATTAATTATGATTTGATTATAGCATGGAGCACTTTGCAGTACATGAATTTTCACTGAATGTGGACTGCTTAATGAGTTTGCATTAATTTCAACATGGAGCACTTTGCACATGCTGAAATCAATGCAAACTCATTAAACAGTCCACATTCAATAAAAGTTCATGTACTGCAAAGCGCAAAGTTTGCAGTACATGAACTTTCACTGAATGTGGACTGTTTAATGAGTTTGTAACACGCATGGAGCGGAGGAGCATTTTATTGCAATATCATCTGAAAATATACATTTAATCCAGGTTGAGCACTTTATATGGATTGGACATGAGGGCTAAAATAATCGTAAATAACTGTACCTGTCCTGCTGTCCTTGCCAATGCCACCACCTGAGGGGGTTCCCATCACCCTTTTCTCTCTCTTCTCCTATAGTCGCAGAGAGAGAGACTCTGCCCTGGGTCGGGGAGAAGAAGCATTGTAAGGATGTCACACAGAGAAGGGTAGGTGGCGCATTAGGCTCTGCCTCTGCCCCTGAGATCCAGGTTGAGCACTTTATATGGATTGGACATGAGGGCTAAAATAATCGTAAATAACTGTACCTGTCCTGCTGTCCTTGCCAATGCCACCACCTGAGGGGGTTCCCATCACCCTTCTCTCTCTCTTCTCCTATAGTCGCAGAGAGAGAGACTCTGCCCCGGGTTGGGGAGAAGAAGCATTGTAAGGATGTCACACAGAGAAGGGTAGACGGAGCATTAGGTTCTGCCTCCGCCCCTGAAATTGTATGCACCCAGTCTGGACAGTCACCAGCCGATTTATGGGGTGCAGCATCAGTCGCTCCCTCCCCCTGGCCAAGTACGACCTATACAGCTAATATTATTAGCAAGTGCCGTGCTACAGCAAGCAGGATGCTACGCCAGGGGCTATATTTGTGTGGGAGGCGGCCGCGGGAGCTCGAGATTCGGGAGGACGGGTCGGGGTTTATTTTATGCGGGGGCAGCTTTTTTGCTGCCCCCCTGCAAAGGGCCTAGGCTTTGTCGACCTAGGCCAAGACACAGCACTGCCGGGCTGGGCAGGGTGACAGACGAACCACAACGATCAGCAGCCCCTATGGGAGTACCCCTACAATTGCATCAACATTTGCTTACAAATATAAAATTGGTATTATATAACCTAAAAAAAAATAATTAATACTAAAATCAACAAAAGTTCTTTTGGGGCTAGAGTTCCTCACTGGTGAATCTGTTCACCTTCCTTCTACATAGATAATTGGATCTCTTCCTCTCCAGTTCACTGAGGCTTTCTGTATAGCTAGAAATTTTAATGAGCATGAATTTCAGTCATAACAACGTCTTAAATGATCCGACACACCATAATTCTCTTTATCTTTCATGAGATCTTTATGTGTCCCTCTACATGTTTTGTGTGGGTTCTCTTACTCCAGGCAACATACTTTTCTGTACAGCGATAAATTACACCCTGAGGCCGGGTTCACACCTATGCGAATTAGGTGCAGGTTTCCCTACATCTAATTTACATAGCAGGAGAATGTGACTGGCTCCCTATAGAGCCGGTTTACTTATCTCCGTTGCGGCTGCGGAGCACACTGCACAGAAATGCTGTGTGTCTTTGGCTCCATTTCAGGGCCAAATTCAGGCAGAGATTCTGCCCTGATTCATCCCGTAAACAGAGAACAGGGACGGACAGCATTGCTGTGCGATCCGAGGCCGGTTTAGGTGTGAACTGAGCCTTACACTATTCATGCCAGGAACTCAAGGGTGGAAAATCCAGTGGGGAGGTTGTATAGAAGTCAATCAATAGATCAACTTCTGTACAACCTCCCTGCTTACACATGGATCAGAATTGTGGTTCCTGCTAAACTGGTTGAATTTCGGGCCATGTATGGTTGGCTTTAGGCTTCTTCCTCTTTCCTATGGGAATTATCTTCCTCCAACTGATCCATACCATCCAAAAGGTCTTTTTTTGAAGATGTTTATAAAATCCCAATTTGCCTTCACTGGGTAAAAGGTATTCTAAGGTTAAATTAGTGTAACTACCTATTTGGACCCTTCCTGTGTTATTTGACAAAATGGGGTTCTTCTGATAATCATTTTTTAGTGTCAACTCCAGATGAATTTATGTATCTCTACAAATGTTCCAAACTGATCAAGATTATTTGTCTGTTTTTACCTTTTTCTCAGCCCTTGTCTCTTTTACATTTACATTTATTTTTTAAAATCTTTCTTCTTTCTCCATCCACCTATTCCATACTGGAAATACGTGATTCTCCACAGAAGATTCCCCTGTCACCCTCTTCTGTCCAGCCTCTAGGATTTCCTTGCAGGTATTCTCCTGTCTTATCATTCTGTAGAAAATCTATCCCTCTATATTAATTTATTAGGGGGTCTTCTTTCTATTGACTTATTATAACCTAAAAAACCTCCCTAAAAATTCCTTTTGCATTGACTCCTATTCATCCTTTCCCATAGGTCCCTTCTTGACCCCCTTCTGGATTATTTTATATCATTGTTATTCCTCATACTGTTTTTCTCAAAGGTTTCCCTTTCAAACCTTTCTCACTTTTCCTGGGTTCTTCATCATTGCTCAATAAGGTGGCACCCCAATCCTCTTTCTCCTCCTCATCCTGAATTACTAGCTCTTTATATTACCTTTTCTTTTAACTTGTACTGCATCCCTAACATGTAACTTCTGATATCCCATTTCAGTTTACTCCTTTGTTTCTCAATCTCTTTTTCCCTTGTATGTCTATCTGTTCATTCAGCTAATAGCCTGAATTCCTCTAATGCCGTGTACACACGAGCGGGTCTTTCGACCGGACTGGTCTGATGGGCCAATTCGACCGTGTGTGGGCTTCATTGGACATGCAGCTGACTTATTCGGTCGAAAATCTGACGGACTATAGATTTGGAACATGTTTCAAATCTTTCTGACGGACTTGAGTCCGGTCAAAAACTCCGCTCGTCTGTATGCTAGTCCGACGGACAAAAACCGACGCTAGAGCAGATATTGGCTGCTGGCTATGAACTTCCTTATTTTAGTCCAGTCGTACGTCATCACGTATGAATCCGTTGGACTTTGGTGTAATCGTGTGTAGGCAAGTCCGTTCATTGGGAAAGTCCGTTGGAAGTCCGCCGAATGTCCGTCGGATAGACCGTCGGACTAGTCCGGTCAAAAAGTCCGCCCGTGTGTACGCTGCATAAGACTTCAAAAGGGACTAATATATCTCCTAATATATCTCCCTGTTTCTTCAACCGTAATTGTATGATGTTCCACTAGGAGTGCCAACAAATCCAGCCCATATTTGTATAACATTTCATCCCATTTCATTTCAAGATGTTCTGTAGTATTCACCACATTTAATCTTTTGCAGTACCTGGGACCTTTCGGATGGTTCATATAGCTGTGATTCTTATAGCTGTGTGAAGTGGTCTTTTCCCACTATGTTTTTAATTCCATTATCCTTATTTTCTCTAGTACCACAGGGCTTTATTCAAATCCACATCCTCTAAAGAGATGTGCTCATATCATCTACTATTTCACTTATATCTTCTTGCAAAATCGTTCCTAAATCACATTCAAATCTACATTCAAATCTATTGCCCTATTTCTTAAATTATTTAAAATATTCTTACTATATGCAGATATAATTTAAGAGAGAAACTCTAGAGGTGACAGGGACCACTGCGTATCAGCTTAGTGAAAGGTAGTACACAGATTTAAACAGATACCTCCACATGAAAGCCCATCTATGAGCTGCCAACATAAATCACATTATCTTGTGAAAAAAGATACAACATAAACCAAGATAATGACAGTGCTCCTACTATCTCTGTTTTCAAGATAAAATATTCCCAGACACTATTCCAGGCTTGGATTGTAAACCAGCTGGGCTGTGGAAGAGAGAGATATCAGAAGCAGGTCCTCTGTGGATTGTATGGAGTTGGTATGTGACTCTTTGTAACTGAATGAAGTATTATCTAACAACCAATTGTCCTTTGGTAACTTGTCCATGAAGTGAAAAATGCAAAGGAGTGTTGTATGTGAATGTTTTGACTGTTATTGTGGAGTGAAGGATGCAGTGTCAAGGTCAAGCATGTAAGAGAGATCAGGGGAGAGATACATAAGTGTCCCTATCTGATAAAATATTATTAATTTCTTTCAAATCAACCTTGTCCAAAAGGACAAATCAACCCCCATTTATCGGCTAGGTGAATAATGAGGTCATTTCTAGTTGAAAGGTCTTTAATTTTCTGTAAAATAGCTCTATTAATATGATTATGTTTAATCTTCATTTTGTTTAGGTCATTTATTACAATCTCCTTGAAGGTTAAAATAAAAGTATTACCATTATTGGGAGGATTGAACAAGGAAGCGTGAGTCAACTATTCCTCTAGTATTAAAAGTACTAGAGGAAGCAATTTTCTCTGGATTAGACAAAAAAGGTTTCTTAATAAAAAAAAGCTGCCTGTTAAACTTCTCAATATCAATAACAGTTTAAAATTGAATTTCCTTTGTAAGACATATTTTAGCCTTTGGTTAAGGGGTGCCATTTTTTAAACTACCTCATTTAAATTAAAAATCCCTGTTCTGTAGGGGGCGTGGCTGGATGGCTGCATAAGCCTGTTGCACCTCACAGCCCTGTGAGATTTCTGCTCCAGTAAGGGGACTAAAATGCCACAGAATGGGCAAATCGGGATTCACTCGCTCTCAGAAGCAAGAGTGGCCCTCTGGACAACACTCCCTTTCGGATCTGCCAATCCGGTCCTTCTTTGAGCCGCTCTCCGGGCCTCTGCTCTAGGACTCACCTAATACACCTGCCACGCTCTCCACATGCACCTCCCTTGCCAGCGGGACTCTCGGGGACAGATCGACCAGCTGCACTGGAGCTTCAAGGCATCCCTTCTGCCTCCTACTCCACCGGAGCTATGTGTGGGCAATCCTTGTGGCTCTCTCCTGCATACCCACTGGGTGAGCTGGCTCCTCCAGAGAATGTGGCATCCTGGTGGCCATCTTGCCTGCAGGAATCAGCTCGGCAATCAAGCCCTCCACAGATGAGCCCCCTGAACTCTCCTCTTGCGTGATCAGACCCTGGGCTAGCTTCCACATCAATCTGGGACCTGGTCCCTTCTCCTCCCGGCCAGGCAATCTGGTCCCAATTTTTGCCATGGTTGCAGCCTTCCTCCACCATGGAGTCTGCCCCAGCCTCGGCCCCATACTCCTCAAAGCCCCAATGCTCTCACCACTTCATAGACCCCAGCACCTCCCACCAGCCTGTGTCTTCTCCTGGGACTCCATGGCTGCCTGTCTCCCCTCAGGGGCCATCACTACCCTGTCTGGGGGTTCCCCCCACCTGGGCTCCCATCTTGCCTGGTATGAATCCTGGGCCTCTCCAACTAGGGCTGCTGTGCTTGCAAACTCTGCAACCCGGGCACCCCATCTGTGTCTGCAGGGGAACTCATCTCATGGCGTGAACAGCTGCAATCCCTCCCTACTAACTGACATCTGAGGTAAAGGAGGCATGCCATAGTTAGATTGAAGTCCTGAAAACCAACTTTCACCATTTGGCTGCCAGAGTGGAGCATGTGGAAGAAGATGTGTAATTCACGAAACTTTCGATCCACTGAGTCCAATCTCAACAAGTAGAAGATTGTTCTGTTCTCCGTGATATGCAAAGACACCTGGAGGACTTAGACAATCACAACCACCACAGCAATATTTGTGAACGAGGCTTGCCTGAAGCCTCGGATTCTGAGGATTTGAAATCTGTACTCCAGACCCTATTTGATGGCATATTGGGGGACCCCTCATCACAACATATTAAATTAGATCGGGCTCATTGGGCCTTGAAACCTAAAGGCTTGCAGTCCAGACCCAGAGACGTTAGCTGCCGTGTGCATTCCTACTCTCTTAAGGAGGATATCATGTGTAAAGCTCGTACCACAAAGCCGATTCTCTATGAGGGCACCCCTGTTCAACTGTTTCCGGACTTATCTTGGATCACTCTTCAGAAATGCAGATTGCTTCAACCACTCCTCCTCTCTCTATGTGAAGCTATTATTGTAGTATGCCACTGGGGTTTTACTTTCAGCTTGTCTGGTACTCGTGATGGGAAGTCAGCAGTCCTTCGAGTCCCTCAAGATTTACGCACCTTCTGTGACATTCTGGACGTCCCTATCCCAGAGCTACCTGGTTGGGGCCTCATACCTCCCTCCTCCCCCTCCTCCGGTGGTGTGGCAGGGGGTCTCCCCCAAGAAAAGACAGCATCCTCCAGACTCTCCTCGCAAGAATCTTAAGCTGAGGTCCACCTGTGAGACATTTGTGTCCTTTCTTGAGTTTAGTTTCTGGGACTTATGTCAGAGCCACATTTTTTCCTTTTTTAACTAGACAAATGCTTTTGCCAGTTATATTCCTTGCCCTATGCTTTTTCTGTTGCTTGGATCTGTATAGTTCCAGGTCTTTCCTTTTAGGAGTCATAGTGGACTGCTCAGGCCCTGGTCATCCTGATTGGGTGCTGTCTCCTATGGTCATCACGATGGTGCCGCACCACTCCTGAAGTCAAAACAGTGCTTTAGCTAATGTTATGTTTTACCATTATGTCCTTGTTTACTGACTGCTGCTGAACAATGTCACGTGGTTATATTTTGTTTGACACAGGCCTGATTATGGTATAGGCAATTAACGCTTTGCTTCTGGCACTACCCTCCTCTATTTAGTCAGTGATTTGGTGTTCCTATCAAACCATTGCCCTACCCCCCCCCCCGTTCCTTTGTGGGTTGAAGGAGGTACAACTGAACTTTTTGATTATAATGCTTGTGTTGTATTGTTTCTTTAATTTGTCTGTTACTAACCTTTATGTTCTTTCTTTTCTTCTTTATCTTTTTTTTTTATCCCTTTGTCCCTGGGTCCTGTGAACTGCTGTCCACTGCCAACAAATGTTTGAGCACTTTGGATTGGCCCCTTAGCATCTTGGATTGGATAAGTACTCTGTCTGCATCCTCACCCTTACTTTTAAGCAAATGCCCACTTAATATCATGATACAGGTATATATTCTTTAAACGTTAACGGTCATAACTCCAACCTCGAGAGGCAACTGGACCTGCGGGCTATAAGGGACTCTGGAGCGGATGTAATATCCGTCCAAGAAACACATTTTAACAAAAGGGGTACACTGGCGTTTGCCACTAGGTATTTTCCATCATGTTATTTAGCCTCTACTTCTAGGAAGAAAGCTGGGGTTGCTATACTGATTAAACGGGGTGCTCCGTTTACTCCTACATATTTCTACTCTGTTACATCATTCTTAGAAGCAAATGGCAGCATGCAGTTGTTACATTCTGCAACATTTTTGCACCTAATGCAAATCAAGCTTCCTTTCTCACTAAGGTTTATAATTGTGTCTTCCACTCTGAAAATTGTCACAACGGACCAGGTTTCCCTTTCTAAAGGTTCCCCTTTCCCACACCTGCCCCGTCAAACTCAATTGTTCCGTCAGCTTAAACATAAATATACACTGTTCCACACCTGGCGGGTTTCCCATCCGACGGAATGGTGTTATATGCATTACTCGCACCCCTTCCATACTCTCTGAGGCTGGACTATTTCTTCATGAACAGTCCCTCTTTACAAGTGGCTAAATTGGTGGCTCTTCTCCCTATTTCTTGGTTGGATCATGCATCCTTACTACTGAAGCTTATATTAGATACTACCAGGATAAAAAATTGTCACTGGCGGCTTAATGATTTCCTACTTAAACATGATCTTGCCAGGAATGACTTGGAGAAGGCCCTGAAACTTTACTTAATCGAGAACCATACCCCGGAGATATCTACTGGTATTCTCTAAGAAGCTCACAAGACAGTAATACGAGGTCAGTGTATTGCAATTTCCAGTTGTCAGTATTGTCAGTGTATTGAAATTTGAGCTGGGAACATATAACTACAGTGTTTTGTTATCTCTCTTCAAAGCATTATGTCCCATAGCTGTTTCCTGCTCCGTTCTTTTGTTATCAGTCTAATAACTCCTGACAAGTTCTCTGTCACATACGATAAAAGCAGCCGGAATTTTGTGTTGGGGGAGGATTCTATAAATAGATTAGGACTGAGCTGAATGATTCAACAAACAGAGCTGAAAGTCTCTACCTATGAGGAGAGGTGATGTGTGCCTTTCCTCCAATCTGCTGCCTTGGCTGTATGCCCAGGCTTTACTGCAGTGTTAACCAGGAAGAGAAAATCTCCTAACATGATGTGCACTTTCTAAACAGTATATAAAGATGAAGACAGCAGATATACATGAAAACTTATGTAGAGAGCAGGGGTGCATGCACGGACTCTGACAGGACGGTCATGCACTGTTAGAGCTCCGCTCTGTGTGAGGAGAAAAGCTGTTAAATAAACTGAACCCGCCGGACCCAGGCACACAGATATACACCGGCTAACTCCCGTAATATAGAGGCATTATTCTGACAGGAAAATATGGTGCTGGGAGGCACCCGCACTAAAAACAAAACGTCTCCATTAAGGAATTACAAGTGCGGGCTGTGGCTAAAATGGCACCGGTCCCTTCCTCCTCAAAAGCCTCAGCGCGCTCAGAGAAACAACAGCCTTTACAGCCAGACTCTACAGATGAGTCAGACTCAGAAATAAGCTAAACACAAAGTACCTCACAAGATTCTTCTGCTCCTCCACCTTTATTAAAGCAATTTGAAAAAATGCTCCATAAAGCTCTGAGGCAAACTTTAGAACATATTACAAATAGCCTCACAAAAGAAATACGGGAGCTGGGTAACCGCACAGAAGCGCTATAGATCAGAGTGGATGAGATAGAGAATTCTGCACAGGATTACATGGCTGAATTGGAAAATCTTTGAGAGGAAAATTTAACCTTGCAATCTAAATTGTAAGATTATGAAAATAGAGCCAGACGCTCCAATCTTCGCATTAGAGGCATACCAGAGTCAGTAATTGATTTACAATCTACTATTACAGCCTTATTTCAGGAACTCCAGCCTGCATTAACAATAGAACGTTTGAAAATGCAAAGAATTCATCGCACTCTTGTGCCTAAAAAGGCAGAGGACCCACCACACGATATAATCGCAAAATTCAATTTTTACCGTACGAAGGAACAATTACTGGCAGCAGCTTTCTCAACCCACTATAACAAAGCGTTGTGCAATAAAACTACAGCTTTTGGCACTACAAAATCATCACATAAACTACCAATGGGGGTTTACGTTCTCCATTCACTTTGCATATCAAGGCTCTAAATACACCTGTAGATCAGCAGAAGAATTACAGCAAACCCTACAAGATCTACATTTAGTGGAAAATATTCCCAACACCAGTACCTCACGCAGAAGATAAGCATCATCTTCCTCACAAAACCCTTCTAAATCCTCAGAGAACAATAGAAAACACCTTCACTCTCACAAAAGAAGCCGCTTTGACTTCCCGCCTCAAGATAAAGAAGACGCAATGGACTGAAGGAAAAGAAGAAGCCATGATCTGACAACATATAGATCATAGACACTCTCCTCCACGTTTAGCTAAACTCAGAAGAAAAAAACCCTATGTCTGCTTAACCTATGCAAATTATAGAAATACTTCGCCCAAGTGTGTGTGTATATATATATATATATATATATATATATATATATATATATATATATATATATATATATATATATATATATATATATAATGGGGACGGAAAGTATTCACACCCCCTTAAATTTTTCACTCTTTGTTATATTGCAGCCATTTGCTAAAATCATTTAAGTTCATTTTTTTCCTCATTAATGTACACACAGCACCCCATATTGACAGAAAAACACTGAATTGTTGAAATTTTTGCGGATTTATTAAAAAGGAAAAACTGAAATATCACATGGTCCTAAGTATTCAGACCATTTGCTGTGACACTCACATATTTAACTCAGGTGCTGTCCATTTCTTTTGATCTAATACAGCCATGAGTCTTTTTGGGAAAGATGCAACAAGTTTTTCATACCTGGATTTGGGGATCCTCTGCCATTCCTCCTTTCAGATCCTCTCCAGTTCTGTCAGGTTGGATGGTAAATGTTGATGGACAGTCATTTTTAGGTCTCTCCAGAGATGCTCAATTGGGTTTAAGTCAGGGCTTTGGCTGGGCCATTCAAGAACAGTCACGGAGTTGCTGTGAAGCCACTCCTTCATTATTTTAGCTGTGTGCTTAGGTTCATTGTCTTATTGAAAGGTAAACCTTCGGCCCAGTCTGAGGTCCTGAGCACTCCGGAGAAGGTTTTCATCCAGGATATCCCTGTACTTGGCCGCATTAATCTTTCCCTCGATTGCAACCAGTCGTCCTGTCCCTGCAGCTGAAAAATACCCCCACAGCATGATGCTACCACCACCATGCTTCACTGTTGGGACTGTATTGGACAGGTGATGAGCAGTGCCTGGTTTTCTCCACATACCGCTTAGAATTAAGGCCAAAAAGTTCTATTTTGGTGTCATCAGACCAAAGAATCTTATTTCTCACCATCTTGGAGTCCTTCATGTGTTTTTTAGCAAACTCCATGCGGGCTTTCATGTGTCTTGCACTGAGGAGAGGCTTCCGTCCGGCCACTCTGCCATAAAGCCCCGACTGGTGGAGGGCTACAGCGATGGCTGACTTTCAACAACTTTCTCTCATCTCCCGACTGCATCTCTGGAGCTCAGCGACAGTGATCTTCGGGTTCTTCTTTACCTCTCTCACCAAGGCTCTTCTCCCTTGATAGTTTGGCCGGACGGCCAGCACTAGGAAGGGTTCTTGTCGTCCCAAACGTCTTCCATTTAAGGATTATGGAGGCCACTGTACTCTTAGGCACCTTTAGTGCAGCAGAATTTTTTTTGTAACCTTGGCCAGATCTGTGCCTTGCCACAATTCTGTCTCTGGGGTCTTCAGTTCCTTTGACCTCATGATTCTCATTTGCTCTGACATGCACTGTGAGCTGTAAGGTCTTATATAGACAGGTGTGTGGCTTTCCTAATCAAGTGCAATCAGTATAATCAAACACAGCTGGACTCAAATGAAGGTGTAAAACCATATCAAGGATGATCAGAAGAAATGGACAGCACCTGAGTTAAATATATGAGTGTCACAGCAAAGGGTCTGAATACTTAGGACCATGTGATATTTCAGTTTTTCTTTTTTAATAAATCTGCAAAAATGTCAACAATTCTGTGTTTTTCTGTCAATATGGGGTGCTGTGTGTACATTAATGGGGAAAAAAATGAACTTAAATGATTTTAGCAAATGGCTGCAATAAAACAAAGAGTGAAAAATATTATATATATATATATATATATATATATATATATATATATATATATATATATATAGATAGATAGATAGATAGATAGATAGATAGATGTGTGTATATATATATATATATATATATATATGTATATATATAATCCTTCATTGTTCAAATGTTATATAAAGGTCTTACTTTAATCTCATAATTAATACCTAAAATTAAATCCTGCTTTATATAATATGAAGACTTTATTAGAGTCATCAGGGGATCATTGGCACAGTATTAGCTTGTAAGTAGTTACTGGTTATCAATTATAATACTTTATTGCTTCCTTATTGTACCAAAGAAAGGTTACCTTTTACCCCACTTAACCCCCCCCCATTTTTTTTTTTGTTCCTTCCCTCATATAGTTGGACGCAGTCCCCACCTCAGTTCTCTTTAGTCCAACCGGACCTAGGGTGGAAAATGGGCTACTTAAGCCTTAAATTATTTTTATTTCCTTTTTTCTTTTCATTTTTTCATAAAGTTCTAGGATTAGCACTATCTAATACCTAGCGGGTTATATTTGTATTAGTAATAGTATTAATAATTATTCACCTTATAGAAATGTTATTAGGGATTAGGGATGAGCTTCGAGTTCGAGTCGAACATTGACTGTTCGCAAGTTCACTGAACAGCGAACAATTTGGGGTGTTCGCGGCAAATTCGAATGCCGCGGAACACCCTTTAAAAGTCTATGGGAGAAATCAAAAGTGCTAATTTTAAAGGCTAATATGCAAGTTATTGTCATAAAAAGTGTTTGGGGACCTGGGTCCTGCCCCAGGGGACATGGATCAATGCAAAAAAAAGTTTTAAAAACGGCCGTTTTTTCAGGAGCAGTGATTTTAATAATGCTTAAATTCAATCAATAAAAGTTTAATATCCCTTTAAATTTCGTACCTGGGGGGTGTCTATAGTGTGCCTGTAAAGGGGCGCATGTTTCCTGTGTTTAGAACAGTCTGACAGCAAAATGACATTTTGAAGGAAAAAACTCATTTAAAACTACTCGCGGCTATTGCATTGCCGACAATACACATAGAAGTTCATTGATAAAAACGGCATGGGAATTCCCCAAAGGGGAACCCCGAACCAAAATTAAAAAAAAAAAATGACGTGGGAGTCCCC
Source organism: Aquarana catesbeiana (assembly GCF_042186555.1). Taxonomy (NCBI): domain Eukaryota; kingdom Metazoa; phylum Chordata; class Amphibia; order Anura; family Ranidae; genus Aquarana; species Aquarana catesbeiana. Next base: position 90,561,065 of record NC_133328.1, read on the forward strand.
CTAAATTCCATACCAGGCCCTTCAGGTCTGGTATGGATATTAAGGGGAACCCCGGCCAAAATTTTAAAAAAAAAATGACGTGGGGTTCCCCCTAAATTCCATACCAGACCCTTCAGGTCTGGTATGGATTTTAAGGGGAACCCCGCGCCAGAAAAAAAACAAAAAAACGGCGTGGGGTCCCCCCAAAAATCCATACCAGACCCTTATCCGAGCACGCAACCTGGCAGGCCGCAGGAAAAGAGGGGGGGACGAGAGTGCGGCCCCCCCTCCCTCCTGAACCGTACCAGGCCACATGCCCTCAACATTGGGAGGGTGCTTTGGGGTAGCCCCCCAAAACACCTTGTCCCCATGTTGATGAGGACAAGGGCCTCATCCCCACAACCCTGGCCGGTGGTTGTGGGGGTCTGCGGGCGGAGGGCTTATCGGAATCTGGAAGCCCCCTTTAACAAGGTGACCCCCAGATCCCGGCCCCCCCCCTGTGTGAAATGGTAAGGGGGTACATAAGTACCCCTACCATTTCACGAAAAAAGTGTCAAAAATGTTAAAAATGACAAGAGACAGTTTTTGACAATTCCTTTATTTAAATGCTTCTTCTTTCTTCTATCTTCCTTCATCTTCTGGTTCTTCTGGCTCTTCTGGTTCTTCCTCCGGCGTTCTCGTCCAGCATCTCCTCCGCGGCGTCTTCTATCTTCTTCTCCTCGGGCCGCTCCGCACCCATGGCATGGGGGGGAGGCTCCCGCTCTTCTCTTCTTCTTTTCTTCTCTTCTTCTCTTCTTCTTTTCTTCTTTTCTTCTCCGGGCCGCTCCGCAATCCATGCTGGCATGGAGGGAGGCTCCCGCTGTGTGACGGCGCTCCTCGTCTGACAGTTCTTAAATAACGGGGGGGCGGGGCCACCCGGTGACCCCGCCCCCTCTGACGCACGGTGACTTGACGGGACTTCCCTGTGACATCACGGGGAATGCCACAGGGAAGTCCCGTCAAGTCACCGTGCGTCAGAGGGGGGCGGGGTCACCGGGTGGCCCCGCCCCCCCCCCGTTATTTAAGAACTGTCAGACGAGGAGCGCCGTCACACAGCGGGAGCCTCCCTCCATGCCAGCATGGATTGCGGAGCGGCCCGGAGAAGAAAATGAAGAAGAGAAGAAAAGAAGAAGAGAAGAGCGGGAGCCTCCCCCCATGCCATGGGTGCGGAGCGGCCCGAGGAGAAGAAGACAGAAGACGCCGCGGAGGAGATGCTGGACGAGAACGCCGGAGGAAGAACCAGAAGAGCCAGAAGAACCAGAAGAACCAGAAGATGAAGGAAGATAGAAGAAAGAAGAAGCATTTAAATAAAGGAATTGTCAAAAACTGTCATAAGTACCCCCTTACCATTTCACACAGGGGGGGGCCGGGATCTGGGGGTCACCTTGTTAAAGGGGGCTTCCAGATTCCGATAAGCCCCCCGCCCGCAGACCCCCACAACCACCGGCCAGGGTTGTGGGGATGAGGCCCTTGTCCTCATCAACATGGGGACAAGGTGTTTTGGGGGGCTACCCCAAAGCACCCTCCCAATGTTGAGGGCATGTGGCCTGGTACGGTTCAGGAGGGAGGGGGGGCCGCACTCTCGTCCCCCCTCTTTTCCTGCGGCCTGCCAGGTTGCGTGCTCGGATAAGGGTCTGGTATGGATTTTTGGGGGGACCCCACGCCGTTTTTTTTTTTTTTTTTGGCGCGGGGTTCCCCTTAAAATCCATACCAGACCTGAAGGGTCTGGTATGGAATTTAGGGGGAACCCCACGTCATTTTTTTTTTAAATTTTGGCCGGGGTTCCCCTTAATATCCATACCAGACCTGAAGGGCCTGGTATGGAATTTAGGAGGACTCCCACGTCATTTTTTTTTTTTAATTTTGGTTCGGGGTTCCCCTTTGGGGAATTCCCATGCCGTTTTTATCAATGAACTTCTATGTGTATTGTCGGCAATGCAATAGCCGCGAGTAGTTTTAAATGAGTTTTTTCCTTCAAAATGTCATTTTGCTGTCAGACTGTTCTAAACACAGGAAACATGCGCCCCTTTACAGGCATACTATAGACACCCCCCAGGTACGAAATTTAAAGGGATATTACACTTTTATTGTTTGACTTTAAGCATTATTAAAATCACTGCTCCTGAAAAAACGGCCGTTTTTAAAACTTTTTTTTGCATTGATCCATGTCCCCTGGGGCAGGACCCAGGTCCCCAAACACTTTTTATGACAATAACTTTCATATAAGCCTTTAAAATTAGCACTTTTGATTATTCATGTTCGTGTCCCATAGACTTTAACGGTGTTCGCATGTTCGAACGAACTTTTTTCCTGTTCGCATGTTCTGGTGCGAACCGAACAGGGGGGTGTTCGGCTCATCCCTATTAGGGATTTTCATCTGCACATGGACGTTTAGTGTGCCAATCTGCCTTCCTCGTTTGCCCAGTTATAATATGTGGGTAATTGACGATGGCTCCAACTCCCCTGATGGCGGACTATTTCCCCCATCACGGGAAAAACTTTATATCTCAAAACAAGATATTTTGTATCTCAATTAACCTTACCTTTCATATTTTCAGTTTTTTCCAGCCTTTTCTATACTTCTGACAATACTGGTTCCTTTTCCTCTTCCTCCTTCTTCAGATCCACACGGGTTGATACATCCAGTCAGGCAATATCAGGTTTTGGTGAGTACTACCTTTCCGATCATATACCATGGCACCTTTAAACATTCTTTCCCTGAATGTTCAGGGGATCAACATACCACAGAAAAGAGCTAAGGCATTCCGTTCTTTCAGGCCAGGAAAGCACACATAATATGCTTACAGGAAACTCACTTCACAGTGAGCTCCACTCTTAAGTATATGAGCCCTTTTTATCCACAAGTATTTATAGCCTCAGCTAATGCCAAAAAGAGAGGAACCCTTATAGCTTTTCATCGCTCTACCCCATTCAACATCCAGTCAGAAATCAAAGACCCTGAGGGGCGTTATCTAATTCTCACTGGTCACATCATGGACACTGCAGTTACGGTAGTATCATATTACACCCCGAATAAATAGCCAATACCCTTTTTGCCACATCTATTACAAGTAATAGATGCCCATAAAATGGGAACAATTATCATAGGTGGTGACTAACCAGGTCCTCCTCCCATTTCTTGATAAATCTCCTTATATTCCTTCTTGTAATTCAAATAATCAATCATTTTCTCAATTACTTTCCCGATATAACTTAGTAGATTCTTGGAGAGAATGTAATTCGACAAAAAGATGTTATACTTACTACTCACACCCACACCAGATCTCCACCTGTATTGATCACATACTCTTAACTACAGGTATATTACCTGAAGTACTCACGTAAAACATAATACCCATTCCTTGGTCAGACCACTATATTCTCCACTATCCATAGAGCCCATGATCCAACGTGGTATCTCCCCGATGTAATATACTCAAAAACCCTTCCTATTGCCTAAGAATTGAACAAGACATAAAAGATTACTTAGCATACAACTTTAATCCAGACATTTTCCCACTTACCCTATGGGAAGCACACAAGCCTGTGCTGTGCCGGAGCAATTCAACGACAAATGGCACTGATTAAGCGTGAACGAAAAATTTTAGTAAACTAGAAACTGATATTAATAAAGCCTTAGCAACTTTCCAAAATAATCCTACTTCAATGGCAAAAATACAATTAGAAAAAGCTCGACTGGAATATGATTTATTCCTTACAGAATCCGCTGACAAATCCATACGCAGATCAAAACACCCTTTCTCCATGACATCAAACAAACCAAACACCTTCCTGGCACGTGCTCTAAAATCCATTGACAAACAATCCAAACCTATCAGAATCAAACTATCAAATAACACTCACACTAGTAATCCTCTCAAAATTGTTCAAAAAGTCTATACTCATTTAGCTTCGTTATACTCAACATCAAAAGAATTCAGTCATACTGAAGCTGACATCTTCTTTTATAAACTAAATCTACCTGTATTAACCACTTCAGCCCCGGAAGGTTTTACCCCCTTCCTGACCAGAGCACTTTTTACAATTCGGCACTGCGTCACTTTAACTGCTAATTGCGCGGTCATGCAATGCTGTACCCAAACGAAATTTGCGTCCTTTTCTTCCCACAAATAGAGCTTTCTTTTGATGGTATTTGATCACCTCTGCCGTTTTTATTTTTTGCGCTATACACGGAAAAAGACCGAAAATTTTGAAAAAAAATGATATTTTCTACTTTTTGTTCTAAAAAAAATCCAATAAACTCAATTTTAGTCATACATTTAGGCCAAAATGTATTCGGCCACATGTCTTTGGTAGAAAAAATGTCAATAAGTGTATATTTATTGGTTTGCGCAAAAGTTATAGCGCCTACAAACTAGGGTACATTTTCTGGAATTTACACAGCCTTTAATTTATGACTGCCTATGTCGTTTCTTGAGGTGCTAAAATGGCAGGGCAGTACAAAACCCCCACAAATGACCCCATTTTGGAAAGTAGACACCCCAAGGAATTTGCTGAGAGGCATGTTGAGCCCATTGAATATTCATTTTTTTTGTCCCAAGTGATTGAATAATGACAAAAAAAAAAAAAAAAATTACAAAAAGTTGTCACTAAATGATATATTGCTCACACAGGCCATGGGCATATGTGGAATTGCACCCCAAAATACATTTAGCTGCTTCTCCTGAGTATGGGGATACCACATGTGTGGGACTTTTTGGGAGCCTAGCCGCGTACGGGGCCCCCGAAAACCAATCACTGCCTTCAGGATTTCTAAGGGCGTACATTTTTGATTTTACTCCTCACTACCTATCACAGTTTTGAAGGCCATAAAATGCCCAGATGGCATAAAACCCCCCCAAATGACCCCATTTTGGAAAGTAGACACCCCAAGCTATTTGCTTTGAGGCATGTTGAGTCCATGGAATGTTTTATATTTTGACACAAGTTGCAGGAAAGTGACAATTTTTTTTTTTTTTTTTGCACAAAGTTGTCACTAAATGATATATTGCTCACACAGGCCATGGGCATATGTGGAATTGCACCCCAAAATACATTTAGCTGCTTCTCCTGAGTATGGGGATACCACATGTGTGGGACTTTTTGGGAGCCTAGCCGCGTACGGGGCCCCGAAAACCAATCACCGCCTTCAGGATTTCTAAGGGCGTACATTTTTGATTTTACTCCTCACTACCTATCACAGTTTCGGAGGCCATGGAATGCCCAGGTGGCACAAACCCCCCCCAAATGACCCCATTTTGGAAAGTAGACACCCCAAGCTATTTGCTGAGAGGCATGGTGAGTATTTTGCAGCTCTCATTTGTTTTTGAAAATAAAGAAAGACGAGAAAAAAAAATTTTTTTTTTCTTTTTTCAATTTTCAAAACTTTGTGACAAAAAGTGAGGTCTGCAAAATACTCACTATACCTCTCATCAAATAGCTTGGGGTGTCTACTTTCCAAAATGGGGTCATTTGGGGGGGTTTTTTGCCACCTGGGCATTCCATGGCCTCCGAGACTGTGATAGGCAGTGAAGAGTGAAATCAAAAATTTACGGCCTTAGAAAGCCTGAAGGCGGTGCTTGGTTTTCGGGGTCCCGTACGCGGCTAGGCTCCCAAAAAGTCTCACACATGTGGTATCCCCGTACTCAGGAGAAGCAACAGAATGTATTTTGGGGTGTAATTTCACATATTCCCATGGCATGTTTGAGCAATATATCATTTAGTGACAACTTTGCGCAAAAAAAAAAAAAAAAAAAAAAAAAAAAAAAAAAAATTGTCTCTTTCCCGCAACTTGTGTCACAATATAAAATATTCCATGGACTTGACATGCCTCTCAGCAAATAGCTTGGGGTGTCTACTTTCCAAAATGGGGTCATTTGGGGGGGTTTTGAACTGTCCTGGCATTTTATGCACAACATCTAGAAGCTTATGTCACACATCACACACTCTTCTAACCACTTGAAGACAAAGCCCTTTCTGACACTTTTTGATTACATAAAAAAATAATTTTTTTTTGTAAGAAAATTACTTTGAACCCCCAAACATTATATATTTTTTAAAGCAAATGCCCTACATATTAAAATGGTGGGTGTTTCATTTTTTTTTTTCACACAGTATTTGCGCAGCGATTTTTCAAACACATTTTTTGGGGAAAAAACACACTTTTTTAAATTTTAATGCACTAAAACACACTATATTGCCCAAATGTTTGATGAAATAAAAAAGATGATCTTAGGCCGAGTACATGGATACCAAACATGACATGCTTTAAAATTGCGCACAAACGTGCAGTGGCGACAAACTAAATACATTTTTAAAAGCCTTTAAAAGCCTTTACAGGTTACCACTTTAGATTTACAGAGGAGGTCTACTGCTAAAATTACTGCCCTCGATCTGACATTCGCGGTGATACCTCACATGCATGGTGCAATTGCTGTTTACATTTGACGCCAGACCGACGCTTGCGTTCGCCTTAGCGCGAGAGCAGGGGGGACAGGGGTGCTTTTTTTTTTTTTTTTTTTTTTTTTTTTTTTTTCTTTATTATTATTATTTTTTTATCTTATTTTTAAACTGTTCCTTTCATTTTTTTTTTTTTAAATCATTTTTATTGTTATCTCAGGGAATGTAAATATCCCCTATCATAGCAATAGGTAGTGACAGGTACTCTTTTTTGCAAAAATTGGGGTCTATTAGACCCTAGATTTCTCCTCTGCCCTCAAAGCATCTGACCACACCAAGATCGGTGTGATAAAATGCTTTCCCAATTTCCCAATGGCGCTGTTTACATCCGGCGAAATCTAAGTCATAAAATGCTCGTAGCTTCCGGTTTCTTAGGCCATAGAGATGTTTGGAGCCACTCTGGTCTCTGATCAGCTCTATGGTCAGCTGGCTGAATCACCGGCTGCATTCTCAGGTTCCCTGTTGAGACAGGAGAGCCAGAGAAAAACACGGAAGACATTGGGGGGGGGCATTCCCTCCCACTGCTTGTAAAAGCAGTCTAGAGGCTAATTAGCTGCTAGGATTGCTTTTACATGAAAGCCAATCGCTGGCTGAAAAGAATGATACCAAGATGATACCTAAACCTGCAGGCATCATTCTGGTATAACCACTCAAAGTCGTGAATGGCATACCTGAAGACAAAAAAATGGTTAACAATAAAGCACAGTAAACGGTAAGGTATAAAAAATTGCATATCTGAAAAGCAAACATGATAAAACATAACAACAATAAAACATTGCAGAATAGAATACAGTAAAAAAGAGCAGAACAATAGAGAGAGAATAGAGAGAGAGAACAATAAAACGACAACTATTTTTTTTTTATTTTATATTTTTGTTTGTGTTTTTTTTTTTTTTTTACACTTTTTTTTGTAACTAACTTGTATAACTGTAACCGGTTCCAGGTTCGGGTCTCTCAAAATGCGATGGCATCTTGGGAGACCCTGTGAAAGTGTGCCTAGTCTGTGCAATGCTGTACCCTACGCTAATACTCAACTAGTGAATGGTAGTGTTCAAAACATTCACCAATGCAAAGACCAGGATTGTCAGGACAGGAGGGACAATAATAGAGGGTGTCACGCCTATATCCGCGCTTGCTGCAGACACGACATCTTTTTTGGGGGGGGGTTCGTTGGGTAGGGGTACTCGGGAGGACATAAAGAAAATGCCTCTCATGCAGCCGACTGCATTTGGTTGGGGATGTGAATGGGGGAAGTACGGGCGCTGCAGAAGTGGTGGGTTCCCAATTAGGATTGGCGAATGCAGCAGGAAGGGCACTATGGACACGACGGGCCTGTGTTTGTCTTCTTGGTGGCAGCGGGACACTACTTGTGCTTGCCACCTCACCAGCTTGAACTGCATTTATGGGACTCGCCATGTCACCAAGTGTTACTGCAGTGCTGGTTTGACTACGACCGGGGTGTACTAGGCTGCTGGTGCTTGCCAGTTCACCAAAACGCTACCAAAAAAACTGTTAGAGATTGCAGGGATCAGGCCTGACTCTGCGAACGCTGCAGTTATGCGTTTAGTGTTTTGTAAGTGTCAGTGATCGATCGATACTGCACTTGGGTGGGCTGGGCTGGGCTGGGCCGGGCAGAGGGGCAAAACGCAGGTGCTAGCAGGTATCTAGGCTGATCCCGCTAACACTGCGTTTGTGGGAACCCTAAACTGCTGGGGACGCTAGTATAGATCTGATCAGATCAGATATTGATCCGATCAGATACTATACCACTAAGGGAGGTGTACGGTGCGTGCGTGGGTGTTAGCGGTACTGGCGCTAACCTGACGCTGCCTGGGGCTGGTGCTTGCCAGTTCACCAAAACGCTACCAAGAAAACTGTTAGCGATCGCAGGGATCAGGCCTGACTCTGTGAACGCTGCAGTTATGCGTTTAGTGTTTTGTAAGTGACAGTGATCGATCGATACTGCACTTGGGCTGGGCCGGGCGGAGGGGAAGAACGCAGGTGCTAGCGGGTATCTGGGCTGATCCCGCTAACACTGCGTTTTTGGGAACCCTAAACTGCTGGGGACACTAGTATAGATCTGATCGGATCAGATATTGATCCGTACAGATACTATACCACTAAGGGAGGCGTATGCTGCGTGCGTGGGTGTTAGCGGTACTGGCGCTAATCTGACGCTGCCTGGGGCGACGCATATCACCGCCGGGCGATCAGGGGGCTAAACCTTTATTAGGTAATAAACGGCGGGTCCCCTGACACTATAAAAAATAAACGAACTAACCAGCGTCACGCGTAACGGTTATACGGTGATCAGTGGTGAAAGGGTTAACTAGGGGGCAATCAAGGGGTTAAAACATTTATTAGGTAGTATATGGGGGTCCCTGTCACTATAAAACGCTGACGGCGAACCTAAATATTTACGTTCCTAACTAGCGTCACCAGCGACACTAATACAGCGATCAGAAAAATGATCGCTTAGTGACACTGGTGACACTGGTGACAGGGGGTGATCAAGGGGTTAAAACTTTATTGGGGGGGTTAGGGGGGTATCCTAGACCTAAAGGGGGGTAATATTCACTGCCCTAACACTGTAACTGTCACAAACTGACACCATGCAGTAATCAGAAAAAAAAAAAAAAAAAAAAAAATACTGCTTGCTGTCAGTTTGTGACAGGGGGGGGTGATTGGGGGGGGATCGGGGGGCGATCGGGGGGGGATCGGGGATGTAAAGTATGCCTGGCATGTTCTACTGTGTGTGTTTGTGTTGTGTGCACTTACATGTCTTCTCTCCTCGGCGCTGGAACGGAAACTGCCGAGCCGAGGAGAGATGACATCACATCCTCTGCCTGTGTGAAACTACACACAGGCAGGGGAGGATTCCGATTGGCTGGGAGCGATCGCGAGGGGGGGGCCACGATCGGATGGTCTCCCCCTCGCCTCCCGACGCTCCCAGTCAAATGCCGACCGCCGCTGGCACCGGGGGGGGGTCCGATCGGACCCCCCGCCCGCGGGAGGCAGATCACGTACAGGTACGTGATTCTGCCTGCCCGTGCCATTCTGCCGACGTATATATACGTTAGGCGGTCGGCAAGTGGTTAACACATACCCAAAGAAGCTTACTTGAAGAACATATAACAATAGAAGACGTTTCTCAAACTATAAAAGAACTAAAATGAAACAAAATACCTGGCCCTGATGGCTATTCAGCCTTATATTACCGAACATTCTCAGAAACTCTCTCTCCTATCTTAGCAGATGCATTTAACACTTTAATAGACGGTTACTCCTTCAGACGAGAATCATTAATATCAATTATATGTATGATCCCTTATGGGGCGTACACACGGGCGGACTTTCCGACCGGACTGGTCCGACAGACTTTCTGACGGACTTTTGACAGATTTCCGCCGGACCTTTTTTATGAACGGACTTGCCTACACACGACCGGACTACGGACAGACTTGCCCACACACGACCGGACTTTCCGGCAGACTATGTCCGCCGGTCTTCCCGACGGAGTTACGATGGACTTTCCGAATGAACGGACTTGCCCACACATGAACAAGTTCATTCATTTTGAACATGACTCGGTTACGACGGGACTAGAAGGAAGTCAATCTTGCCGCTTTTATTGGTGAGATTGACACCTTTTAAGCCCCGTCGCGGGGTATACCAGGCCCTTAGGTCTGGTATGGATTTTAAGAGGAACCCCCTATGCCAAAAAAGTGGTGACCCCTGGTGACCACGCCCCCTTATGACGTCACAGTCCCAGCATGCCCAGGGACTGTGACGTTATAAGGGGGTGGGGTCACCGCCTATATAAGTCATTGCGGAGCGCTCACATAGCATTACAGCAGGAGAGAGCAACCTGTCAACATTGGCAGAAGAGAAGAGGGAAGACGATGACACACAAGTCCGGGCCACCGCTAGCAAAAGAGCGGCAGAAGATAGCGGAGGAGCCAGCAGAAGAACCGGACACCGGGAGAAGAGGTCAAACACCGGGAGAAGAGGCCGGAGAGCCGGAAAAGAACCGAACCCCAGGAGAAGAGGCCGGAGAGAGCGACGAAGACGGAAGAAGACCCCCGAAGTTGGAAGAAGACCCCCAGAGCTGTCTAATAAATTACTTTAAAAACCTGTGTAGTGTGTTTTTTTATTGACACTTTTTCCCTAGGTGAATGGGTACCCCATACTCATTCACATAGGGTGGGGGGCCGGGATTCCGATAAGCCCCCCGCCCGCAGACCCCGACAACCAACAGCCAGGGTTGTCGGGAATAGACCCTTGTCCTCATCAACATGGGGACAAGGTGCTTTGGGGTGGGGGGCCGCAGGGCGCCCCCCTCCCCCAAAGCACCAAACCCCCCATGTTGAGGGCATGTGGCCTGGTATGGTTCAGGAGGGGGGCACTCGCTCGTCCCCACCCTCTTTCCTGACCAGCCGGGCTGCGTGCTCTGATAGGGGTCTGGTATGGATTTTGGGGGGACCCCACACCCTTTTTTCAGCGTAGGGGGTTCCCCTTAAAATCCATACCAGACCTAAGGGACATCATCGCCTCCCCCTTGCGCTCGCCGCAATAGGAGAATTTGTTTTTCCTATTGCAGCAAGTGCGAGATGTAGAACTCTGCCCTTGCGTCGTATCTGGTCTGTCAGACCAGCATACAGACGAACGGGCTTTCCATTAGGAACTGAGTTACCACGTAATGATTTTAAGCAGGTTTCAAATCTAAAGTCCATCAGATTTCCGACCGAAATGGTCCATCGGAAGTCTGAGGAAGCCCACACACAATCAGAAAGTCCGCCCGTGTGTACGCTGCATAAGCCTCATTTGGAGAACACATCCTGCACAAAACTATCGCCCCATTTCTCTTTTAAATCAAGAAATTAAAATTCTAGCAAAAATCTTAGCAACACGCCTCAACAAGATAATCGGTAAACTAATACATAATGATCAAGTTGGTTTCATGCCTACAAGGCAAGCAAGTGATAATGTGCGCCAAGCTGTCCTTTTGGGACATATAGCCAAAACATGTCGCATTCCCGCATGCTTCCTCTCTCTTGATATCAGAAAGGCCTGTGATTCAGTAATATGCCCCTATTTACAACACACCCTCCAGAAATGGGGATTTGGCCCCCACTTCACTAATTGGATAGCAGCACTCTACAATAAACCTCAAGCTTATGTGAAATAAGCAGGTTATAAATCAGAATATTTCAATATAGAAAAAGGCACACGTCAGGGCTGCCCGCTTTCCCCCTTATTATTTGCCCTTTTAATAGAACCTTTAGCTCAACACCTCAGACTAGATCCAACTATCACCAGAATTGAATTAGGCGGCTATCAACATAAACTCTGCTTATTCGCAGATTATATTTTATTATTTCTATCATCCCCCCCAAGTTTCAGGCCCTAACTTCTTTCCCATCCTTAACAAATTCGCCAGTATATCAGGATTAACAATTAACCCCAAGAAATGTATAGCATTAAACATATCCCTTTCAATAATGGAACTTGCTTCAGCAAAAATAGCGTTACCCTTCACTTGGGAAGATAAATCAATCCCATATTTAAGGATACACCTTACAGCCTCTCTTTCAGACTTGTAGTCTGCTAATTACCCTGTCACTCTGAAACTCATCACAAAACTAATGAAGAACTTGTCCCATTTCTCTTTATCCTGGATGGGGAAAATAAATGTTATTAAAATGCCGATCCTACCCAAATTATTGTATTTATTCAGAGTATTACCGATTACAGTTCCTTCCCACTACTTACGACTTGTTCAGCTAAGATCATCTACATTTATATGGGGATCATCAAAACCACATATACCCTTACACACATTAAACCTCCCTAAAAATTCAGGAGGTCTAGGAGTACCAAATTTTGCTACATATTACAAAGCAGCTCACATAGCTAGCTTATCTAAATACCACGCAAGGAAATTTCTCTTTGGGTGTTGATAGAGGCTAACGAATACGATCCTCTATCGATTTCCAATTTATTATGGCTCCACCCTAAGGACCGCCCCGGTTTACGTAACCCTGTAACCAAACATTATTTATCCCTTTGGGTTAGGTTCAATATTAAACATCATTTACAATCTCCACACAACCCTCTCCTCTCCTTCCTTAAAAACCCAACCCTCTATCCTGCATGGATATATCCCTTATCTGTCATGGACGTACTGTGTATGGCTCTGCAACTGGCCATGGATGCACAGGTCCATTGGGATATGTTCCAGTCCACAGGCATTCAGCAGTGAAGAGACGCACGCCAATGCGCATGCGTGTGCGCAGATCGCAGACACACGCACAGTAACACAGCTGTGGCGCCCAGGGGCCTCTTCAGAATGCATCCTTGCTGTCTGATCTGCAGCTCATCCTGTACCCAATCCTGAACCTGCATCTGCTCCAGTGTTACTTGGCTTTTCCTGACCTCGCTGATGTCTCAAGTCCTGACCCTTTGGCTTGCCTTTGACCTGCTCTGTGTTCCTGTTTGTCTGATCTCCCATTGCCGATCCTGCCTGAACTTTGACCATTCTCTGCCTGCTTCTTCTGTCTGATTGACCCGCTGCTGTGGCCTGGCTTGTTTGACCCCGCTCCTGTCTGCTGTCCTGCAACTGAGTGCACCTGCCTACAAGTTCTGCATCCGTGCGCATCTGTCTGCAAGTCCTGCATCTGAGCGCACCTTCCTGCTACTTCTCAGTGTTCCTGCATCAGCAGCAATCAAGCCTACTCTTGTCTCTGCCAAGCCAGACATCATCTCCAGCCAAGCAAACCCTGCAGGCTCTCCTACCCCGCTGTGCTCCGAGGGTCAATGTTCCCACTCAGTGATCCCGGAACCAGAGCCGTATGAGAGGCCTCCCTCTGCATGTCAGGCTCACCTCCAAGGTACGTGTCATTATCTTTTAAAATATGGTCATCCTTGGATGTATTCAGAATGCACAAATTCGTCATCTCTTCATCCTTTATCCCCTTTCCATCTCTCTGCGAAACTCAAGGCATACCTCAATCGGAATTGTTCCGATATCTCAAGTTAAAAATTTCTTCACACCTAATACCAATACTGACGTACCCCTAAATCACTTCACTAATTTTGAATCTTTTTGCAAGAATGACCCACATGCTAAGGGACTAATTTCTTCCCTTTATTCCCAACTACTAGTTAATTCTTATACAGATAAACCAACTTACACTCAGAAATAAGAGGAGGATCTGGAACACACCCTAGGTAATGCAGAATGGTCAAAATGTGGGCTTCAACTAAGTCATCCTCCCCTAATATCATAGCTATAGAAACCAATTATAAAGTACTAACCCGCTGGTACTTAGTACCAGCTAGAATAGCGAAAAATATTCCTACTTACTCAGACCATTGTTTCCAAGGTTGTGCAATATCGGGTATGCATATGCATATTTGGTGGTCCTGTCCAATAGTACAGATATTCTGGAAAGAAATATTTACATACACCTCCAAAATGTTTGTAGTAACCCTACAACCTAATCCCACCACGGCATTGCTTAACCTCAAACCAGATAGTCTGACTCACGCCCAATTCAAACTTTATATATCTTCTCACAGCAGCTAAACAAACAGTGGCAAAGACTTGAAAAACTCTTTGGCATTGGCTGAGACAAAACAAAGAATGAATAATGCTATGATACATGCTAAAATGGTAGCTATTGAACATAGCTAAGTTCCCAAATTTCATAAATTATGGCAACCTTGGATTAAACATTACCTACCGCCATCTTTTAATGACTCAGTCCTAATGCCATGGTAGATGATTTGAAATCACATTGATCATATTATGCCTGATTGAGACTCTTGGATCACCCGGATAGACTCATCCTTACTCTTTACGCTTCTTCTTTCTATTCTGTCTCTATGTCTCTCTTATAATTTTGAAGCTTCCATAATTACAATTTATAGCTTCGGAACCTATAGACACCCCACTGACTCTAGTTTGTTCAGGAAATTTTCTAATTATTTATGACCACACACTAACAGGCTGTTAGCAATACATCTAGTCATATATATAACTATTCATTAATTGTTTATACGCTTTATACATTTTCTAAATCCTGAAGAGCATTGTATTTGCCATTACAAATAATATAATATATCTTTATTATACATTGTATATTTCTATTGTACTAAATAAAATATTTTTGACAAGGAAAACTTATGTAGAGAGATTTGTTTCATCCCTGTATATCATTTGAGGTGGTCCACTTTACTGGGTATATGTGAGGGTTTATATCCACTTTAAACAAAGTTCTCCCATCCTTGATCCATAAGGATCAATTGGGGTTTGTTACGTGGAGACAGACAGGGGACAATTCTCGGAGAGTTATTAATCTCATTGATATCATCAACACGCAAAAATCTCAGGCATTTCTACTCAGCCTAGACGCTAAGAAGGCCTTCGATAGGCTCAGCTGCCCTTTCTTTTTTACGACTTTAGAATATCTGGGTTTCCAGGGGGGCTTTTCTCAGAGCGATCAAGCATTTATACAAGGCTCTGTCAGCTTCTATTAAAACCCCTTTTGCCACTTACTCTCCCTTTACAATCTTGGACAGGGCAGGGATGACCTCTTTCTCCTTTGTCGTTTGCTCTGTGTATTAAACCTCTTGCAGCCCAGATCTATTGTAACCCAAACATTTGGGGGGGGGGGGGGGTTCCAGGTATGGAGTTTAAGATTTCCTTGTTTGCAGATGATATTCTTCTTACGCTGACACAACCACAGGTAGCCCTTCCTAACTTGAATGAGCTCCTTGAAGAGTTTCGGTCCTTGTTTGGCTATAAAGTTAACTCCTCCAAATCAGAAGCCTTGCCACTGGTGCAACATCTGGCGGGATCTTTTCCTTATGCTTGGAAATCTACAACCATTAGGTACCTAGGGATAAACATCACCTTGCAAGATTCCCTTTACAAGGCCAATTTTAAGGCCCTTTTTGTGTCTATTCGAACTTTATTAGCTAAATGGAAAAACTATCACATTTCCTGGTTGGGTCGAATAGCGTCGGTTAAAATGGCTATCTTGCCTAAGATTTTGTACTACTTTATGACTCTTTCAATTCTGGTTCCCACAGTTCACCTTAGAAACTTGCAGGCAGATCTTCAAAACTCTATGTGGAACTATAAACACCATAGGATAGGTAATTCAATGCTCTTTGAATTTAGGAATGACAGAGGTGTGGCCTTCCCCAACCTCATGCAGTATTATGCCACCCAACTGAAAGCTATTGCATCATGGGTACCCTTGCCTGTGTTTAATTGCTGGACAGAGATAGACAAACTATGGTTGGCCTCGAAACATCCAAATAATTTGCTCTGGAACACCGATGTAGACACCCCCTGTCTCCTTATTGCAAACCATGGCATTGCTGAGTAATATTTGGAGACAATTACGACATAAGCACTCCCTCTTATCCGAATCCTCCTTGCTGACAGCTTTTTTTTTTTTTTTTTTTATATAATCCCAAGTTACCAGATAGTCACTTCCCAAATGATGTCTCCATTGTTGTTTCAAAATCTATTCCATTCTATGCCATTTTGTGAATCCTGTTACACGAATATTGTGGCCCTTTGAGGACCTTCACGAAAAACATGTTCTTCCTCAGAGGCATTTTAGGGCTACCAAGCAGTCCCCAAGTTACGAACGGGTTAGGGACTGCCGGTTTGTTCTTAAGTCGGATTTGTTTGTATGTCAGAAGCGCGTGCGCAGAATGGCAGAGACGCCATTTTCAGATGTTTTCCGATATTCTGTCAAGTAGCCTGCACAGATGTCATTTTCCCATGTTTGCCAATGTTTTCCACTGTTTTCCGATGTTATCCAATGTGCCCGCCGTCGAAAAGTGGCCGCGCATACGCAGAATGTCACGCCCCCTCCCGTTCATAAGTAGGAGTCATTCGCAAGTCAGAGGTTCGTAACTTGGGGACCTCCTG
Organism: Aquarana catesbeiana; assembly: GCF_042186555.1. Lineage (NCBI taxonomy): Eukaryota > Metazoa > Chordata > Amphibia > Anura > Ranidae > Aquarana > Aquarana catesbeiana. The sequence continues at coordinate 90,577,494 of NC_133328.1, forward strand.
TATCTCCAGATCCATCACTATGCCTTATCCTTTGTGTCTAATCTTCAATTTTCTAATTTATCTCTGTTCAAAAGAATTGTCCCTGGGAGCCCCTTTGTTTTGGACATCTATAAACTATTGAATACATACCCTATGGAAACCTTAGGTAAACACCGTTATACGCTTAGGTGGGGACAGGCCCTCAAAGTGGAGTTACCCATGCCTCAATAGCAGATTATTTGGTCCTAAGTAGCCAAGATTTCAATATGTACTCTTTACAAAGAAAAGTCATACAAAGTGTTGTATTTTATGGTATATGACCCCCACCCGTCTTAACGCTGTGCACCCTTTAGCTTCAGATCGCTGGTGGTGTTGCCGCAAGGATCTTGACATCCTGTTTCATATTTATTGGCAGTGGCCGTTGCTGCATTACTATTGAAAGTGGCGATGCGCTCCAATTCCCAGGACCAATGCTCTCAAGACCCTTCCTATCTTTTTTCCCTGTCTTTCCAGCTTCTTCTTTTCTTTGTTTGTAGCTAGCTCTCTTTTAGCAGCTATTTTTGGACATCATGTACTGTCTAGATTTCTTGCTACTTTGACTCATATGACTCATATGATGCATATTCTTTGGAGATATATCTCTGTTAGATTGTTAGTTTATCATGGATTTTTTATGATGTCCTCTACTCATTATCCTTTTTTTTTTTTCTTTGTTATGTGGAAAAATTCAATCAAATTAGTTAAATAAAAAAAAAATCCCTGTTTTACATTCTTCTTCTTTTTAGCTAATTGTATCTTCCTCCCCCTCCTCGTTCCTCACTTGGTCTTGTATTTTTTTTCTTTATTATAAATTACCGAAAATCCATGTTATTTAACATTCTTCGTTTATTAGCCGATTGCATCTTCCTCCCCCCTCTAGTGCCTGGTGTTGTAATTCCTTTGTTTGATGTACTTTGTTCTAAAAAATGATTGTTATTGACACACCAACCTTAATCATGTCTGTAGTCTCCATAATTTCTCCTTCCCACATTCCAATAGGAGTCAAGCATATGTCATGCAATAGATCCCCTTGTTCCCACTGGGGTGGTTATCAATAAACCTCTCTCCAAAGGAATAATTAAACTCTTCATTAATATAAGTACAGAGAGTACAAATCTGTTATGTATTGAAACCAATCTATAATTAAATCTCCTTGGGGAATTTTGTGTATTATTCCCATTCTTTATTATATACTGGTTTCTTTTGGTTAAAACCAAAATTGACATTAATATTTCTTTGTTTAACCATTTATCAGTTTTTAGCACCCTGACAACTTGACTAACAATTACTGTGCCAAAAAAGCATGCACCATGCTTTACCCAAATTAATTTGATAACTTTAGAGTTTTCTTTTAGAAATTTCTTTAACCAACTTTTTTTAACTGTATATCTTACTTATGTCATAACACATAACACATACAGTGGGGACAGAAATTATTCCGTAAAATTTTTCACTCTTTGTTATATTGCAGCCATTTGCTAAAATCATTTACATTCATTTTTTTTTTCCTCATTAATGTACACACAGCACCCCGCATTGACAGAAAAACACAGAATTGTTGACGTTTTTGCAGATTTGTTAAAAAAGAAAAACTCAAATATCACATGGTCCTAAGTATTCAGACCCTTTGCTCGGTATTTAGTAGAAGCACACTTTTGATCTAATACAGCCATGGATCTTTTTGGGAAAGATGCAACAAGTTTTTCACACCTGGATTTGGGGATCCTCTGCCATTCCTCCTTGCAGATCCTCTCCAGTTCTGTCAGGTTGGATGGTAAACTTGGTGGACAGCCATTTTTAGGTCTCTCCAGAGATTCTCAATTGGGTTTAAGTCAGGGCTCTGGCTGGGCCATTCAAGAAGAGTCATGGAGTTATTGTGAAGCCACTCCTTCATTATTTTAGCTGTGTGCTTAGGGTCATTGTCTTGTTGGAAGGTAAACCTTCAGCCCAGTCTGAGTTCCTGAGCACCCTGGAGAAGGTTTTCGTCCAGGATATCCCTGTACTTAGCCGCATTCATCTTTCCCTCGATTTCAACCTGTCGTCCTGTCCCTGCAGCTGAAAAACACCCCCACAGCATGATGCTGCCACCGCCATGCTTCACTGTTGGGACTGTATTGGACAGGTAATGAGCAGTGCCTGGTTTTCTCCACACATACCGCTTAGAATTAAGGCCAAAAAGTTCTATCTTGGTCTCATCAGACCAAAGAATCTTATTTCTCACCATCTTGGAGTCCTTCAGGTGTTTTTTAGCAAACTCCATGAGGGCTTCCATGTGTCTTGCACTGAGGAGAGGCTTCCGTCGGGCAACTCTGCCATAAAGCCCCAACTGGTGGAGGGCTGCAGTGATGGTTGACGTTCTACAACTTTCTCCCATCTCCCGACTGCATCTCTGGAGCTCAGCCACAGTGATCTTTGGGTTCTTCTTTACCTCTCTCACCAAGGCTCTTCTCCCCCGATAGCTCAGTTTGTCTGGATGGCCAGCTCTAGGAAGGGTTCTGGTCATCCCAAACGTCTTCCATTTAAAGATTATGGAGGCTACTGTGCTCTTAGGAACCTTAAGTGCAGCAGAAATTTTTTTGTAACCTTGGCCAGATCTGTGCCTTGCCACAATTCTGTCTCTGAGCTCTTCAGGCAGTTCCTTTGACCTCATGATTCTCATTTGCTCTGACATGCACTGTGAGCTGTAAGGTCTTATATAGACAGGTCTGTGGCTTTCTTAATTAACTCCAATCAGTATAATCAAACACAGCTGAACTTAAATGAAGGTGTAGAACCATCTCAAGGATGATCAGAAGAAATGGACAGCACCTGAGTTAAATATGTGAGTGTCACAGCAAAGGGTCTGAATACTTAGGATCATGTGATATTTCAGTTTTTCTTTTTTAATAAATCTGCAAAAATGTCAACAATTCTGTGTTTTTTTGTCAATATGGGGTGCTGTGTGTACATTATAATGAGGAAAAAATTAACTTAAATGATTTTAGCAAATGGCTGCAATATTACAAAGAGTTAAAAATATAAGGGGGTCTGAATACTTTCCATCCCCACTGTAATCTTTCTTCATAAAATTAGGCCAAAATGTGTCTGTGCGTGCTTCCAAGTGGTTCACTACATTGTGCGTTTTTTTTCTATTGTGGTTTTTATGACTTTGTTTGCATTTCTTTGTATAAAACTGCGTGTCTTAATGTAAGTTGATTGCACTGTTGAAAGCGTTTGTTACCTCAACACTTCATATTTCTGCTGCACTATGTACTTGTATGAGAAAGTATCCTGTTCTCTTTGTTTTGCTTACTTACCGGTAAAGGCCGTGACGCGTCATGCCGCCGCAATGACGCAATACGTCCGGCCGTCAAATGACTCATAATGCCACAAGTCTTGCCGTCGGGTTTTGGCCAGGACGTGACGCAAGACCACTTCCTGTTCCCCAGATGTGAACATCCGGAAGTCCAGGCTGGTGGCCATGATGGAAAAATGGTAGTATAGAGCACAACAACACCACAACAAAGAAATGCCACAAGAAACTTGCAGCATAACCACCTCGTCATTAGCCAACACATGTCCCAGATGCGAACAACCGGCACTAGTGGGGGCGGCCAGTTGGGACAAAAACCACCGACACATAATGCCTCTTGGCGTGGGAACCCATGCCTCGAGGAAAAAAAGAGCCGCCATGTCCAGGAGGACATGAGGGCCCCTTTGTGGCGGGTAGAGATGTAGAAAAATAGACCAGGGGGGAAAAAAGGGAAAAAATAACTCATCACAGGGGGAATGCCTTCTGCTGTACAAAAGATTTTTTGGATCAAAATAAACCTAATCTCCTCCTTTTAGACCATCTCGATCCAAGAATGCCTAAGTTACAGAGAGAGAACATTGACAATAAATATAATTGTAATTAAGTAAACAAAGAAACCCTGAATGTGTGCAACTCATATTCAAAAATCCTAGGAGTCCAAAAGCATGAAGGGATACCTACAGTAGATGAAAGGAAAGAAAAATTGCCCAAGATGGAATTTATCAGAAAAGCATATCCAGGGCTCTAAAATATCAGATTTGCATTGCCAATGCTGCGCACCCTCATCTGCCAATCTTTACCTGGGGGAGTGGGAGAAAGACTTTTTGTCAGGAGAAGCATCATCCATGTATAGTCGCCACATTTTAATGTGCCAGAGGTATATAAATAATATTCTTATTATTTGGGAAGGTACAGAAATTGAACTCAAGAATTGTCGGAGTCTTATGAATCAGAACAACTTTAATCTTTTTTTCACCTTGACACATGATTTTCATGAGATTCACATGTTGGACTTACAAGTAAGTTATATAGGAAAGAAACCGCCGGCAACACTCTGCTGCATGCAGATAGTTTTCACCCTGACTCCTTGAAGAAATCAATTCCATTTAGTCAGTTCCTATGCATTAGAAGAAATTGTAGCACCAATGAGGATTTTCAAAGAGAATCCGATGAACTTACCACCAGATTGCTGACAAGAGAATACACCAAATTATCATGAAATTTTCTAATGAACATGATTTAATAAGAAAAATTATTTTGTGATCCAAAAAATCTTTTGTACAGCAGAAGGCATTCCCCATGTGATGAGTTAAGGAATTTTTTCCTTTTTTTTACCCCTGCTCTTTTTTCCTCGAGGCCTGGGTTCCCACGTCAAGAGGCATTATGTGTCGGCGTTTTTTGTCTCAACTGGCCGCCCCCACTAGTGCCGGATGTTCACATCCAGGACATGTGTTGGCTAATGACTAGGTGGTTATGCTGCAAGTTTCTTGTGGCATTTCTGTGGTGTGTTGTTGTGGCGCTCTATACTGCCGTTTTTCCATCATGGCTGCCGGCCTGGACTTCCGGGTGTTTACATCTGGGGAACAGGAAGTGGTCTTGCATCATGTCCTGGCCAAAACTCGATGGCCGGACTTGTGGCATTATGTGTCATTTGACAGCCGTGATTTGAAGGCTGGGTGTGACGCATCACGGCCCTGCGCTGTAGACCATATAAAGGGACGCCGGGGACAGCATATGGCACCATTTCCCTCCTCGGCTGGAAAGCAGAGGAGCAACAACTACCATCAAGCGGCCTTTCGATGGCTTTTTTTGCATTGGAGGATCTTAATCGTCCCACATGCTATACCGTAAGTTTTTGTCCCCCTCATTTGGGTAGAATTTCCTTGTGTTGGGGACTGGAATTGGAGAGGTTTTTCACTCTTATCCTTACAAATAATGTGTTTTTATACAGCTGCTGGGTTACGTCTTTTGAGTGGCAATTCTTTGGATCTCATTATATCCAGCCATCCTGTAGAGGATGAAGGGCATAACTTGTGGATTTTGGATTTTTCCTTGCCTCAATATGGGGAATGCATCTGCTACTTTTTGACTATGTATTGAAATGTAAGTACATTAACAGATATATCATATTTGTATGGAATATGACAGTTATATGTATCTCCTAACATTGCATTTTTGCATTTTTGATTTTCTGTAGATAGTGATACAATATCCCTGATGAAGATTTTATTGAATACTACTCATTGAAACGTGTTGAATTACTGCTACTCGGCACCGCTGTCCTACTGGTGGTCACTGAATGTCTTTTAATATTTGTACTTCATATACAACATGTTGAAATGTAAAGAATTTTTTTCTACACAATGATTACAAAATAAATTAATTTTATTTAAAAATATAAAAATCTTTTTTCATTGCCTCAAATCCCCAAATAGAGGTTTTCATATTTTTTATGGTCTGAAGTTTCTTGAGGACATACTTAGAGGGGTGCAATGCATGTGAAGTGTATCACAAAGAACAGGGCTTAAGAAGGGAACAAGATGAGATAGAAAAGATACAATACCAATGTCTAATGTGCAATGAAGCTATTTGGAAGAGGCTATATTGCTGTTGCTAATGGCTACTGTACTAGTGTCAAGCTCAAATGCAGCCAGACAGTCAGGAAGCGGTGACTTGGCAAAGGTGACAGAGGCCATGGTAGTGAAGGAGCTTTTATGCTTAGGCTCCCTGCCTAGTGACTGGAACTCCAATATTCGGTCTGACCGCATGGCACAAGGCATCATAGGGACAGAGTACAGCTTTCTAGTATTCCATTTAAACATACAAATTGTTGTTACTGGGAGTAAGGTGATGGGTACTGGTCTGGTGGGGTCCAGTACAAGCTCAGCAGCACAACTGAAGTATGAGAGAGTTATAAAGTGGATTGATAAACACGTGTCCTGCTACATGTTTTGTTAAATAAAAACAGCAAAGTGCATAATATTTAGTTTGTGTGAAAGTTATTGAGCCTACTAACTAGGGTGTATATTTGAAATTTATGAACTGTGATGGTCTGATTGCCTTTCACATTTCTTGTGGTCCTATAATGCCAGAACATCCCCAAAATGACCCATTCTGAAAAGAAGACACCCCAAAGTATTTCATAAGAGGCATGGTGAGTATTTTTACAGATCCTTTTTTGCCAACATTTTTTGGAAAAAGAATGTATTTTTAAAAAAAAAATAAGTTGTCTCTGATGCGGAACATCCTGACTGCCTATTACATTTTTAGAGCAGCACCCACAAAAATGACTACATTTTGGAAAGAATAGGTATGGTCAGTCTTTTAAGATCTAACTTTTTACCATCATTTTTTTTTTTAAATGAAGAAAGTAAACGTAATGTGATTTTTTTTTTTTAATACACAAAGTTGTCATTTTAATAATAAATCGTTCACACACAGTGTGGACATAGTTACACCCCAAAACACTTTCTACTATTCCTCCTGAGTATAGGGATACCATATGTGTGAGACTTTTCTGCTGTCTAGCTGCATAGAGGGGCCCAAAATGTAAAGCACACCTTCAGGCTTTGAAGAGGAATACATTTTACATTTGATTTTCCAAACACCTATTACATTTTCAGAGGCCCAGAAATACCAGGGCAGTATAAACACCAAGAATATGGCCCCATTTTGGAAAGCAGACACCCCTAGATGAAAGGCAAAACACTGGCACTGGTGTAATCAGCAAACTGGAATTACTGGTGTTGAATGTGTGCAAAAAACTGGAAATATTGGCGCTGACTATAATCAGGCACTGGTCATAATCTGGCAATGGTGGGGCTATAATCAGGCACTGGCTTTAATCAGGTGCTGGCAGTAATCAAAGTGCTGGCTGTAATCTAGTGCTGCTTGTAATCTAGTGCTGCCTGTAACCAGGTGCTGACTATAATCCCTTGCTGACTATAATATTGTGCTGGGTGTAATCTGGTGCTGGCTGTAATCTGGCGCTGGCTGTAATCTGGCGCTGGCTGCAATCAGGTGCTGGCTGTAATCTGGCACTGGCTGTAGTCTAATGATGACTGAAATTTGGCACTGGCTGTAATCTGGTGCTGGCTGTAAGCAGGCACTCACTGTGATAAGGTAGGGGCACTTTAATCATACAGTGTATTGTCAGTTTTGTCAACATGGTGATGGTCTCTTCAGTGCTGGTTTCCCCAAGGATCTTAATGAGAGATTTGATTATTTAATTTCACATACTGACTTCTTTATACTGTATTTTGGGGTTTTATGATATGATGAGTGAATCATTTGAATCTCTTGGAGGGCAAGGAGATTTAGAGAAGACTATAAGAAGGAAATTTGAGAGTCTCACATCAAGTGCTGCAATTACTTATTTATTTTGTTGCAGGACTACATATTAATTCTCATTACATGCTGCTAGTATATACTATATGTATATAACACAGACGTTCTTGTTTCCTACATTGCTTGGGTTTTTTTTGTTTGTGTTTGTTTTTTATAAATGGTAGGTCAGCTGCTTTTATACTATAATGGATGTTTTTTTTTATTTTAGAACTAAGTGTAATATTAATGTTGATGAGGTTTTTAATTCCAGTGGGTCTATTGTGATGGCATTTTTGTGCTTTTGAAAACTGAAAAGATCACTGAAATAAATGTATTGTGGGCTATAGCCCTCTTTAAAAGATACATTGCTGAATGTACGGTTCCTAAGAGTATGTTTCCATACAAAAAGATGATAGGGCACAGGGAAAATAATAAAGTAGAGATTGAGTTTCTACAATTTTTCATACAAAGAAAAAAAGGAGTAAATTAATAGAGTAATAGAGAAACTAGTAGAAAAAGAAAAAGTTTCTTAGGACCCCAATGACTATGAAAATAGAGTGGTCTTTAAATAGTAAAAAGAATAATACAGACATTTCTCAAGTTGAAAATGGGGATGCTTTAAATGGTGTGAAAAATATCCAAAACAAAACATTATATTATCAAAAGAAATACTAATGGCAGTTTTGATTTTATTCAAAGAAGCCATTTTAAAATAAAGAGGCACCCAGATGGATTAATTATTGTAAAAAGTTTAGGAATATTACACAAAATTCCCCAAGGAGATTTATTGACAGATCAGTTACAACACAGAACAGATTTGAACCTCTCCATTCTCTCTAAATGAGGAGTTTGATCATTCCTTTGAAGAGAAATGTATTGCTTATTACCAAGGTGGGAACAAGGGGGAGAACATAGGTGTGATTCCCATTGGAATAGAGGATGGGAAAATGATGTAGATTTTGGATACAATCAAGGTTAGCGTGGCAATAACAATCACTATGTACAGAAAACAAAAGGATTTCAACACCAGGCATGGAACCAGAGTGGAGAGGAAGATGTAAAACAACATACAGTACAATGGTATTAGGCAGGTGTGCAAAAAATGCTGTAAAGAAGAGAAATCAAATCCATTTATGGTGTGACCACCCATTGCCTTCAATACAGCATCAATTCTTCAATTCTTCTAGCTACACACAGTTTTTGAAGGTACTCATCATAAAGGTTGTTCCAAACATTTTGGAGAACTAACCAACGATCTTCTGTAGATGTAGGCTGCCCCAAATGCTTCTGTCTCTTCATGTATTCCCAGACAGACTCAATGATGTTGAGATTAGAACTCTGTGGGGGCCAAATCATCACTTCCAGGGCTCCTTCTTTACACTAAAGATAGTTCTTAATGGCATGTTTGGGGTTGTTGTCCTGCTGCAAAATACATTTGGGGCCAATCACATGCCTCCCTGATGGTATGGCATGATGGATATGTGCCTGTAATTGTCAGCATTGAGGATACCATTGTTCCTGACCAAATATCCAACTCCACTTGCAGAAATGCAGCCCCAGACTTGCAGAGAGCCTCCACCATGCTTCACTGTTGCCTACAGATGCTCATTATTGTACCACTCTCCAGCCCTTTGAGAGCAAACTGCTTCCTGCTACAGCCAAATATTTAAAATTTTGTCTCATCAGTCCAGAGCACCTGCTGAAATATCCCTGCACCATTAGGTCCTATGTTTTGATGTTTTACTGATAATTAGGGATTTTTGGTGTTTACCATTAGGGTTTCTAGATTGACTCTTGGTTTGATGAAAAGAAGAAAAAGAGCGCACCAGCCTAGTGCATTATCCTTGACAGATTTATTAATTAAAAACAAGATAAAAACTACTCACAAAGGTTGAAGAAAAAATCGCATAGTATGTGGCACAGAGGCAATTATTCCAGTGGTAGCAGTTTTCCAGGTCCCAGGAAGGAGGCATACGGACTACTGCTGGCTAACGCATTTCGAAGGTTACCCTTCTTCATCAGAGCCTTAGTAGTGTTAGTCTCATGCTGGCTTTTTATACACGTCAGACTGAACCAGACTGGTCGGGTTGGTTCTAGGACTCCTCCCTTAATTGATGGGCGGTCCTCTAAGAAGGGTGGGTCTTAGCTTGGTTGTCATTATTAAAGGGCCATAGTATATTAGTTTATTTATTTAATTGATTTTTATTTGATTTTTATTTTTATTTTTGTTTCTATTGTTATTGTTGATGAATTTAATGGAATATGGGTTATAATTATAATTTCTAGTCCCTAATTCTAGCTCTAGTATTAATTTAAAATTAAAATTGAAATTAAAATTAAACTTTAATTTTTAAGTATTTTAAGTTATTGATTTCTTGACTATTTTTATATATATACATGTGTATGATCTGAAGTATAAACGTCCCACAACAGGTAAGCTGAAAGGGTCATGCCAATGGTTATCAGTAGACAAGCCAGGGCATCCCAAAGGATCTGCTCGTATCCCCTCTCATCAGTACATTACAAATACCAGAGAACGCTGGACAATGTTTAAAAGTCTAGAGTCAGGGAGGTACCTTATAGTGTATGGATCAGGTGGAATCTCCTCTGCTCGAGTACGTTGTCTCTGTGGGGGCTGTGAGGGCTGTGACTGTGCGGACTTCCATTGCTGACAAGTCCTGGCCAGTAGCACGTTCCTGTGCCCTGTAGGACCTGGTGGAACGCACGCCGCTATTGCGGTCCACAGGGCGGAAGTGCGGTCGTGATGTCATATCCCGTGCGCCCTACGGCGCACGAGATTGACTCAATATGGTAAACAGTGGCCTCCATTTTGCCGGAGGCATGGATAGAGGCCAAAGTCAGACAGAAACCGTCTGACTTTAGGCTAGAAGGGGATAGACTGTAAAAAATTAGATATATGTATATAATGCATGAAATATATAAATAATAAAGGAATTTGAAAGGGACCAGGGGAGGGGAGAAAAAACTAGATGGCCCAATGCTTGACATGGTGGTCACGGTGATCCGAACAACACAAAATTTCGACACCAGACTACCCCTGATATCCAACAAGCCTGCTTCTCTACCCAATATATGAGTAAAGCGTTCGAAATTCAGAGTATTATCAGAAAGAATTGGAATATTCTGAAGCACGACCCCGTTTTGGGTAAGACACTCCCCGATCACCCTAATATAGTTTTCCGGAAACCCCGAGACCTTAGGAGCCTGATTGCCCCAAGTAGGGTAAAAACATGTACCAGCAAACCAACTAATAGCTGGACAACAATTTTTGACCAAAAAGGATGCTACAAATGCGGTATTAAGAACTGTGGCACATGCATGTACATGTGGCATAGGAAAAAAACTGTAGTAGGGAGAGACGGGAGAATCCACCAGATTAAGCAATTCATAAACTGTGGAACAGAGTATGTGATCTACGGTATAGTATGTCCATGCGGGCGTCTATACGTAGGCCGTACACAACGCCCAATACGGGTTAGAATTGGTGAGCATAAATGCGGTATCATAAATCTAAGAGACAAATACCCAGTCCCTCGACACTTTGTAGAGGCCCATCAAGGGGACCCCGCAGGCATGAAAGTATTTGGGATTGAGTCTATTGGAAGGGAGCTGGATACAGGAAGGAGACACCAGAGGCTTTGCAAAAGAGAAGCCTTCTGGATCTTTACCCTTGGTAGTCTCGCTCCAGGAGGCCTAAATGAGGACCCAGAAGTACATAAAATAGTATAATGTTGGTACTAAGCCACTGTGGAAGGCTAATCTTTTAACTAATTATCTAATTTTTTAATTATTTTTATATATATATCACTCTTTTTGTAGAGGTTTTAAGGTATCATTATTACATTTTCATTGTCTAAGGCATATCCTATCAGATCTTGCATTCCAAATACAAACGACAATGGAGATGAAGGTAAAAATAAAAGTAAAAATATACATTTAACCTATGACTAGATCACAGCATATATAGGTCCTCTATGTGGTATTATATATGTTTACACCCATATGCACATACACGTGTACTCATAGGTTGTATGTGTATGTGGTCTGCAGGCAGTGGCTCTATTTAATATATATTATATTCATATCCATTTTTGATCGACTGACATTTTATCCTTTTAAGTATACGCAATCTATTTTCCATTATTATTCAATACGATATTCAACACATCTTAAATACAATCTCCATTTGTTTTCATTGTTATTTTTATTTTTATTTTTATTATTTTTATTTTTATTTCCATATAATAATATATTTCTTGTATTATCCCTTTTGCTGATGTCTATTAAGTAACCTCTGGATTATCCGAAATAATGTGTATAAAACCACTATATGTAATTTTTATATATGAGGTTGCAACAAACCCCCCCCCCCCCCCCCTTTTATATTATATTGGCAAAGTACATAGATCTTTGTACTTCTATACGGATTTAATTTTAACAATATTGCTTTTTAAAGGATTACTGTATGCACATACATGTATATGAGATGGATGTGTATGGGGTTTTCTTTTCTATATGTGTATGTATATGTATATATATGTATATGTGTATGTATATATGTATATATATATTTTTTTTTTTACTCAATGTATATTATATGCATTCTCTATTACTACTTTTTATTATCAATTCTAGTGTATCCCCTGCTGGCTTCTAAATACATATGTTCTGAATATCGCCACCTTCTAGCTACTGTTCTAGACCTGATTGTTTAATAGCCCCCCCCCTTTTTTCACCTAGTCCCCTTTTTAGACCACCATGTCAAGCATTGGGCCATCTAGTTTTTTCTCCCCTCCCCTGGTCCCTTTCAAATTCCTTTATTATTTATATATTTCATGAATTATATACATATATCTCATTTTTTACAGTCTATCCCCTTCTAGCCTAAAGTCAGACGGTTTCTGTCTGACTTTGGCCTCTATCCATGCCTCCGGCAAAATGGAGGCCACTGTTTACCATACTGAGTCAATCTCGTGCGCCGTAGGGCGCACGGGATATGACATCACGACCGCACTTCCGCCCTGTGGACCGCAACCCGGAAGTAAAATAGCGGCGTGCGTTCCACCAGGTCCTACAGGGCACAGGAACGTGCTACTGGCCAGGACTTGTCAGCAATGGAAGCCCGCACAGTCACAGCCCTCACAGCCCCCACAGAGACAACGTACTCGAGCAGAGGAGATTCCACCTGATCCATACACTATAAGGTACCTCCCTGACTCTAGACTTTTAAACATTGTCCAGTGTTCTCTGGTATTTGTAATGTACTGATGAGAGGGGATACGAGCAGATCCTTTGGGATGCCCTGGCTTGTCTACTGATAACCATTGGCATGACCCTTTCAGCTTACCTGTTGTGGGATGTTTATACTTCAGATCATACACATGTATATATATAAAAATAGTCAAGAAATCAATAACTTAAAATACTTAAAAATTAAAGTTTAATTTTAATTTTAAATTAATACTAGAGCTAGAATTAGGGACTAGAAATTATAATTATAACCCATATTCCATTAAATTCATCAACAATAACAATAGAAACAAAAATAAAAATAAAAATCAAATAAAAATCAATTAAATAAATAAATAAACTAATATACTATGGCCCTTTAATAATGACAACCAAGCTAAGACCCACCCTTCTTAGAGGACCGCCCATCAATTAAGGGAGGAGTCCTAGAACCAACCCGACCAGTCTGGTTCAGTCTGACGTGTATAAAAAGCCAGCATGAGACTAACACTACTAAGGCTCTGATGAAGAAGGGTAACCTTCGAAACGCGTTAGCCAGCAGTAGTCCGTATGCCTCCTTCCTGGGACCTGGAAAACTGCTACCACTGGAATAATTGCCTCTGTGCCACATACTATGCGATTTTTTCTTCAACCTTTGTGAGTAGTTTTTATCTTGTTTTTAATTAATAAATCTGTCAAGGATAATGCACTAGGCTGGTGTGCTCTTTTTCTTCTTTTCATTTAACACTAGGACAATCCCATCCTTGAGAGCAGCAAGGCCGAAATCCATAGTCCTTCTTGAACCCTTGGGACTTGTTAGCCAATACACCTGTGCGCAAGAGTATTTTTTGCTTCTTCTTTTTATACTGACTCTTGGTTTGACTCTTGGGATGACTCTGAGCTTAGCAGGGGGACATAGTCGAATTTTGGGGCGAACTACCCCCAAAGGGTTTTTAGCCCAGTGACCCTAGTTGAGCCCTCTCTTTCCTGGGGTGCTATTTTGGGCTTAATCTGAGGCTAACTTCCCAACGGTTGGTTACAGGAGGGTCGTTCTACTCGGTTCTTGTGTCTAAAATCCACCGGTACCGACCTGCCAAATTTGGGGTCTCTAGCCCAAAGTATGGGGGAGATATGGACCTTAAAAGGGGACCAACCCATGGCACTTACCAATGCCGAGGGGGTAGTGGATGACCGCCAGATCAGAACCGGTCCCTTGGTGCCCCTTGGTTGGTATGAACGTTTTGCTTTACCGGTCCATATCTCTGGAACCATAGGTCACCCAAACATCAAACTTGGTACTTGGGGGTTCATAGAGGCCCCCTAGCTGCAGGCCAAGTTTGGGGTCTTTGGAACCAAAGGGGTCCGAAATAGCATTTCTCAAATTCACTCATTAGGCTTTGTGTCGACCTGACTTTCAAACTCAAGTAGTTTTCTGGCTCAAAGAATGTAATTTTCTGAAAACGTTTGAGCTAGGAGTCCAATTTTTGGATATGTTGTAGATCTAGATCCTCTGAGTCTGCACGCCAAATTTGGGGTTCCAAAGTCATCCATCCAGAAGACGCCAAAGCCAAAGTCCGAATTTGGCTGGGTAACTGAGATCGGTTAGCATTGGTAACTTTGAGGGGTCACCACTGGGCCGCCATACGTTCCCTAAACCCCAAACTTGGCAGGGGGGTACCTCAACACTAGCCCTACAACCTCCCAGTGACGTTGTATTTTTAGGACCCATAGTGTTGGAGGCGGTGGGGGTATGTTTTTTAAGGAGGTACCAAAAACCGAATACCGAACCCAGAAACTCGTGGGGGTTGTCATTTTGTTGGAAACCATTGGGGCTTTCGAATGAGACCACCCAGAGCTTTCTACCATTAACCGAGGCCGAGCTATACCGGTTCAAAGTGTGGTGTTCCAGTTACTCTAAAGTTCTGGTTGGGGTACCGGGCCCCAACTGGTTGTGGAGGTACCCATAGAGTGTCCCTACAGAACCCCCAAGTTTGTTATTTTTGTGACCCATGGCCCGGGAGCACCGGTACAGTGATCTAGGTCAACATTGTGCTCCCAGTAACTCCCCCGTAAAACTCCACATTTTTCTGAGGGGTGCCTGTGACTCTTGTGAAAAGTGGGTGTAAGCTTGGAGTCAGTAGCACATTCGGTCGTCAAGTTATTGAGCGAGAACTGAGACTCGCCATAATTTGGCTTGTTTCCCCATAGACTCCAATGTTAAATTGGTGTCCTAGGGGTACCGTCTTTGGGGTGTCACTGCCGGCTGCCCTTTGGGTGCAGGGGCTCCAAACTTGCACCACATGTGGTGAAGGGTCTCTCCTATAAGTGTGCCAAGTTTGTGTTCCTAGGCCCAATGGATGGGGAACCATGCCTTTCCCAAGCTGACCAAGTTCCCCATAGGCGGCAATGTTAAACAAGGTGCCCTTTTTGGGGAACCGGTACTGGCCGCCCGTTGGTTCCCTGGACCCCAAGTTTCTACCACGGGTACCCGATAATCTCCTCTACAAGTGTGCTATGTTTGGTGGGTTTTTACCAAGTGGTTGCCCAGAAACAGAAGCTACTGGCCACTTGGATCACTTTGGCGCGGCAAGCTGTACATAAAACCCCCCACCAACTCCCCGCTCCCCAACTTTTTCCTACACCACCCCCCGACCCTGAGACCCCCCTGGAGCAAGTCCACCCAGCTCAAGTGTCGTTGGCCAGTTTGGAGCGAAAAGTGGGGAATTAGTCGTTTTTTCACGCCAAAAATGTGGGGTCATTTTTTTGAAAAAGTCCACACTTAGAAACTTTTTCAAGAAGAGTCCACCGGTAGCACCTCTGTCTCAGAGTCAACTTAAATTGACTCTGAGACACAGGTGCTACCGGTGGACTCTTCTTGAGTCCACCAGCAGCACCTGTGTTACAGAGTCACCACGCCAAGTTTAACTTAAATGCACTTCATATGGATTTTAAATATTTTTATACATATAATTAATAATATTGATTTTTTTTTATATATGAAATATATGTGAGGTCAACATAATTACAGTTGTATGGTTCGTATACTCACATTTCTGAACATGAGATTGTTCATGTGTTTTTTATTTTTATGTACTGTATTAATACACGTGTACACTATGTTACCAAAAATACTGGGATGCCTGCCTTTACACGCACATGAACTTTAATGGCATCCCAGTCTTAGTCTGTAGGGTTCAAAACTGAATTGGCCTTTTCCAGCTATAACAGCTTCAACTCTTCTGGGAATGCTGTCCACAAGGTTTAGGAGTGTGTCTATGGGAATTTTTGAGCATTCTTCCAGTAGTGCATTTGTGAGGTTAGGCACTGACCACAGACCAAGATGCATACATCCCTCAGGACTAGGGATGAGCAGAACACCCCCTGGTTCAGTTCGCATCCAGAAGATGCGAACAGGCAAAAAAAAGGCAAAAAAAACACCATTTAAGTCTATGGGATACGAACATGCATAATAGAAAGTACTCGTTTTAAAGGCTTATATGCAAGTTATTGTCATAAAAAGTGATGATAAGGGTCTGGTATGGATTTTTGGGTGGACCCCACGCCATTTTTTGTTTAAATTTTTGCGCCGGGTTCCCCTTAAAATCCATACCAGACTTCGGGTCTGGTATGGATTTTGAAGGGGACCCCCACGCCATTTTTTAAAAAAATTTTGGCGTGGGGTTCCCCTTAATATCCATACCAGACCTGAAGGACCTGGTATGGAATTTAGGGGGACCCCCACACATTTTTTTTTTTTTAATTTTGGTTCGGGGATCCCCTGTGGGGAAATTCCATGCCATTTTTATCAATGAACTTTTATGTGTATTGCGGAACCAACAATTCATTATAGCCGGCGCTAGCAATAATAGTTTTACATGACTTTTTTTCTTTAGAAATATAATTCTGCTGTCAGACTGTTCTAAACACGGGAAACATGCGCCCCTTTACAGGCATACAATAGACACCCCCCAGGTATGAAATTTAAAGGAATATTATACTTTTATTGTTTCACTTTAAGCATTATTAAAATCACTGCTCCCGAAAAACATCAGTTTTTAAAACTTCTTTTTGCATTGATACATGTCCCCTGGGCAGGACCCAGGTCCCCAAACACTTTTTATGACAATACCATGCATATAAGCCTTTAAAATTAGCACTTTTGATTTCTCCCATAGACTTTTAAAGGATGTTCCGTGGCTTTCGAATTTGCCACGAACACTCCAAATTGTTTGCTGTACGGCAAACGGGCGAGCAGCCAGTGTTCGAGTCGAACTTATGTTCGACCCAAACATAAATCCCATCCCTATTCAGGACAGCTGCCACCATAAAACATGGTTGAAAGCTGTCCCTAAGGGGGGGCGCATGCGCGGCGCGATGCGGGACGGACGCTGCTGAGTTGAGCTCCGTCTGAAGAGGCAGGCCAGGCACGATACCCGGGGCTATCCCCAACCAAAAACCTTACCATCTGCCCGATCACCCCCGCGGGATCACTCTGTACATGCCATCCGGCAAAAAGGGGCTACAGAACCGCTCCCAACATACCCTCACAAACTACCTTATGAGCATGGAGAGGAGGATGACCCAAAAATGGCGCCGGCCAACATGCGGCCTCCAGCGGTCCGGAGCATGCATCTAAAGACAGTGAGTACTCTCAGCCCCTTTCCAAGGCTGATCTAGATGCAAGCCTGTCAGCAATCTATGACAGATTTGTGGACAAATTAGAGAAAGAGATTCACAAATCTACCACCGCTCTCTCACAGGAGATTGCCAGTATAGGAGGCCGCACAGATCTATTAGAAGCCAAACATGACGAACTAGCCATTGCACATAATGACCTCAGAAAGGACTATGAAACATTGGCAGACAGTTTTTCTTTCATGTAGGCTCACATTGAAGATCTCGATAATAGGAACACTATAAGAGTTTGTGGAGTTCCAGAGTCTATCACAGACATAAACCAAGTCATTACAAAGCTGTTCCATAACCTTGTACCAGACAAACCTCTCTCTGCTTTTGCATGTGATAGAATGCACAGGGCTCTGCATCCAAAACCTACAGCAGATAAACCCCCCAGAGATATAATAATGTGTATGAAGGACTTTCTCACCAAAGAAGATATAATGCGTGCTGCCAGGAACTCCCCATCCATAGAATTAGATGGGATAAGGCTGCAGATTCTCCCTGATATCTCCCCTGCGACTTTGGACCAAAGACGCAGGATGAAAGAAGTTACAAATGTCCTTCAAACAGCCAGAATCAAATATAAATGGGGTTTCCCTTCAAATTGTCATTAACTCATAATGGCAATACCTACACTGTTTATAATGTCATTGAGGGAAAAGATCTGCTTATTAAACTGGGACTGCTGGATCCACAACCATCACAGCGTCTACCTGCTACTCCTAGATCTTCACCTATATGGTCCACACCCTCCACCAGACGCAATCCGAGAGAACTAAGAAGATGGCAACAACACTCCCCTCAAGATCGTGTCGCCTGATCTGTTGGTACATTAATTAAGTAAGCGAATTTTTCGCTGCCACTTTCACTGGATGACATCCAAAATTCAGTTTTTACTGTTCTTCCCTACCTAATACCCCAGTGATGAGGAAACCTTCAAGCCTTATATAAATCCCCCCGACACTACAATCAACCCTGGCTCGGAACCTTGGTTCAGAACATTTACCCAATCTCCTTCCCATACTAACTTTATTATCTTTTTTTTTTTTTTTGTCTATTTTACACTAACTCTGCCTTTGGAAGGATTGGGAGTGAAAAGGGATATAGTGAAGGGAGGTGGGGTTGAAGAGGGAAATTCCTCTGTTCCATTCTTCTTCATATTTTCTGTATATTTTGTTGGTTCTTTCCTTTATCCACCCTCTCCTATGCAGGTTTTTTTCCCTTTTTTTTTTTTTTTCATCTCTTCTGCAAATTTGTCATATTGTGTACTATTCATAGGTTTACTCCTTTGTTAGTAACAACATTTTTTTTTAAACCTGATATAAAAATGTTCTCCTTGTTAACTTTTTGGAGGTTATCTACTATTTAGTGGTATGCTGTAGTTAACCCTATAGTATTTTTACCATGCACAAATTCCCTTTTTTTTTCAAACTAAGTTCTTACTTTTCAAATTGCCTGGCCCATCCGCCGTCGCTAGTTTGACCCCCATTCTGCCTGAGGGGCCTGCGGCCCTGCCTTCTCCTGGAGGGGGGCTGCACTCCCCGCTGGCGGAAATTGGGCGATTAAGTCCTGTGGTAGAAATTACTAGGCTGAACGACTTTAGGTCCTTCAGTCCCCTTTTTTTTGTTATTTCAGTTGTTGTTATATTAGCCCTTATGGCAATTTATGCAAATAATATACTCTTTGGAAGACTTCTTATTTCAGGTCATTCTATATAAACAAAAGAAAGTGACCAGTCGCATGAACTAAATATCAATGGCATGCTTCCATCCCGGGTTCATATATACAAGAAAAAAAGAAGAGAGGGGCAAGTGGGACTTTAAATGAAGCATGTCAATTGAAAGTATAATAATGAATACATGTGAGTAGGTAAAATGATTGGATTTAATTAATAGTCAAGTCCATGATTTTGATGCATACAGTACCAATAAAGTAGTATAAATACAGACATAATCGCATGAATTGATAAACGCATATTTAGCAGTAACAATCGAGGAAACTCAGTAGTGTAAACAAATCAATGGACATACATATATGCAATTCATAACAGAAGTACATGAATTAAAATCGCCAATCAAAATCACAAAATCGCATGAAATGAGAAAACTCAATAAAAAATTGATAAATGTCAGGGATATGATTTAGGCTTGATAGGGCATCCTTAGTTTGCGAACCCGACGCGTTTCTTGGCTTCTTGCCAGTCATCAGGGGTGGGATGCATAATTTAACTGAGGAAAACAAAAGAATATCATAAATATTGATACATGTGGAACCTCCGGCCAATAGAGAAAATCGTATCAGAAATGTCCAAATTGTCTACTTTGAATGGAAAAGCTACTTACAAAAATAGCCCAAAAGTCAAGAGGGGTCACCAGCAATGGGATCTGTTAGGGTGTGAGATATATCTTATTTCAGGTCATTCTATCTTGGGTAATTCTAAATGTTTATCTGTTATTCTACACAGGATTCATTCCCCGAATTTAAATATTAATACAGAGCTATTGATCTCTTATCAATCAATAAATTTATGCACAACCTATCATTTCAATGTCATTCCATTTGCACTGTGTCTCTATTTTGGTACGTATTGATCCTCTTCTATACAATTAGAATTATCATCCCCAATAAATATGGGTCTTAAAGTATTTTCCCATAATGGCCAAGGCCTCAACTCTCCTAATAAACGTAAAAAAGCATTCAAACAATACAAGAGATTGGGAGCCGACATAATACTAATGCAAGAGACCCACTTCTCTACCTCCAACCACTCACAGTATTTTGATAAATCATTCAACCAATTCCACTATACTACCTTCTCCAATAAATCACGTGGAGTCACCATTTTTATTAAAAACTCCATTATTTTCTAACCCCATTCTATTTACAAAGATGATGACAGTAGATTCATCATCCTAAAGGGCAGTATAAATAGACGAAATGTCACTATTGCTTCCCTTTACGCCCCAAACGAAGCCCAAACAACATTCTTCACTAAATTCTTTAACATACTAGAACAATATATCTCACCTCATTTGATAATTGGAGGCAACTTCAATCTATCTGCCCACCCAGCTCTTGATAGGAGCAAGGTGGCCCCCTCTTCCAAAGCCTTTAGTAAATCTATAAATCGCTCTCTCAGTAAATTGCAGCTAATTGACTCTTGGAGGGCACATAATATAGGTGTCAGAGCATATACCCACTATTCCCACCCTCATAGTTGTTTTGCCAGATTAGATTATATTTTTTGCACTCCAATCCTTTTAGCAAACTCTTCTAATACAGACATACACCCATGCCCATGGTCAGATCATAACATAGTAGCGTTTGAAACCTCCCATATTGGCATGGCTCCCACCCCCTTTAATTGGCGCCTCAATGATTCACTCCTATCAAACCCTTCTACGGTCCAACAAATAAATACCCATAATGAAGAATATTTCCGCACAAACACGTCAGATGAGGTCCTCCCAACCTCGGTCTGGGCTGCTAACAAAGCAGTTTTGAGAGGTCACCTGATTAACATAGCCGCAGCCAGAAATAAATCTAAATTGTCAGAAATTAAATGCCTTACCAAAGAACTCCATGATCTATATAATAAACTAAATAACAACATCACTCCAGATTTATTGAATCTCATTCAAATAAAACGTAAGGCCCTAAACACATTACTTTCTGAAGACACAGAAAAATCTCTTAGATTCTCTAAAGCCAAATTTCTGCTACATGGAAACTCTTCCTCAACAATGTTTGCCAGAAAATTAAATCATGATACTAAACCCCAACATGTTTATAAACTTCATGACCAAAAAGGCAATATCGTAACACACCCCCAAGATGTCCTCCAAATTTTCACCTCTTTCTATAAAAACCTCCTATCTGGCCCCCAAACACATCCGCCTCCCACTACTCTAGACTGGTTAAATTCTCTACAACTCCCTAAGCTCAGTCAACTCCAATCCTCTTCGTTAAACGACCCTTGCACTGACACTGAAATTCTCAACATAATAAAATCCCTCAAAACGTCGACTGCACCGGGCCCGGATGGCTTTACTACATCATACTATAAAAAATTTGCCCCATTACTGACTCCCAGTCTCACCAAAATGTTCAATTATATCTTATCAGGTGGTCACTTCCCTGAAGATATGCTACTGGCTAACTTATCACTAATCCCAAAACCCCAAAAGGACCATTCCCACCCCCAAAATTTTCGTCCCATTTCAGTCCTTAATAATGACCTTAAATTGTTTGGCAGATTGCTGGCAAATAGACTAGCCACAGTTATCACCTCCCTGATCCATACGGATCAAACGGGTTTTATCCCAGGCAGGCAAATAATCGACAACATTAGACTAGTTACAAATATTGTCCAAGATGCCAACCTTCACTCTCACCCCCTCTATTTGCTCAGCCTTGACATCCACAAGGCCTTTGACAGTGTCAATTGGTCTTACTTAAACCACCTATTACCTAAATTTGGCATATCAGAAAAATTTATACATGGATTTAATGCTCTATACCACTTTCCTCAAACCAGAATTAGAATTCCAGGGAATAACTCAGATTTCTTCCCCCTAAGCAGAGGAACTAGACAGGGCTGCCCTCTTTCCCCCCTCCTTTTTGCCTTAGCCATCGAGCCCCTTGCGGTCGCCATCAGAAATAAACCAAATATCAAAGGTTACCAAAAAGATCCATATCACTTTAAACTCAGTCTTTATGCTGACGATGCACTTTTGTTCTTAACAGACCCACTAATCTCAATCCCCAATCTCCTCTCAGAACTCCACTCATTCCATAAACTATCTGGTCTTTTTATTAATACAAACAAGTGCTCCATTCTACCTATTAATAGCCCTCCAAACTTAACTTCACTTCTGAAGAAAAACTTCAATTTTCTATGGTCCTCACACTCCTTTAAATACTTAGGAGTTAATATCACAATATCCCACAACCTCTTATATAAAAGCAACTACCTCCACCTTTTCTCACAAATCAACTCACTGTTAAAAATCTGGTCCTCTTACCATATCTCCTTCCTTGGAAGGATATGTGCCTTTAAGATGATGATCCTTCCAAAACTACTATACTATTTCAGAGCTCTCCCCATTAATGTACCCAAAACAAGACTGGAATCCCTGCAACGTGAAATCAATAGATTTATTTGGAACAACAAAAAACCTAGATGTAGTTATATTCTTATGCACAGACCACATGATAGAGGTGGGCTGGGACTTCCCAACCTTTGGCTTTATTTCCTAGCAGCCAGATTAGTACAAATGGCTCAATGGTCTTCCCCTGATACAAATATCTCCTGGTTGATCTTTGAGTCCACCTCTATTCTTCCTTTGAATATCAGGGGAATTCTATGGTCTAACACAAAACTGTATCACACTCTCAACAAGAAAAACACTATAATTGCCCAACTTATACACTTATGGAATAGAATCAAGGATAACTTTAAACTCTCTTCTGCAACCCCTCCATTAGCCTCATTCTTGGGAGATCCCAGATTCCCTTCTGCTTTCCTTGTCAAAAGAAGTTTATTGAGTATACAATGTTATAAAGATACATAAAGTAAGTTTACAAGGATCTATAAAGTAAGCTCATTGTTTTACAGTAGGGTTTATATAGGTAAATATCATGAAATTTCAAATATTAAACATTGGGTTCACGTAAACCTAAATTAAAGATATATATAATTTCCTTAGTTACTTTTGTAGGTATTTAAATGATTTATACCTACTATACATATTGTTTACAAGTAGAGTGTATATAGGTCAAATACATTCTGATAATGAGCTTTAATCGTAAGGTGGAGAAAAGGAAAGAGAAAGAAGAAAAAGGGTTGAAAGGTAGAGGTATGGTCCACAAGGTTGTCCCGCTCGTCAGTTTATTATTCTTTTTAGTTCTCTTTGAAGCCTTAGAATGGGTGTCTCTGTAAGTCATTTAATCTGTTACCATGGCAAAAGGACAGAGTCATTGAAGTTTTACAGGAACTGTTGTTTTATCCAAGGATGCCAAAGTTTTTCAAATTTTGGAATTTGATTTTGATCGATGGCTACCATCTTAGCATGGGACATTGTATTATTCATTCTGTGAATTGTTTCTGCTAGTACCAATGTAGGAGATTTCCATGCCTTGGCCACTGTTTGTTTTGCAGCCGTTATTAGTTGGATCATAAGTTTGAATTGAGAGAGTGTTAACCATTCCGGTTTTAGATTAAGTAAAGTTAAATATGGATCTGGTTGTATTATTTTTTGAAATATTTTAGATGCAATCACGAAGACTTCCTTCCAGAAGGTTTGGATTACTGGGCACGTCCACCATATGTGTAAATATGTGCCTATTTCTGGGCATCCTCGAAAACAAAGAGCTGAGGTATTAGGTGAATATTTTGCCACTCTAGCGGGTACAAGGTACCAGCGAGTTAGGACTTTATAATTTGTCTCCAGTGCTAAGATGTTGGGTGAAGATGACTTAGATGTGAGCCATATGTTAGACCAGTCCGTGTCTTCTAAAGTTCGTCCCAGGTCCTCCTCCCACCTCTGAACGTAAGAGGGTCTATTAAGATTTGCTACTCCATATAATTGATTATAAAGTGATGAAATTGTACCTTTAGCAAATGGATCTTTTGTACAGATTGATTAAAAAGTGGATAATTGGGATAATGGTGTATCCCCCTTTAGGAATGGTGTATAGAAATTTTTGATTTGGAGATATCTAAATATCTCAGAGTTTGGTAGATCATATTTTTCTCTAAGCGATGGGAATGAAAGGAATGATTTAGATGCTATGAAGTCATTTAGTGTCTGAATGCCTGATGTTGTCCAAGCTTTAAAAGAATTTGGGTAGATCCATGCCGGATAAAAGGCCGGATTTCTGATAAAAGAAAGGAGAGGATTGTGTGGAGATTGTAACTGATATTTGGTTTTTAGTTTATCCCAGAGAGATAAGAAGTGTTTAGTTATGGGATTATGAATTTTAAAGTGGTCTTTAGGATCAAGCCATAATAAATTTGATATTAATAGAGGGTCATTTTCTGAAGCCTCTATAAATACCCATAATGGGATTTCCTGTTTTGCATGGTATTTGGACAGACTGGCCAAATGTGCTGCTCTGTAGTAGTTAGTAAACTTAGGGTATCCCAGGCCTCCTTTATTTTTGGGAAGATGTAGTGTGTGTATAGGTATACGTGGTTTAGAAGAGCCCCATATAAACGAAGTTGCTCTTTTTTGTACTATTCTCAAAAAATAGGAAGGAATTGGAATAGGGAGGACTCTGAATAGATAAAGCAATTTGGGTAGAATAGTCATTTTGATTGCATTAATCTTCCCTATCCAGGATAAAGGAAGTTGCGACCATTGTTTTATTAGATTTGTGATCTGTCTTAATACAGGAGGATAATTGGTTAAGAATAAGTCAGAATGAGATGCTGTTAAATGAATTCCAAGATATGGGATTGATTTTTCTGCCCATGTGAATGGGAGTGCAGCCCTAGCCGGGATCAATTCCATGTTTGTGAGTGAAATATTAAGCATTAGGCATTTCTTAGGATTAATCATAAGGCCGGATAGGGCTGCAAACCCATCAAGAGCTGGTATTAAGTTAGGACCAGAGACCTGTGGTGGTGATAGAAAAAGTAATATATTGTCTGCAAATATACATAATTTGTGTGTAATACCTCCTACTTCAATGCCAGTTATAATTTGGTTTGTTCTGATGTATTGGGCCATGGGTTCGAGTATAAGGGCAAATAATAAGGGAGATAATGGGCAACCCTGTCGGGTACCTCTTTCGATATTAAAGGCTTCAGATTTGTATCCAGCATATTTTATATAGGCTTTGGGTTTATTATATAATGCTTTGATCCATGTTAAAAAGTGGGGTCCAAAACCCCATTTTTGTAATGAATATTGCATATATTGCCAGGATACTGTGTCAAATGCCCTCTTAATATCGAGAGATAGAAAACATAAAGGGATTTTCCGTTTTTTAGCAATATGTGCCAATAACACTGCCCTGCATATATTATCGCCTGCCTGTCTATTTGGCATGAAGCCTACTTGATCTCTATGTATTAATTTTCCTATAATGCTATTGAGGCGTTTTGCTATTATTTTTGCTAATAATTTAATATCGAGGTTTAACAGAGAGATAGGCCGATAATTCACACAGGAAGTATCATCAGAAAGGGGTTTTGGGATCATACAAACAATTGCCATTAGTGTTTCTTGCCGAAAAGAATGTCCATCTAGAAGTTTGTTAAAAGTTTCAGTGAGAATGGGAGAGAGTATTTCTGAGAATGTTTTATAGTATAAAGCCGAGTAGCCGTCTGGGCCTGGTCTTTTATTAAGTTTTAGGTCTTTTATGGCGTTAGCAACTTCATCTATAGTTATAGGCTCATCCAAACTGCTTTTTTGATTTTGAGATAACTCAGGTAAGGTTATTTTTGAGAAGAAGGATTCAGCCTCTGTAGGATTAAATTTATTGTTTGTCTTGTATAAAGTTGCGAGATGTGAGTGAAATTTATGGACTATTTTAACTGGATTACAAGTGTAAACATTTTTTGATCATTTCAAACGTATTGGTTTGAAAGATTTGTTAGTTGAATTTAATGCCCGAGCCAAATATGTACCTGGTTTGTTTGTATTCATGTAGAAATTGTGTTTGGAGCGTTTGAGGGATTTATCAACTGACTCCGTGAGAAATAGATCATATTCCAATCTAGATTTTTCCAGATGAGATTTTGTACTCTGAGATGGATTATCTTGGAATGATATGTAGGCTGCATTAAAACTGAGTTCTAGTTTTTTGCTAGATTTTTGCGTTCCCGTTTAAATAGTGCCATTTGTCTTTGTATTGTACCACGCAAGACAGGCTTATGAGCTTCCCACAGTGTTATTGGGGAGATGTCTGTTGTATTATTAATTGATATGTATTCCTTTAAAGCTTGTTCAATGGCCATCTGATGTAGTGGGTGTTTGAGCATTATGTCCGGTAAGTACCACGTTGGGTCATGCGCTTTTGGTATGGCTGAGGCTATAGTAGTGTATACTGCATTATGGTCAGACCACGGAATCGGAATTATATCTGATGCAATAATTTCTGGTATCATTCCTATTGTTAGAAAAATATGATCTATTCTGGTGAAGGTTTGATGAGGGTGTGAGAAATAAGTGAATTTCTTTTTCATTGGGTTACTTTCTCTCCATGAATCTACCAGATTGTATTTGGAAAGAAGTTGAGAAAAAGGTAATCTAGAGGTTATTTTGGATGGTGTAAAAGGTGATTTATCTAGAAATGGGAGGAGGACCTGGTTCGAATCCCCACACATTATCACTGTTCCTATTTTGTGTGTATTAATCACTTGTAATATATGTGAGAGGAATGGTGTAGGTTGTTTGTTAGGAGCGTAGTAGGAAATCACCGTGATTGCTGTATCCATTATATAACCCATGAGTATCAAGTATCTACCTTCTGGGTCTTTAATTTCTGATGATAAGGTGAATGGTGTGGATCGGTGAAATGCAATTAGAGTTCCCCTTTGCTTGGTACAGGCAGAAGCCTGGTAAATTTGTTGATAAAAAGGAGAAATATATTTTGGAGTAGAATCTTTGGTGAAGTGTGTTTCTTGGAGGCATACTATGTGAGCCTTCTTGTTATGGAAAGTACGGAAGGCTTTGGTCCTTGTTTGAGGGACATTTATTCCCTGAACATTCAGGGAAAGTATATTCAGTGGTGCCATGGCAATAGATCAAATAGTTTTGACTTACTTTTTGTTATGCAGAGCTGACTGCGCAGATCAACCTGTGTGGACTGAAGAGATGAATAGATAGAAAAGAAACCAGTGAATTCTGGAGTAAATAGTAAACAAAAAACATACGAGATTAGATGATACATTGTATAAATTATTTTTTGCAAGTAATCACAATTTACCCGTGAAAGAGAATAAATATCTCTCTCAGGGGAATAAGTGCCTTCGTCACACTCCCACATAATATGGTTGGGAGAATGAGGAGGGCTAATGGGGGTACACGGATCTTCCGCTTACAGGAGAGAAGTGCTATGTCAAAAGACATCAAAATGATGTTTTATTAATTGGAGTGCAGAATATAGTTTTTGTTGAAATTATTTATTCCAGGGTGGTTGTATATGGTTAGTCTTGCCCTAGGCTAAATAATTCAGTTAGAAAGGTACTGTTAATAACTTTGGTATTGATGAAGATAGTTTGAATTATTTGGGGATTTTAACCCTTTTAGAGTAAACAATTACATATTTTATTCATATGTAACTGTTTAGATATGTTAACTCATAAAATTGAGGTTGTATTGCTTCAGATTAGAATAAACAAAAACATAATTCTAGGAACTAGTTAGGTAATAATATATTTGTTTTAAGAAAAGAAAGAAAAAGCTTCCATTACTTCTGGATTATTGAACATATTTGTCCTAAAAAGTAATAAATCTATTGTTATTACCTGATAATATATAACTGAACAAGAATTTCCTTATTTCACTTATATATTCTAAGGCTATATGAATCAGAAGTAATAAGAAATATAACTGGAATGTAACATGATCCCACACAGTGTGTGACTATCAGAATGCAGTTACATTCAGTTATAAATACAGGTTTTTTATAGAGAACCATCTCTTAGTATAATAAATGAAGAGATATCAGGAATTAGGATATCAGTCCATTGAATCTTCTTGGTCCATGGATGATGTGGCATAACGACCTCTTTTGTGAAAATGATGATTCCCATTTTGTTGTGGAATTTTCTGGGTTCTGCCTGAAGGTGAAGATGATGCCATTCTTATAGACTCATGGACTAAAATGATTAAAAATCTCCGCAAAGGAGATGGGCGGAGCCTAGCGGAGCAGACATGCATTGTTAGAGCTCCGCACCTCTCAGGAGAGAAGAGAAGGACAAAGCGGAGCCTGCAGGCTCAAAAGGTATCCATTTGAACCTTTTTGCCCCAGGGAACAAACTGTGAAAGTTTGGGCAGGAAATATGGTACTGGGAGGAAACCGTGGCAGAAATAAAAATCACCTCACAAAGAGCTCACAGGCACTCACTGCAGCTGAAGCAGCTCCAGTCACCTCACAAGATACAGCATCAGGGCGCTCTCACAGACAGAAAATGTCACAGCAAGACTCTCCATTTGAGTCAGATACAGAACAAATCCTCTCACAAACTTCTCCACAAGCCTCCTCAGTATCCCCAGTAATATTATTACAATTTGAAAAGATGCTTCATAGAGCTTTAAAACAAACCTCAGACCAAATAACAAAAAGCCTAACCAAAGAAATAAGAGAGCTGGGAAACCGCACCGCAGTTTTAGAAATAAAAATGGATGAAATTGAAATTACAACCCAAGAAAATATAACAGAATTGGAACAATTAAAAAAAGAGAATTTAATACTTCAAACTAAGCTCGAAGATTACGAAAATAGAGCCAGACGTTCAAACTTACGCATAAGGGGAATACCTGAAACTGTGACAGACCTGCAATCTACTATTACTGCTCTATTACAAGAACTAAAGCCAGATATCCCTATTGAACGTTTAGAACTGGACAGAGTACACAGAGCCCTCACAGCCAAAAAGAAAGATGGACCCCCACGTGATATAATCACAAAATTTCATTATTACAGAACGAAAGAACAAATACTAATTGCTGCAAGAGAAAAAAAGGAACTTAATTTTCAAGGACACAATTATCAAATTTTTGCTGACCTATCCCAACTTACTATTACTAAAAGACGATCCATGAAACCCCAACTAATGGAACTGCAACGCCACAACATTATGTATCAATGGGGCTTCCCCTTTTCAGTCAGATTTAACTACCAAGGTACAATTTACAGAAGCAGATCAGCAGATGAACTACAGCAAACCCTTTTAAAATTAAATCTGACAGAACCCACAAGCAGCAACACTCCCACACGCAGAAGAATGGCATCATCTTCACCTTCAGGCAGCACCCAGAAAATTTCAGAACAAAATGGGAATCACCATTCTCACAAAAGAGGCCGTTATGCCACATCATCCATGGACCAAGAAGATTCAATGGACTGACATCCTAATTCCTGATAGCTCTTCATTTATTATACTAAGAGATGGTTCTCTATAAAAAACCTATATTTATAACTGAATGTAACTGCATTCTGATAGTCACACACTGTGTGGGATCATGTTACATTCCAGTTATATTTCTTATTACTTCTGATTCATATAGCCTTAGAATATATAAGTGAAATAAGGAAATTCTTGTTCAGTTATATATTATCAGGTAATAACAATAGATTTATTACTTTTTAGGACAAATATGTTCAATAATCCAGAAGTAATGGAAGCTTTTTCTTTCTTTTCTTAAAACAAATATATTATTATCTAACTAGTTCCTAGAATTAAACGGGAACGCAAAAATCTAGCAAAAAAACTAGAACTCAGTTTTAATGCAGCCTACATATCATTCCAAGATAATCCATCTCAGAGTACAAAATCTCATCTGGAAAAATCTAGATTGGAATACGATCTATTTCTCACGGAGTCAGTTGATAAATCCCTCAAACGCTCCAAACACAATTTCTACATGAATACAAACAAACCAGGTACATATTTGGCTCGGGCATTAAATTCAACTAACAAATCTTTCAAACCAATACGTTTTGAAATGATCAAAAAATGTTTACACTTGTAATCCAGTTAAAATAGTCCATAAATTTCACTCACATCTCGCAACTTTATACAAGACAAACAATGAATTTAATCCTACAGAGGCTGAATCCTTCTTCTCAAAAATAACCTTACCTGAGTTATCTCAAAATCAAAAAAGCAGTTTGGATGAGCCTATAACTATAGATGAAGTTGCTAACGCCATAAAAGACCTAAAACTTAATAAAAGACCAGGCCCAGACGGCTACTCGGCTTTATACTATAAAACATTCTCAGAAATACTCTCTCCCATTCTCACTGAAATTTTTAACAAACTTCTAGATGGACATTCTTTTCGGCAAGAAACACTAATGGCAATTGTTTGTATGATCCCAAAACCCCTTTCTGATGATACTTCCTGTGTGAATTATCGGCCTATCTCTCTGTTAAACCTCGATATTAAATTATTAGCAAAAATAATAGCAAAACGCCTCAATAGCATTATAGGAAAATTAATACATAGAGATCAAGTAGGCTTCATGCCAAATAGACAGGCAGGCGATAATATACGCAGGGCAGTGTTATTGGCACATATTGCTAAAAAACGGAAAATCCCTTTTATGTTTTCTATCTCTCGATATTAAGAGGGCATTTGACACAGTATCCTGGCAATATATGCAATATTCATTACAAAAATGGGGTTTTGGACCCCACTTTTTAACATGGATCAAAGCATTATATAATAAACCCAAAGCCTATATAAAATATGCTGGATACAAATCTGAAGCCTTTAATATCAAAATAGGTACCCGACAGGGTTGCCCATTATCTCCCTTATTATTTGCCCTTATACTCGAACCCATGGCCCAATACATCAGAACAAACCAAACTATAACTGGCATTGAAGTAGGAGGTATTACACACAAATTATGTATATTTGCAGACGATATATTACTTTTTCTATCTTCACCACAGGTCTCTGGTCCTAACTTAATACCAGCTCTTGATGGATTTGCAGCCCTATCCGGCCTTATGATTAATCCTAAGAAATGCCTAGTGCTTAATATTTCACTCACAAACATGGAATTGATCCCGGCTAGGGCTGCACTCCCATTCACATGGGCAGAAAAATCAATCCCATATCTTGGAATTCATTTAACAGCATCTCATTCTGACTTATTCTCAACCAATTATCCTTCTGTATTAAGACAGATCACAAATCTAATAAAACAATGGTCGCAACTTCCTTTATCCTGGATAGGGAAGATTAATGCAATCAAAATGACTATTCTACTCAACTTGCTTTATCTATTCAGAGTCCTCCCTATTCCAATTCCTTCCTATTTTTTGAGAATAGTACAAAAAAGAGCAACTTCATTTATATGGGGCTCTTCTAAACCACGTATACCTATACACACACTACATCTTCCCAAAAATAAAGGAGGCCTGGGATACCCTAATTTTACTAACTACTACAGAGCAGCACATTTGGCCAGTCTGTCCAAATACCATGCAAAACAGGAAATCCCATTATGGGTATTTATAGAGGCTTCAGAAAATGACCCTCTATTAATATCAAATTTATTATGGCTTGATCCTAAAGACCGCTTTAAAATTCATAATTCCATAACTAAACACTTCTTATCTCTCTGGAATAAACTAAAAACCAAATATCAGTTACAATCTCCACACAATCCTCTCCTCTCTTTTATCAGAAATCCGGCCTTTTATTCGGCATGGATCTACCCAAATTCTTTTAAAGCTTGGACAACATCAGGCATTCAGACACTAAATGACTTCATAGCATCTAAATCATTCCTTTCATTCCCATCGCTTAGAGAAAAATATGATCTACCAAACTCTGAGATATTTAGATATCTCCAAATCAAAAATTTCTATACACCATTCCTAAAGGGGGATACACCATTATCCCAATTATCCATTTTTGAATCAATCTGTACAAAAGATCCATTTGCTAAAGGTACAATTTCTTCACTTTATAATCAATTATATGGAGTAGCAAATCTTAATAGACCCTCTTACGTTCAGAGGTGGGAGGAGGACCTGGGACGAACTTTAGAAGACACGGACTGGTCTAACATATGGCTCACATCTAAGTCATCTTCACCCAACATCTTAGCACTGGAGACAAATTATAAAGTCCTAACTCGCTGGTACCTTGTACCCGCTAGAGTGGCAAAATATTCACCTAATACCTCAGCTCTTTGTTTTCGAGGATGCCCAGAAATAGGCACATATTTACACATATGGTGGACGTGCCCAGTAATCCAAACCTTCTGGAAGGAAGTCTTCGTGATTGCATCTAAAATATTTCAAAAAATAATACAACCAGATCCATATTTAACTTTACTTAATCTAAAACCGGAATGGTTAACACTCTCTCAATTCAAACTTATGATCCAACTAATAACGGCTGCAAAACAAACAGTGGCCAAGGCATGGAAATCTCCTACATTGGTACTAGCAGAAACAATTCACAGAATGAATAATACAATGTCCCATGCTAAGATGGTAGCCATCGATCAAAATCAAATTCCAAAATTTGAAAAACTTTGGCATCCTTGGATAAAACAACAGTTCCTGTCAAACTTCAATGACTCTGTCCTGTTGCCATGGTAACAGATTAAATGACTTACAGAGACACCCATTCTAAGGCTTCAAAGAGAACTAAAAAGAATAATAAACTGATGAGCGGGACAACCTTGTGGACCATACCTCTACCTTTCAACCCTTTTTCTTCTTTCCCTTTCCTTTTCTCCACCTTACGATTAAAGCTCATTATCAGAATGTATTTGACCTATATACACTCTACTTGTAAACAATATGTATAGTAGGTATAAATCATTTAAATACCTACAAAAGTAACTAAGGAAATTATATATATCTTTAATTTAGGTTTACGTGAACCCAATGTTTAATATTTGAAATTTCATGATATTTACCTATATAAACCCTACTGTAAAACAATGAGCTTACTTTATAGATCCTTGTAAACTTACTTTATGTATCTTTATAACATTGTATACTCAATAAACTTCTTTTGACAAGGAAAAATCTCCGCAAAAGTAATTGCGCTGCTGCATTTAGAGAATCCCCAATGAAACTACACATCAGATGGTACATGACCCCATCTAGGATACATTCCTTTTACCCTTCAACCTCCCCGAACTGTTTCACAGGCTGTCACCTAGAGGGCAGCTATATACACATCTTTTGGGGCTGTAAATGGAACCAATATGGGATAAGTTAATCAATAAACTAGAAAACCCTCTTAAGAAAAAAATCTCCCTATCCCCCCAAATATGCCTTCTATACGCTTCAGTTCCAGATGTCCCCTCTCCTTGCAACAGACTAATCTACTCTTTAATGAGCTCTATACATTGGATGATAGCCTTTAACTGGAAAACACAGAACCTACCATGGCCCCAGGTTGAGTCCAGAATGGAATCACTCAGACTCTCAGAAAGAATATATCATACCCTCTCAGATAGTATGCACATCTTTAATGAGAAGTGGAAGTTTTGGTCCCTACCGGACCTTCACTCCTCATAATTTATCCCACCCTGCTAAAAATAATCTCCCATACTATTGAATATTTTTGTCTCTATTTTTCGTGATCATAACCTCTATACTCTAACAATCACCTATTGTAACCCACCCTGTTATATTAGCTTGGTATTATGTATTTCATACTTTTTACAATACCTTTACTGTATCCTGTTAACTAATTACCGCAACCCAACTTTGTGTATCCTACAAATCTTTACTGCACCTGTATAATCATATAGTTATACTCTGCAACTGTTTTATTATATGTCTTCCAAATAAACTTTTGTAAACAAAAAAAAAAAGAAAGCTGTCCCTAAGCATCAGTATACCAGGCTAAGACAGAATTGTACTAGGGTTCAGGGGCGGATCCAGGGGGGCAACGTGACAATTGCCCCCCCTGAGAATGCAGTTGAGAGAGTTGGGTGGCTTCCCGGGCGGCTCTGTGGATGGGTCCACACAGGTGACAGAGCGGGCGGCTCCGCGTGTTAGAGAATGGGCGGCTTCCCGGGCGGCTCTGTGGGTGGCTCCACACAAGTGACACAGTGGACGGCTTCCCCGGTGGCTCTGCAGGTTAGAGATTGGGCGGCTCCACAGGCTGTCAGGCGGCTCGGTAGGAGGGAGAGCAGGCAAACAGCTGGGCGGCTCGTGGATGAACAGACGGCTGGCCAATGAGGGAGCCGTGGGCGGGGGGAGCAGAGAGATGACATCTCTCACTGCCCGGCGCCTGCCCTGAATCCCTGCAGTACAGTTCCGCCCTCACTGTGCAGGCAGCTGTGGGAAGCAGAGAGATGACATCATCTCTCTGCTGCCTGACTGATAATCTGCTGCCTGACGCTGGGACACAGGAAAGTGACCCAGCAAGTGACAATCTGCAACATGTGTTAGGCAACGTGGCATCTGGTGACAGGTGACAATCCTCAATGTGTGGCAGGTGATGTGGCAAGTGACAATCCATGACGTGGCAAGTGACAATCCACAACATGTGGCAGGTGACGTGGCAAGTGACAATCCATGACGTGGCAAGTGACAATCCACAACATGTGGCAGGTGACGTGGCAAGTGACAATCCATGACGTGGCAAGTGACAATCCACAACATGTGGCAGGTGATGTGGCAAGTGACAATCCATGACGTGGCAAGTGACAATCCACAACATGTGGCAGGTGACATGGCAAGTGACAATCCGCAACGTGTGGCAGGTGACATGGCAAGTGACAATCCGCAACGTGTGGCAGGTGACTTGGCAAGTCACAATCTGCATCTGGTGACAGGCGACGTGGCAAGTGGCAATCCACATCTGGTGACAGGTGACGTGGCAAATGACAATCTGCATCTGGTGACAGGCAGCATTGCAAGTGACAATCTGCATCTGGTGACAGGTGACGTGGCAAGTGACAATCCTCAACATGTGGCAGGTGATGTGGCAAGTGACAGTCTGCATCTGGTGGCAGGTGACGGTGGCAAGTGACACGCTCAGGGCTCCCACTGATTCTGCATTATGGTGAGTTGAACTATTTTATTTTTTAAAACAATGTAATAATAGAAATAATGCGCTTCAATCATCCTGACACCATATCAACCATGGTGCCGGGATGATTGAAGTGCCAACACCAGCCATTTCCCTGACAAATTGCCCCCCAAAAAACATATTTTTGTTTTTTGTCCCTCCCGAGACTAGGTTCTGCATCCACCCCTGCTAGGGTTGAGGAGTTTAAAGTACAAGCAACAATGCTGACTAAAAGGTTTACTGACAAGGGATATGAAATCAACTCCCTTAATGAGATAGTCAATCAGGTCCAACAGACTGATAGGAGTCTGCTGCTTAGGACTCGCTCTACTGAGGAGATTGCAGGGGGTTCTAAGGAGCCTTTTGTACCTTTCATTACTATTTACTCAACACAACATTGGAGGATAAAGAGGCTTATCCAAAAACACTGGCATATTTTGCGCAATGATAGGATTTTGGGGTCTTCTTTACCCTCAAACCCACAGGTTGTTTTTAGAGGGGTTCACTTAAGGACAAGATTGCCCTGAGTGTGTTGAACCCACCCTCTAAACCCACCTCCTTTATCAGAATTTGGTTGGTTTTTACCAGTGTAGAAAAAGTCAGGTGTGTGCCATTAATGGCTTCTGACATAGAAACAGCAGAGAATTTACAGTCACT
This sequence comes from Aquarana catesbeiana, assembly GCF_042186555.1. Lineage (NCBI taxonomy): Eukaryota > Metazoa > Chordata > Amphibia > Anura > Ranidae > Aquarana > Aquarana catesbeiana. The sequence goes on from NC_133328.1 coordinate 90,613,455, forward strand.
AGCTCTTCGCATATTTTCAAAATTAAGCCCTTCGTTACTTGTTCCACTACAGGGGTGGTCTACTTGCTACAGTGTCCGTGTGGACTTCAAGACGCGGGCAGGACCAAGCGGGCATTACAAGTAAGGCTTAACGAGCATATAAACAGTATTCAGAAAGGCTTTATGAAACACTCTGTTTCAAAACATTATGCCTTGGTACATAATAAAGACCCCAAGAACACTTTTTTTATGGTATTGATAGATACACCCAGCCTTGGAGGGGGGGTTCATTGGTAAGGGGATTTCACAACTTGAGATGAAATGGATCTATAAAGTGGAATGTTTTATCCCTCAATGTTGATGTGGACGTCAATGCTTTTGTAGATAATTCTTAGTGCTCAGCAATGTTTCTCTGCAATGTATAGAATGATGTTTTTTTTATTGAATGAAATCTATATGTAAAATATATATCTGGACCCCGGGTGGAGATGTTACCCTATTATAAGAGGTGGTCTTCAAATTAAAATATTGATATTTTGTTTAAGACGTTACTTGATTTGGAATAATTGAGAGTTATTCCTTTTCAGGAGAAGTTGCCCCACAAGATCCTATTTTTAATAAAAATTTATAAATTTGAATTTTTTGGAGGTGTTTTATACGGGTTTACTGGCAGAATGTCCCTTAGTCGACCTTTTACTCTGACTTCCGGTTTCCAGTATTACATTTTTTTCTCTTTTTAATGATGGTATCCTTGGGAACTATTTTCAATTTTATCCATAGAGGGCGACAGCTGAATATCTGTAAATGGACCCGACTCTGTCTGTATTTCGGTGCATTTATTTGTAACCAATATCTCGTTTTTTATATATATATATTTTTTGTTATATTTTATATTTTTATTCTTTATTTCCCTTTTATATTTTTCTTCTGCACTGAGTATCTATCAAAACAGTAAGGGAATTTATCTAAGTAGCTCGATCATAGAAGGATGCAAATCCTAAAGGTGTCCAGCTTACTCTCATTGGCAGGTTTGATACGATGTTCCCCCGTTTCATGAAAGTGAGGCTTGGTTGTCCCATTGAAGCTTTAGAAGCCAAATCGAGGCTTGGTTTACTCTGTTTACATATTTAAGGCAATGACGCAGCGCGTCGCCCGTGCCCCAGGACGATGTCAATCTGTGACGAAACTAGTAAGGCAGACGACGTGCTGACATCATCGCGACATACAAAGTGCAGACATTCAAATCTATCTGTACCAGCCGGTATATCTTCTTCTGTGTAAGGGAGATGCTCTCCCCTTTTAAATTATTTAACCCCAAATAAATGTGTTGGATCTTACACTATGTGGAGCATATTTTTTCCTAGTGAGACATCCGTGAATTTTTGAAAACGTGGGGTACAGGAGAGAGAGTGTTTACAAGATCCCGGTGTACTGAGCAGACTGCAGCCCAAAGGCCCTGGCAGGGTAAAACAGCCATAGGCGTTTTTGACCTCTTGCAGGTCAGATTTAACTGGTAACAGACATCCTTCCTTTGATGATGGTCACATGCGGTGTTGGTGTCATATGGGACCTGGAATAAGTGGAATATCCTATGAACTGTGATTTAAGAATTTAAGTGTGTGCGGCTTCTATTCTTTCACCATCTTAGTACTGCACCTGCCTCTCTTTACCACACAAGATTGTGTCTAACTGGATGCTCATCTTCCTTTGGGAAATCTTCTGTTGAATAAGGACTTTTTAAAGTGTATTTATCAATATTATGCTGACATGCTTATGAATAGTATGCTTTACTAAATGTCAAGGGCGACTCTGTTTTTATATTTATTGAACTTTTTGTGATATCACACATGAGAGTTGCTGCTCTTTCTTGATTTATTATATTTTATCTGTCATATTGTTTTTAATTAGCGCATTTTTCCCCTTACAAACTGATGTGGATGAGAAGGCCTAGCTCGCAGCCTCCACTCTAATTGGTCCCAAAGGTGTTCTATTGGGTTGAGGTCAGGACTCTGTGTAGGCTAATCAAGCTCCTCCACCCCAAACTCCCTCATCCATGTCTTTATGAACCTTGTTTGTGCACTGGTGCACAGTCATGTTGGAACGGGAAAAGGCCATCCCCAAACTGTTCCCACAAAGTTGGGAGCATTAAACTGTCCAAAATGTCCTGGTATGCTGATGCCTTAACAGTTTCCTTCACTTAAACTAAGGGGTCAAGTCCAACCCCTATAAAACAACCCCATACCATAGTCCCGCCTCCACCAAATGATTTTGACTAGTGCACAATACAAGGTTCATAAAGACATGGATTAGTGAGTTTGGGGTGGAGGAAGTTGACTGGCCTGCACAGAATTCTGACCTCATCCCGATAGAACGCCTTTGGGATGAATTAGAGTAGAGACTGCGAGCCAGGCCTTTTTGTCCACATCAGTGCCTGACCTCACAAATGCGCTTCTGGAAGAATGGTCAAATATTCCCATAGACACACTCCTAAACCTTGTGGACAACTTTCCCAGAAGATTTGAAGCTGTTATACCTGCAAAGGGTTAGCCAACTCAATATTGAACCCTACGGACTAAGACTGGGATGCTATTAAAGTTCATGTGCGTGCAAAGGCAGGTGTCCCAATACTTTTGGCAATATAGTGTATATTAATTTATTTACATGTGTACTAGTGATGAGCCAAACTGTCCTGGCTTTGGCTTTTTAGCAGGGTTCGATGAACCTCAACATGCACCAATGCAGATAAATAAATAAATACAATTCCGTGATTATTAGAGCATTAATATTTATTTATTCTTTATTATTATTAATATAAGTAAAAAAGTTTTAATCTGCTGGCAAATGATGTCTCTCTCCTGGTTTCAGACCCCAAAGGTCCCCCACAATCCATTGCATAAGTGACTTTTGCTGCAGCACATCCTACAGCAAGAAACAAAAATGCACAACAGCCTCTTTGAGTCTTGTATGGATTTTAAGGGGGTACCTCATACAATAAAAAAATGAAAATGTGTTGGATCTCCAAGGGGATCCATACTAGACCCTTATTCAGAGCATGCAGTCTGGTTGGCCAAGAAAAGGGGTGTGAGCATATGCCCCATCTTCCTTAACCATGCCAGTATGCATTCCCTCAACATGGAGGAAGGGAGACCCCTCCCAAGCACCTTGTGCCCCTACTGATGAGTACAAGCGCTATTCCCCACAACCCTGGCTGGTGGCAAAATCTGGAAGCCTCCTTTTATAATAATAATAATAATAATAATAGTAATTATTATTATTAAACAGAGCCCTGGGGCACAGCCTCCCCTTGTGTGATTAAGTATGGGGTAAAAAAAAAAAAAAAAGATGCCACTTAAAGGCATCCAGTGCCCAAATATGGTTTACCACTGTTGATGCCAGTCAAGCCTTTCCTCCCCTATACTAATTATTATTGAGGAAATCTAATGGGACAACTGTTTGCAGGTGGAGGATTTATGCACACGCTAGCAGGGGCATCATTGTTAAAATAAGACACAGGAGATGATTAGACTGAACAGGGGAGCTGATTAGACTGAACATTCTACTAAGATTTACTGGCAATATAGTTCTATAGTTCTTATTTTGTCATTCTTAGCTGTGTCTAATAATAGTCTGACATTTTCAGCGGTGAAAGTAAAGAGAAAAAATTCAATACTAAAACCAAAATGTGGATAATATTTTAAAGCTGAAATTGTTTTCTCTCTTTTCAAGGCATTTGCTGTCACTGCAAGGTAACAATAACATAACTGAGGGGGTTATTTACGAAAGGCAAATCCACTTTGCACTACAAGTGTACTTGGAAGTGCAGTCACCGTAAATCCGAGGGGGACATGCAAGGAAATTTAAAAAACAGCATTTTAGCTTGCACATGATTGGATGATAAAATCAGCAAAGCTTCCCCGCATTTCAGATCTACCCCTCAGATTTATGCCCCGTACACATGATCGGACATTCCGACAACAAAATCCATGGATTTTTTCCGACTGATGTTGGCTCAAACTTGTCTTGCATACACACGGTCACACAAAGTTGTCGGAAAATCTGATCGCCCACACACGGTCGGATTTTCCGACAACAAGGTCCTACCACACATTTTCCGTTGGAAAATCCGACTGTGTGTACAAGGAATTACAATGGCTGCACTTCCAAGTGCACTTGTAGTGCAAAGTGGATTTGCCTTTAGTAAATAACCCCCTATATCTAAAGAAGGCAACAGGACAATGGAGTTCTACAAGAAGCAGAAAGTCAGATCCCATACAGCTCTTTATGTTTGATAGGGACCTTTACACCTGATAATTATTTTTGACACTCACACAGTACAAAAAACATAAATATGCACTGTTGCTCAGACATTTGTGCAAGGATGATAAATTGGTAATGAATGTGTTGCAATGCTGGATTTTCTCACCATGACAATGCGGGGGGGAGCATAAATGTGCATTTTTTTGCAGACAATAGACAACATCCTCATGATGACCATGTCCCCAGTGACCACGATTCTAAACCTTCAAAAAGCCCTTCAAAAGGTTCCAGCTATCCCTGGGCTCAAATTATATCAATCTAAAAGTTATGCCTTCCATCTTAACCTGGATGATCAAGTCCTTGGAAATATACAAGCTAATAATCAATTCAAATGGAAACCTGACACATTCAGAATTTATACCAAAGAAACTACCATTCCTTATTTTAAAATCTTTCTGAAGTTTTCTGAAGACGAATATGTCCATTCACCACCCTTGTGGTTTGAGAGATTGCACTACATTAAAAAGAACATATTCCCTAGAATTGTATACAGTGCCCTAAAAAAGTATTCATAACCCTTGAAATTTTACACATGTTGTCATGTTACAACCAAAAGTGTAAATGTATTTTATTGGGATTTTATGTGATAGACCAACAGAAAGTGCCACATAATTGTGAAATGGAAGGAAAATGATAACTGGTTTTCAAAATGTTTTACAAGTAAATATCTGAAAAGTGTGGCATGCATTTGTATTCCGCACCCCTGATTCAATACTTTGTAGAACCACCTTTCGCTGCAATTACAGCTGCAAGTCTTTTTGAGGATGTATCTACCAACTTTGCACATCTAGAGAGTGAAACATTTGCCCAAGTTTTATCAGATTGGATGGAGAGTGTCTGTGAACAGCAATTTTCAAGTCTTGCCACAGATTTCTCAATTGGATTGAGGTCTGGACTTTGACTGGGCCATTCTTACACATGAGTATGCTTTGATCTAAACCATTTCATTGTAGCTCTGGCTGTATGTTTAGGGTCCTTGTCCTGCTGGAAGGTAAACCTCCGCACCACTCTCAAGTCTTTTGCAGACTCTAACAGGAGGGGAGGGTCCAGGGTAGAGATAGTCAGCGATGAACATATTCCAGAGGGTGGTATTGGGGGCATAAGTGGTAGGTTGACTAAAGCACATAAACCCGAGGTAAGTATAGTAACAAGTCCGATTTGCAATCTCTGAACACCCCATAAGAGGACATTATGGGACTGGTATAAACTATGTGGCATGTTCACCAATGCCAGGAGCCTGACGGACAAGATGGGTGAACTAGATATACTGCTGAAGGATTTACGAGGAGGATTTACATTTTGTGGGAATTTTAGAGACCAGGTTCGACAGCTCTTATCGCAGGGATAGAGAGGGTAAAAAAGGTTGAGGGATATGCCTATATATCAAGAATAATGTACAAGTGAATGTGAGAGATGACACCAATAAGGGAGCTAGGGAAGAGGTGGAATCCAGACACAGACTGGGCAGAGGGAACCACGCATTCTTCTAAGGCTCACCAGTTCATAAATGTCTTGCAAGACAATTTCATGGGTCAGATGGTAGACGCGCCAACTAGAAACAAGGTGTTACTAGATCTACTGTTTACCAACAATACAGACCTGATCACGGATGTGGAAACACGGGGCAATTTAGGAAACAGCGATCACAGGTCAATTGGCTTCGTTATAAATCGCACAAATAGGAAACACAAGGGGAACACAAAGAAACTGAATTTCAAAAGAGCCTACTTCCCTAAACTATGAACCTTGCTAGAAGATATAAATTGGGATAAAATATTAGAAATAAAGAACACGGAGGAGAGATGGGTTTTCTTTAAGAGCATATTAAATAAGGGCATTAGCCAGTGCATCCCATTGGGAAATAAATTTAAAAGAGTGAATGAAAGTCCTGGATGGCTTAACTCTAATGTAAAAATGCATATAAAAGCAAAGGAGATGGCTCTCACTCTGCTGCTGAGGACCCGGTAAGTGGGTTGGGAAACTCTAATCATCCCCTTACTCTGGGTGACATGACTTCTATAGCCACAGACATTAAGAACACCTTTTTCTCAGCTATAAACGATCTGAAAGCTGACCTCCTATCCCTGACTGAAAAAATGGCCACCGTGGCAAGAGCTGAGAGCAGGAGGGACAGAGCCATACATAGACTGGAAACTACTACTGCTTCCTACTCAGCTCATCTGATTGAGCCAAATAGGCATTTAGAAGACTTCGATAACAGAGGCAGAAGAAGCAATATCAGAGTGAGGGGAGTCCCTGAAACGATCAACCCTGACCAAATTCCTTCTGCCTTACGATCAATCTTTAATATCATTCTGGAAAAACTGGCAGATACCCCTATTGAGTTTGTCTGAGCACACAGGGCCCTGAGAATGAAACCCTCTGAAACCGCACCACCCAGAGACATTATTTGCTGTCTCCAGAACTTTCATTTAAAAGAAGACATTCTGAACCAAGCCCGGAAGAGCGATCATATTCTTTTTAATGAGAGCACACTCACTTTATTCCAGGATTTGTCTCCCATCACCCTGCAAAATAGAAGGGCGATGCGCCCCTGGCTGGGGTTGCTCAGAGAAAATGGGATTATTTACAAATGGCACTTTCCCTTCACATTGCAGGCTACACTAAATAGGAAACAATTAATTTTGTGGATGCCAGATGAACTCCCTGATTTCTGTGCAAACCTACACATCCCACATACCGATTTACCTGATTGGTACGCAGAATTCAGAATCCCCCCGCCAGATCGTAGCCCTGTCAGCACGCCACACTCATCTCCGACCAAACCTCCGCTGAAGAAAAGCAAATTTGGCAAACAAGGGAACTCAAATACGGGCCGCTCACCATACGCCCCCAAGCAATCTAGGTAATGTGACCAGACCTGAAAGACTACCCTAGCCAGCTTGGTAGGGCCTGCTTTTCCTAGGAACCACCTGACTCCCCAATGGATAAGGTTTTGGTGGACCCATCACCATATTTGGTTGTAACAGATTTGCTCTTAAGAAACTGCACCTTTAGTTACTACCTCTACCTGAGGAACTTGGTTTACTCTCACAGAGTTTGTTACAACAATTGTTTAATCATAAAACCCCCTTGGGCAGCTTTAGTTCCTTTCTCCTGCACCCTTCCCCTGCACCCTATCTGACTATGGAGCTGAACGCAGCTTGGAGACCCATGAGAATACTTTAAGTCACCCCACTTTGGGTTGCAGGCTGGTCTCTCTTGCATCCTACTACACACACCCAGTAAAAGAAGGGGTTCCTCCTCAACCTTGAGGCCCTCCACTCTAGGCTTGGATGGTCTATGGGCGCTCGTCACCCTCTCCACCCCCTCTCCATACTCCATGAAGGCCTAGGATTACAACAGGAATGAGAAGTTCGGGTTCTGCTTGTTTACATGATGTTCTCAGGTACTCGGTTTCTTCCTTCACAGGATAAGAAAGGGTCTGGACAGCATTTCCATCTGAACAATCCTTGCAAACGCCTAACCTATTGGTTCATTGGGGTGCTTTTGGTTTTCCTCCCAAAATATGGAGACTTGCCTGCCCTCCTTCCCCTAAACTACCTCCTATTCAGTGGGCCACTAACCATATACTGTGTCCCCAGTTTATGCTAAGTTTTCTTACCTACATATACAATAGATGATACTGTTGTCATGTTCACAACTAAGGTTTGATGTTTTTTGCTATCATTTTACCTAATTTGTTTATTTGTCTTATTCAGCCTGGAGAAGAAAATGAAGAAGAGAAGAAGATGGATTAGAAGATGAAGAGAAGAGTGGGAGCCTCCCCCCATGCCATGGGTGCGGAGCGGCCCGAGGAGAAGAAGATAGAAGACGCCACGGAGGAGATGCTGGACGAGAATGCCGGAGGAAGAACCAGAAGAGCCAGAAGAACCAGAAGAAGAAGAAGATGAAGGAAGATAGAAGAAAGAAGAAGAATTTAAATAAAGGAATTGTCAAAAACTGTCTCTTGTCATTTTTAACATTTTTGACAGTTTTTTAGTGAAATGGTAGGTGTACTTTTGTACCCCCTTACCATTTCCCACAGGGGGGGCGGGATCTGGGGGTCCCCTTGTTAAAGGGGGCTTCCAGATTCCAATAAGCCCCCCGCCCGCAGACCCCCACAACCACCGGCCAGGGTTGTGGGGATGAGGCCCTTGTCCTCATCAACATGGGGACAAGGGGTTTTGGGGGGCTACCCCAAAGCACCCTCCAAATGTTGAGGGCATGTGGCCTGGTACGGTTCAGGAGGGGGGGCCGCACTCTCGTCCCCCCCTCTTTTCCTGCGGCCTGCCAGGTTGCGTGCTCGGATAAGGGTCTGGTATGGATTTTTGGGGGGACCCCACGCCGTTTTTTTTTTTTTATTTTGGCCGGGGTTCCCCTTAATATCCATACCAGACCTGAAGGGCCTGGTATGGAATTTAGGGGGACCCCCACGTCTGGCAATGCAATAGCCGCGAGTAGTTTTAAATGACTTTTTTCCTTTGAAATGTCATTTTGCTGTCAGACTGTTCTAAACACGGGAAACATGCGCCCCTTTACAGGCATACTATAGACACCCCCCAGCTACGAAATTTAAAGGGATATTACACTTTTATTGTTTGACTTTAAGCATTATTAAAATCACTGCTCCTGAAAAAATGGCCGTTTTTAAAACTTTTTTTTGCATTGATCCATGTGCCCTGGGGCAGGACCCAGGTCCCCAAACACTTTTTATGACAATAACTTGCATATAAGGCTTTAAAATTAGCACTTTTGATTTCTCTTATAGACTTTTAAAAGGTGTTCCGCGGCATTCGAATTTGCCGCAAACACCCCAAATTGTTCGCTGTTCGGCGAACTTACGAACAGCCACTGTTCGAGTCGAACATGAGTTCGACTTGAACATGAGTTCGACTCGAACTCGAAGCTCATCCCTAATATATAGTTATACCAGATAAATTCTTTTCGCTTTAAAAACAAGTAGTTTATAGGCCTGCGGGGTCCCCCGAAAACAGCTCTTTTATGTAATTTACAGTTTAACTGTTTAAGTGTTTACTGTGGGCTTTTCATAGCTTGAAATCAAGCAATTATCTCCTAAGTGGAGTTCCTCCCATCTACCCCCACAAGAGGGCAGAGCTGTGCTGTTGGTTCCAGTACAGGTACTGCCCACAAAATATTAAAAAGCTTGCAGTTCTGATAACTGCAGGCAGTTCTTTGAAAATTTTCACTGCTGCCCTATATCTAGCCCCCCCCATCTCCCCCACTCCCACCCCCTCCCTTATTTTCTTCTTTCTTTCTTTTTCTTTCTTTTTCTATCTTCCTGTCCAGGAGGTTGTCAGAACAGAGTGGCAAGTTCGAAACATGGCATACTCGTCACTGGGCATTAGCCCTACCTTGATTTCCCACAATGAGGATTGAACATCCCCGAGAAACGATCATCTCTACTCAGAGAACTCAACAAGGTAAAACCACTTTTTGTTTTTTTACAGGAAACCCATTTCCAGGCCAACAAAATCCACAACAAAATTTACTTCATAAGAATTTCCCTAAAGCTTACCATGCCACAAACCCCTCAGCTAAAGCCAAAGGGGTTTCTATCTTAATTCACAAAATGGCAGACTTTGAGGTTAGCCAGCAATTATCAGATCCTGAAGGTAGATTTCTATTTCTGAAGGGGAATTGGGGATCAATCCCATTAACTCAAGCCAATGTATATTTCCTCAACAATGCATACGTGACCTTCTGTAAACATCTTACTGAACTAAAAAGCTTTGCCTCGGATGTATTTTGCTAGGAGGGGACTTTAACATCCCGCTCAACCCACTACAAGACACCTCTACAAGTAAATCCAGTGTGGCATATCATACATTAAAATGCATTAAAACACTTCTCCACTCCATAACCCTGATAGACTCTTGGCGTACAATACACCCGACGGGTAAAGCTTTCACCTTTTATTCGGCACCCCATAAAAAGTACACACATATTGACTATGTCTTTATTTCACAGAAAGACCTCCCAGATTTACAAGAAGCCCACATAGGCATACAAACTTTTTCTGACCACTCACCAAGCTCGTTCACTATTGAACGTTCTGACTTGCGTCCCAAACCTTGCATGTGGAGGCTGAATTCCTCCTTACTGACTGGCACTGAATTACTCCCTAAGATAACCTATACAACTACTTCACAGACAACTGCACAGATGATCTCTCACCCCTTTGGGAAGCACACAAATGTGTAATGCAGGGATAACTCATCAGAATGGGAGCTTATCGCAAAAGGGAAACAGAAAAACAGATTGGAAAGTTATCTTCCAAAATTGCACAACTTGAGGCCCAACACGAGATGTCATTAGATATGCTGGTGGCGAAGGAACTTATAGTGGCACGATAAGACCTTCAAGATTTGCTCGGCGTAAAAAGCAAACGTGCCCTTTTTCTAAAAAAGGAAATATATTACGAACACAGGGACAAGGGGGGGGAGTTTTTGGCCAGAGCACTGAAAGAAGCTTCTCTAGCCAATAACATCTTGGTGATCAAAACAGCAGAAGGATTCCTGAATACCCGCATGGATAAAATAGCTGAGAGTTTCCAACAATACTATACCAAACTTTATAACATTCCCCATCCTCATAAACCCGCTGACCTCCAAGGGGACAGAGAACAAATTATTCGAAACTATTTGATACAAAGTGGTATGCCCACACTTTCCTCAGAGGATGCGGAGTCTCAAGAGAGCCCGATCTCCTCGGAGGAATTGTTAGCTGCAATTAAAAATCTCAAACCTGGAAAGAGCCCTCTCCCAGATGGCTTCTCGGCCCATTACTACAAGATATTCACCAACACATTAGAAGCCCCACTTCTACGCACACTAAATTTCCTGATGGAACCCCGCCAGATCCCAAACACATTTCTGATGGCACATGTCACGGTACTTCCCAAACCGGGTAAGGACCCTACAGATTGTGCTAGCTACAGGCCTATCTCCTTACTCAATTTAGACCTGAAGCTACTCTCAAAAATAGTGGCGAACCGATTGCGCACCTTTCTACCCCAACTGATTGGACCAGAACAGGTTTGGTTCATGCCGGGAAGGGAACCCAGATATAATGTAACAAAAGCCCTTAATCTGATTTATCACTGTCATCACTCTGGTCTTGAGGGCTTTCTCCTGTCTACCGATGCGGAGAAAGCCTTTGACAGGGTTTCATGGGGCTATTTACTGGCTACATGCTCCTATATAGGCCTGAGGCTTCGCATGCTTTTCTGGATTTCCTCCCTATACCAGAACCCAACAGCCAGGGGCGTTGCTAGGTCTGCAAAAGATCTGGGGCTAGAGCCCATAGCAGCGGTCACCATCCTTTTTGCAGGCACGGGGGGGGTGGATTAAGAAATTTTTTGCGGGGCAATTTGTGCAGTGGCTGGTGTTGGTGCTTCAATCATCATGGCACCATGGTTGATATGGTGTCAGGGTGATTGAAGTGCATTATTTCTATTGTTATATTGTAATATATAATGAAGTGGTTCAACAGTGCGATCCAGTTCTGGGAGGGCGTCTATTGACATCCTCCCAAAACCGTGCTCACCCAGCTCACTCTATAACACAGCTGATCACAGATTGGGGTAAAGAACCAATAACAGCAGCTCTTTACCACGTGACCAGCTGTGTCCAATCACAACTGATCGAGATGTAAACACACTTGCCGGTTATCGGCATTTCTTTCCTCACACTGAAAAAAGTGGCCAGTAGGCAAGGGGTTAAACCTCCAGGGGGTCCAGCTTTTTCATTTAAAAAAAATGACTTTACTAATGCTTTAGGCCTAGGTCACATCTATGCAGGTTTACAGTGCATGTTTGCGCAGGCATGGCAGACCATTCCTTTGACTGGGCTGCTGTGCCTGCATTTTTAGAAAAACGCAGCAGCTTTTACACTTTGTGATTTCCCTGCAGTTCAATTTTAGATGTGTGGGGGTGCCATTAAGAATGCTGGGTGCTGGAATTGCTGAGATTCCTGCACACGCTGCTGTTTAAAAAAAAAATTCCTAATGGCACCCCCACGCATCTAAAAATGCAGCGCGATTGTGGGTGCAGGACCTGCAGGGAAATTACACAATGCAAAAAGCACCATGTGATTTCAAGGCCGCTTAAAATGCTGCATGCACCTTTTCTCTGCAGGAACTTCAGGCATGGCAGCCCGATTAAATAAATGTGCTGCCATCCCAGCGCAAAAACAGGCCGCAAACACGCATAGATGGGAACTAGGCCTAAAGGAAGCCCAACAAGCAGTGGTGCATTTCACCATGTCTGTGTGGAAGATATGCCAGTACCAGTGGTGGTGGTGCATGCTAGTGCTCTAATTGGTGAACAGTTCAGCCACAGCCAGATCAGGATTTAGTTCACACTCACAGGCAGAGTATTTGGGGAGAAGGACCTACTTGGTCCTGCCCAGCTGGGCTCACCATCCGCTGGCTTTCAGCACAGTGGGCACCTGCTCTCTCCCATTCGGATCCCAGCTTCTCACCACCACTGCCACTCTCTCCCGCTCCGATTTCAGCTCATATCCTGCGGCCTCCCGAGTCTCGAACGTGCGGTCTACATTGGACGGGGTAAGAGCAGCAGTGGAGCTCCTAGCCCCACCTGCTCCCTGCTAGCTGGGGAATAATACAGCGCAGCGCTGCCTGTCTCCCGCCGTATACATAGTCACTTTGCAAGGTGGAAATGTACTGATGCGGGGCGGGTGGGTGGAGATGTAATCTCTGCCAGCCCACTCGCTCGCTCGCTCGCTTCTTTCACCTGCCTGCTCGGCTCCGTCATGCAGCCCGTCCACCCGTTGGTTAGGCAGGGACCCCTGTGGTAGGAGACTCAGGGCTATGGCCCCCAGATTCGGGGCTATAGCCCCAATAGCCACCCCCTAATGACGCCCCTGCCAACAGCGCGACTTAAAATCAAGGGCACTCTGTCCGAGACAGTTTTTATTAAGAATGGCACTCAACGGGGTTGCCCACTGTCACCCCTGCTATTTATACTTTCCCTGGAACCATTTAATAAAACCCCCTCAATCACGGGCTTTGAGGTAGGATCTAAAATATATAAAATCACAGCTTATGTGGATGATTTATTATTTTTCTTAACCCATCCACACACCTCCATCCCCAATTTACTACATGCCTTCTCTATATATGGGTATATTTCTCACCTCAAGATCAACTATACCAAATCTGAGGCTATGAACCTTACCCTTACCCTACTCTCACCTTCTGTATTACCCTTCTGGAACTATAGACAAACCTGTCACTACCTGCTTTCCTCTACAAGGAAAAGGGAAGTGACCAGGAATCTTACCTCCTTTAAATTAATATGCTGAAATAATGACCCCATTGAGAAAACAACCTCATTTATGTATGCATGTCTCCAGCAGCATGACAACACAGATTCGGGCCAGGTTTAGAGGACAATGGGAAACAGCACTCCAGATGCACTTCACTGATGCTCAGTGGCAGAATGCGTGTATCTTAGCTCATAAATGCTTAATCAGCACAAGGCTGCAAGAATATTCTTATAAACTACTTTCACAATGGTTTGCCACACCTGTTAAAGTGAAGAAATGGTATCCAATGACTTCAGACCTGTGCTGGAGATGTGGGGAGGCTAAAGGTGACATGCTGCATATTTGGTGGAACTGTCCCCAGATAACCACATACTGGAAAAAAAATCTGTGATTTGATCTTACATATCACTGATACCAAAATTAAACTCACCCCAGCCTGCTGCCTTGGAAGATATAAAAGATCTTTGACAAAACACCTCCTAAATGCTGCAAAATCTCTGATCCCCAGATACTGGAAACTTACAACAACCCCTTCAACTAGAGAGTGGGCTCATACAGTCAATCACATCTTTGCATTAGAAGAAACACTTGCCATAGCCAATTAATCATCAGATAAATGCCACAAAACGTGGTCCACTTGGGAACAGTTTAAATACTCAGATGCATATGAAAGGCTGACTACTGGCTGAATGGTCCATTCGGACCTGATAGATCAAACCAAACCAGATCTGTCTAAACTTGATAAGCCATGGATTGCTAATACTCTAATGAAAGTATGCCGATGACCCGCCTTGGTGAGCTTCTTTCTTCTTCTTTCTTCTTCTTTCTTCTTCTTTCTTCTTCTTTCTTCCTCTTTCTTCCTTTTCTTCCTCTTTCTTCTTCTTTCTTCCTCTTTCTTCTTCTTTCTTCCTCTTTCTTCTTCTTTCTTCCTCTTTCTTCCTCTTTCTTCCTCTTTCTTCCTCTTTCTTTCTTCTTCCTTTTTCTTCCTTCTTTCTTCTTCCTCTTTCTTTCTCCTTCTTCCTCTTTCTTTCTCCTTCTTCCTCTTTCTTTCTTCTTCCTCTTTCTTTCTTTCCTTTCTCCTTTCCCATCTTCCCCCGGGAATCTTTCTACCTACCTTCCCCTTCTTCTTTACCCACTACCACATTTACTTCTAAAACGCTACTCCCGCACATATGTTGGCAATAGTAATGATTGACACGTGTTTAATCTGTTAATATCAAATAAGCCCAGCGACTAAGAAGTTTACATGTCTTCATCCTAATCGATGCTACTTCTCATACAGTTTGAACCTGTGCACGGACATGCAATTACTGATAAATATACTGTTATTGTGTGGTTTCTACTGTAACCTTTTTTTCTTGCCTAATAAAAACTTTTATTGTTAAAAAAAAAAAAAAAGAAATAGACATGGAAAACTTAACAGACTAGATGGCTTGCACCCGAGGGTACTTAGAGAACTCAGTCAAGTAATTGCCAGACCATTGTCTACTGACTGGAATGGTACCAGCTGATTGGAGAAAAGCCAATGTAGCACCAATATTTGGAAAAGGGTCAAAATAGACCCCTGGGAATTACAGACCAGTTAGCCTAACATCAATAGTATGCAAGCTCTTGGAGGGGATAAGGGACTATATACAAGATTTTAATAATGAGAACAGTATCATTAGCAGTAATCAGCATGTATTCATGAAGAATCATTCTTGCTATTAACCTTCTAGGAGGAGATGATCTGCCATCTAGATAAAGGAAGGCCAATAGACGTGGTGTATCTGGATTTTGAAAAAGCATTTGACACAGTTCCCCATAAATGTTTACTGTACAAAGTAAAGTCCGTTTGCATGGACCATAGGGTGAGTACATGGATTAAAATCTGGCTACAAGGGCGAGTTCAGGGGGTGGTGATAAATGGGGAGTACTTGGAATGGTCAGGGGTGGAAAGTGGGGTCCCCCCAGGTTTCTGTGCTGGGACCAATCCTATTTAATTTGTTCATAAACGACCTGGAGGATGGGTTAAACAGTTCAATCTCTGTATTTGTGGACAATATTAAGTTAAGCAGGGAAATAACTTCTCCGCAGGATGGGGAAACCGTGGAAGACGATCTGAACTAATTAATGGGGTGGGCAACTACATGGCAAATTAAGTTTAATGTGGAAACATGTAAAATAATGCATGTGGGTGGCAAAAATATGAATGCAATCTACTCACTGGGGGGAGAACGTCTGGGGGAATCAAGAATGGAAAAGGACCTGGGGGTCCTAGTAGATGATAGGCTCAGCAATGGCATGCAATGCCAAGCTGCTGCTAACAAAGCAAACAGAATTTTGGCATGCAATATAAAGGGGATTAACTCAAGAGATAAAGTGATAATTCTCCCACTCTACAGGACTCACCTGGAGTATGCTGTCCAATTCTGGGCACCAGTCCTCAGGAAGGATGTACTGGAAATGGAGAGAGTACAGAGAAGGGCAACAAAGCTAATAAAGGGTCTGGAGGATATTAGTTATGAAGAAAGGTTACGAGCACTGAGGGGATATAATATCAATTTACAAATACCATACTGGTGACCCCACAATAGAGATAAAACTTTTCGGCGGAAGGGTGTTTGATAAGAAACGTGGCCACTCATTAAAATTAGAAGAAAAGAGGTTTAACCTTAAAATACATAGAGGGTTTGTGACGGAGTCACTAATAGGGATGAGCTTCGAGTTCGAGTCGAACTCATGTTCGACTCGAACATTGGCTGTTCGCAAGTTCGCCGAACAGCGAACAATTTGGGGTGTTCGCGGCAAATTCGAATGCTGCGGAACACCCTTTAAAAGTCTATGGGAGAAATCAAAAGTGCTAATTTTAAAGGATTATATGCAAGTTATTGTCATAAAAAGTGTTTTTGGGACCTGGGTCCTGCCCCAGGGGACATGGATCAATGCAAAAAAAAGTTTTAAAACGGCCGTTTTTTCAGGAGCAGTGATTTTAATAATGCTTAAAGTCAAACAATAAAAGAGTAATATCCCTTTAAATTTCGTAGCTGGGGGGTGTCTATAGTATGCCTGTAAAGAGGTGCATGTTTCCTGTGTTTAGAACAGTCTGACAGCAAAATTACATTTCGAAGGAAAAAACCCATTTAAAACTACTCGCGGCTATTGCATTGCCGGTCCGACAATACACATAGAAGTTCATTGATAAAAACGGCATGGGAATTCCCCACAGGGGAACCCCGAACCAAAATTAAAAAAAAAAAAAAATGACGTGGGGGTCCCCCTAAATTCCATACCAGGCCCTTCAGGTCTGGTATGGATATTAAGGGGAACCCCGGCCAAAATTTTTTAAAAAAATGACGTGGGGGTCCCCCTAAATTCCATACCAGACCCTTCAGGTCTGGTATGGATTTTAAGGGGAACCCCGCGCCAAAAAAAAAAAAAAAAAAACGGCGTGGGGTCCCCCTAAGAATCCATACCAGACCCTTATCCGAGCACGTAACCTGGCAGGCCACAGGAAAAGAGGGGGGGACGAGAGTGCGCCCCCCCTCTTGAACCGTACCAGGCCACATGCCCTGAACATTGGGAGGGTGCTTTGGGGTAGCCCTCCAAAACACCTTGTCCCCATGTTGATGAGGACAGGGGCCTCATCCCCACAACCCTGGCCGGTGGTTGTGGGGGTCTGCGGGTGGGGGACTTATCGGAATCTGGAAGCCCCCTTTAACAAGGGGACCCTCAGATCCCGACCCCCCCTGTGTGAAATGGTAAGGGGGTACCTACCCCTACCATTTCACTAAAAAACTGTCAAAAATGTTAAAAATGACAAGAGACCCTTTTTGCCAATTCCTTTATTTAAATGCTTCTTCTTTCTTCCTTCATCTTCTTCTTCTGGTTCTTCTGGTTCTTCCTCCGGCGTTCTCGTCCAGCATCTCCTCCGCGGCGTCTTCTATCTTCTTCTCCTCGAGCCGCTCCGCACCCATGGCATGGGGGGAGGCTCCCGCTCTTCTCTTCATCTTCTTCATCTTCTTCATCTTCTTCTTCTTTTCTTCTCTTCTCTTCTTCATTTTCTTCTCCGGGCCGCTCCGCATCCATGCTGGCATGGAGGAAGGCTCCCGCTGTGTGACGGCGTCTCCTCGTCTGACAGTTCTTAAATAATGGGGGGCGGGGCCACCCAGTGACCCCGCCCCCCTCTGACGCACAGTGACTTGACGGGAATGCCACAGGAAAGTCCCGTCATGTCCTGTGCGTCAGAGGGGGGCGGGGTCACCGGGTGGCCCCGCCCCCGTTATTTAAGAACCGTCAGACGAGGAGACTATATAATAATTTACAAATACCATACTGGTGACCCCACAATAGAGATAAAACTTTTCGGCGGAAGGGTGTTTGATAAGAAACGTGGCCACTCATTAAAATTAGAAGAAAAGAGGTTTAACCTTAAAATACATAGAGGGTTTGTGACGGAGTCACTAATAGGGATGAGCTTCGAGTTCGAGTCGAACTCATGTTCGACTCGAACATTGGCTGTTCGCAAGTTCGCCGAACAGCGAACAATTTGGGGTGTTCGCGGCAAATTCGAATGCTGCGGAACACCCTTTAAAAGTCTATGGGAGAAATCAAAAGTGCTAATTTTAAAGGATTATATGCAAGTTATTGTCATAAAAAGTGTTTTTGGGACCTGGGTCCTGCCCCAGGGGACATGGATCAATGCAAAAAAAAGTTTTAAAACGGCCGTTTTTTCAGGAGCAGTGATTTTAATAATGCTTAAAGTCAAACAATAAAAGAGTAATATCCCTTTAAATTTCGTAGCTGGGGGGTGTCTATAGTATGCCTGTAAAGAGGTGCATGTTTCCTGTGTTTAGAACAGTCTGACAGCAAAATTACATTTCGAAGGAAAAAACCCATTTAAAACTACTCGCGGCTATTGCATTGCCGGTCCGACAATACACATAGAAGTTCATTGATAAAAACGGCATGGGAATTCCCCACAGGGGAACCCCGAACCAAAATTAAAAAAAAAAAAAAATGACGTGGGGGTCCCCCTAAATTCCATACCAGGCCCTTCAGGTCTGGTATGGATATTAAGGGGAACCCCGGCCAAAATTTTTTAAAAAAATGACGTGGGGGTCCCCCTAAATTCCATACCAGACCCTTCAGGTCTGGTATGGATTTTAAGGGGAACCCCGCGCCAAAAAAAAAAAAAAAAAACGGCGTGGGGTCCCCCCAAGAATCCATACCAGACCCTTATCCGAGCACGTAACCTGGCAGGCCACAGGAAAAGAGGGGGGGACGAGAGTGCGCCCCCCCTCTTGAACCGTACCAGGCCACATGCCCTGAACATTGGGAGGGTGCTTTGGGGTAGCCCTCCAAAACACCTTGTCCCCATGTTGATGAGGACAGGGGCCTCATCCCCACAACCCTGGCCGGTGGTTGTGGGGGTCTGCGGGTGGGGGACTTATCGGAATCTGGAAGCCCCCTTTAACAAGGGGACCCTCAGATCCCGACCCCCCCTGTGTGAAATGGTAAGGGGGTACCTACCCCTACCATTTCACTAAAAAACTGTCAAAAATGTTAAAAATGACAAGAGACCCTTTTTGCCAATTCCTTTATTTAAATGCTTCTTCTTTCTTCCTTCATCTTCTTCTTCTGGTTCTTCTGGTTCTTCCTCCGGCGTTCTCGTCCAGCATCTCCTCCGCGGCGTCTTCTATCTTCTTCTCCTCGAGCCGCTCCGCACCCATGGCATGGGGGGAGGCTCCCGCTCTTCTCTTCATCTTCTTCATCTTCTTCATCTTCTTCTTCTTTTCTTCTCTTCTCTTCTTCATTTTCTTCTCCGGGCCGCTCCGCATCCATGCTGGCATGGAGGAAGGCTCCCGCTGTGTGACGGCGTCTCCTCGTCTGACAGTTCTTAAATAATGGGGGGCGGGGCCACCCAGTGACCCCGCCCCCCTCTGACGCACAGTGACTTGACGGGAATGCCACAGGAAAGTCCCGTCATGTCCCGTGCGTCAGAGGGGGGCGGGGTCACCGGGTGGCCCCGCCCCCGTTATTTAAGAACCGTCAGACGAGGAGACGCCGTCACACAGCAGGAGCCTCCCTCCATGCCATGGATGCGGAGCGGCCCGGAGAAGAAAATGAAGAAGAGAAGAAGAGAAGAAAAGAAGAGGAGAAGAAGATGAAGAAGATGAAGAGAAGAGCAGGAGCCTCCCCCCATGCCATGGGTGCGGAGTGGCCCGAGGAGAAGAAGATAGAAGATGCCGCAGAGGAGATGCTGGATGAGAACGCCGGAGGAAGAACCAGAAGAACCAGAAGAAGAAGAAGATGAAGGAAGATAGAAGAAAGAAGAAGCATTTAAATAAAGGAATTGTCAAAAACTGTCTCTTGTCATTTTTAACATTTTTGACAGTTTTTTAGTGAAATGGTAGGGTAAGTACCCCCTTACCATTTCACACAGGGGGGGGCGGGATTTGGGGGTCCCCTTGTTAAAGGGGGCTTCCAGATTCCGATAAGCCCCCCACCCGCAGACCCCCACAACCACCGGCCAGGGTTGTGGGGATGAGGCACTTGTCCTCATCAACAAGGTGTTTTGGGGGGCTACCCCAAAGCACCCTCCCAATGTTGAGGGCATGTGGCCTGGTACGGTTCAGGAGGGGGGGGCCCACACTCTCGTCCCCCCCTCTTTTCCTGCGGCCTGCCAGGTTGCGTGCTCAGATAAGGGTCTGGTATAGAATTTAGGGGGACCCCCACCTCATTTTTTTTTTTTAATTTTGGCCAGGGTTCCCCTTAATATCCATACCAGACCTGAAGGGCCTGGTATGGAATTTAGGGGGACCCCCACGTCATTTTTTTTTTTTTATTTTGGTTCGGGGTTCCCCTGTGGGAAATTCCCATGCCGTTTTTATCAATGAACTTCTATATGTATTGTCGGACCGGCAATGCAATAGCCGCAAGTAGTTTTAAATGGTTTTTTTCCTTCGAAATGTCATTTTGCTGTCAGACTGTTCTAAACACAGGAAACATGCGCCCCTTTACAGGCATACTATAGACACCCCCCAGCTACGAAATTTAAAGGGATATTACACTTTTATTGTTTGACTTTAAGCATTATTAAAATCACTGCTCCTGAAAAAACGACCCTTTTTATAACTTTTTTTTGCATTGATCCATGTCCCCTGGGGCAGGACCCAGGTCCCCAAACACTTTTTATGACAATACCATGCATATAAGCCTTTAAAATTAGCACTTTTGATTATTCATGTTTGTGTCCCATAGACTTTAATGGTGTTCGCGTGTTCGAACAAACTTTTTTCCGGGGGGTCCCCCCCCACGTCATTTTTTTTTTTTTAAATTTTGGTTCGGGGTTCCCCTGTGGGGAATTCCCATGCCGTTTTTATCAGTGAACTTCTATGTGTATTGTCGGACCGGCAATGCAATAGCCGCGAGTAGTTTTAAATGGGTTTTTTCCTTCGAAATGTCATTTTGCTGTCAGACTGTTCTAAACACAGGAAACATGCGCCCCTTTACAGGCATACTATAGACACCCCCCAGCTACGAAGTTTAAAGGGATATTACACTTTTATTGTTTGACTTTAAGCATTATTAAAATCACTGCTCCTGAAAAAACGACCCTTTTTAAAACTTTTTTTTGCATTGATCCATGTCCCCTGGGGCAGGACCCAGGTCCCCAAACACTTTTTATGACAATATCATGCATATAAGCCTTTAAAATTAGCACTTTTGATTATTCATGTTCGTATCCCATAGACTTTAACGGTGTTCGCGTGTTCGAACGAACTTTTTTCCTGTTCGCATGTTCTGGTGCGAACCGAACAGGGGGGTGTTTGGCTCATCCCTAGTCACTAATAGGAGCACAGGGTGAATGAGAACCCCACTATGATCTGTGCTGGTCAGACTCGGTGCTGTATATGTGTGTGTGTGATGTGTGCTGTCCCATCCTGTTGTGGACTCTTTGCTGTGATGGTTGGGGTGTGACTGTATTCTTTTGTCTATTGTGGCTGTCTGCCTCAACTATTATGGTCTTGCTGTGAGAAAAGAGGGTGGGGGTATTCCTCCAGCAGCCCCCCTGTTAAGACTGTTTACTGATGAGAAGTTAAGCACACCTGGCCTGTGTGTCCATTGTTATTGGACAGTTTAACCCGCCCTGTTTTCCAAGGGTGGGAGGGAAATGTTTCGAAGTGCGAACTGTACAACATGTGTTTGAATAATGATTAATTCCTGCTTGAACCTGAAGACAGAGCATCTTGTCTCGTATTTGCGGGGAAAATTATTCATATGGGTTTTTAGTTCAGCTGATTGAAGTGTTCGGTAGCTGCCTTTGTGTTTGGGTATGGAATGTCCTAAACGACTTTAACCCCTTTCATACTCGGGGTGTCGTTTCAAGGTTCTTTACTGTAAGAGCGGCAAGGATGTGGAAATCCCTTCCAGAGGCGGTGGTTTCAGTGGTGAGCATCAATAGTTTAAAAAAACTATTAGATAAGCACCTGAACGACCACAATATACAGGGATATACAATGTAATACTGACATATAATCACACGCATAGGTTGGACTTGATGGACTTGTGTCTTTTTTCAACCTCACCTACTATGTAACTATGTAACAGTCCTAAGATATGGTGGCTGCATTAGTTTTCCTTTTTTTTCAGGCTAAGAACATTTTTTTCAAAAAAAGAAAAAAAAAATCTGTTGTCCTTGAAACTTCAAGTGCACTGAACTGAAAGATTGAACAGTGTTATCTACCTTCCCAGCTTTCTTCTTCAACCTAAAAAGCAATGCCCTTCTATGTAAAGGAGATGATGAGAGAGGAGGGTGTTTGTAGTCCAAATCAGAAAAGCAGCATAGAGTGACAACCCTGATCCTCCATACAGTCCAGTGAGTAAGCGTTTTCACACTAGAATGGAAAGTCTTTCACTGGCATGATCAAAAGGTGAAAAAAAAAGGTAAAAAGCAGCAATATATTGCATTTTTGTAGTTGGGTTTAGATATGTTTTAAATTACAATCTTTTGGAGGTTGTTGCCATTTAATAAAGCACATGAGTGCTGACACAGATACTGCTAATATGAGTAACATTTCATTGATAGCTTTTGTAATTACTGAAAAGGCTTACTGACATGTCTTCACTTAGAGGATGTTCCCCAGTGACTTTGAAAATGTATAACCTATCTATATTTCTATAGTTTGAAATAAAAAAAAAGTTTGAATGAATGACTGAACTATACAATTATGCATCTGAAGCAATTTGGTAAAATAAATACTGAAACTTCATTACCTAGTAACAATCTTCCATAATTAGATCAGCCTAAAATCCAATAATAACTCAAAAGAATGTGAATTAACAAAAGTGTATTCTTCTACTGGAAAAATGACTTAGATATAATATCTAACAGGATTTATAGATAGAAAAAAATATGCATCTAATCATTTGAAACAATAATAACAATATACATAATCTATAATACAATAGCTGAACTATAATCTTTGATAATACACAAGAGCCTTCTATTGTTATTGACAAACAATCTCATGTGGGGTTAATTAGGATTTAGTTGCTTGTTGCCATGGTTGCACAATGTGGTGTCAGTATAGGCCATTCTTAGATGTGCTGTCACTAGTGAGGAATACAAAGAAAAAAAGCTAAATGCTGAAAGATGGTAATGAAGATGGCCCTGTGTTAGTTCCTAATAATATACTCAACATGTGTGCTGTTTTTTACATAAATGGAAGAAGAGCTTATTAAAAATTACTGAAGATATCTCCTACATAATACATATAATCCATCGATTTACAACTCTATGCTTAGCTAAAGCTTAGCTATAGTTCATTGGGCCACCCTATTGCTTACATTGACCTTGTAGCCAGAAATCTGTTCTGGAAATACCAGTTGGTGAGCCAGGTCAATTCCAGGTTGCATCTTCTTCCACCCCTCAGGCTGAGAAAGATAGACTGCGTAGCATTTAAACCTGGGACAGGAGGCTGCAGTCCAGTTTGGAAGCACATGTGGGGTATCTTGATAAATCTAGTTGTAATACATTTTATAAAACTCATATTTTATAGTAGTAGACTGACTAATTTTAGTCCAGGTGCAGTTTTTTTCTGGAGAGCAATAACAATTCTTTCATGTGTGTGTGAAAATTTAATAATATCCACCAGAACTCAAACCCTATTTTATGGACTATGCTATACATTTACAGTATATATATATGATACAAATATATATGATAAAAAGAATAAATACATTTTTTTTTTGCTTGGACTCCATGAAAATGTGTTCGTTTTCCATATATATAAGTGCAATGTATGAAAAGTATACTTTGCTTTACCATGGTGATTTTATGCTTTTTTGAAAGAATAAACGGATTTTTGGATTTACAGAATACAGCTCTATTTTTTCATAGAATGCATATATAAAAAATATATATATTTGTGATATGTATATTTCACTTTGGTTTACTGAGTAAAAAAATATAAAGAATATAAAGAACAGGTTTTTTCTTCAACAGGTGGCAAGGTGCTGCTGGATGAAAGTGTACAAAATAATCCTATAATGATAATGATAATCCTGTGTGACAATAAATGTTGTGTAGCCCATAAAATATATATATATATATATACACACACACAATATCTCACAAAAGTGAGTATACCCCTCACATTTTTGTAAATATTTTATTATATCTTTTCATGTGA
The DNA here is from genome assembly GCF_042186555.1 of Aquarana catesbeiana. Taxonomy (NCBI): domain Eukaryota; kingdom Metazoa; phylum Chordata; class Amphibia; order Anura; family Ranidae; genus Aquarana; species Aquarana catesbeiana. The sequence goes on from NC_133328.1 coordinate 90,637,738, forward strand.
CAACACTGAAGAAATGGCACTTTTCTACGATGTATATAGATATGTAGATTGTTGGTTATTGTCTTCTCATGAGCCAAAATCACCCAATTCTTTGGTCATGCATCATTGTCAGAATGGTGTTAGAACATGGGACATCGTGTGAAGAATGATCTCTAATATGATGCTGAGGTTACCCCAATCACCAGAGCAATTACATACAGTGCATGCAGCTCTGAAAATGCTTCCTTTTAGCCTCTAACATGTGTGCTACCTCTCCCAGGGTGGGGCACCCCCAAAGTAGAAGTTTAAGAATGAGTCCTTCAGTTCCTATTATGGGTACCATCAAAAGGAATAACAATATCCTTATCATGACTACATCCTTATCCCTCAATTTCCTCAGCTCCACACACACCTCAACTATTTCTGCTCTTGTATATACAGTATCTCACAAAAATGAGTATACCCCTCACATTTTTGTAAATATTTTATTATATCTTTTCATGTGACAACACTGAAGAAATGGCACTTTTCTACGATGTATATAGATATGTAGATTGTTGGTTATTGTCTTCTCATGAGCCAAAATCACCCAATTCTTCGGTCATGCATCATTGTCAGAATGGTGTTAGAACATGGGACATCGTGTGAAGAATGATCTCTAATATGATGCTGAGGTTACCCCAATCACCAGAGCAATTACATACAGTGCATGCAGCTCTGAAAATGCTTCCTTTTAGCCTCTAACATGTGTGCTACCTCTCCCAGGGTGGGGCACCCCCAAAGTAGAAGTTTAAGAATGAGTCCTTCAGTTCCTATTATGGGTACCATCAAAAGGAATAACAATATCCTTATCATGACTACATCCTTATCCCTCAATTTCCTCAGCTCCACACACACCTCAACTATTTCTGCTCTTGTATATACAGTATCTCACAAAAATGCGTACAACTCTCACATTTTTGTAAATATTTTATTCTATCTTTTCATGGGACAACACTGAAGAAATGACACTTTGCTACAATCTAAAGTAGTGAGTGAACAGCTTGTATAATAGTGTAAATTTGCTGTCCCCACACAGTCTAAACTGCTGGCAACAAAAGTGAGTACACCCCTAAGTGCAAATGTCCAAATTGGGCCCAAAGTGTCAATATTTTGCGTGGCCACCATTATGTTCCAGCACTGCCTTAACCCTATTTTGGGCATGGAGTTCACCAGAGCTTCATAGGTTGCCACTGGAGACCTCTTCCACTCCTCCATGATGACAACACGAAGCTGGTGGATGTTAGAGACATTGCGCTCCTCCACCTTCCGTTTGAGGATGCCTCACAGATGCTTATAGGGTTTAGGTCTGGATATATGCTTGGCCAGTCCATCACCTTTACCCTCAGCTTCTTTAGCAAGATAGTGGTCATATTGGAGGTGTGTTTGGTGTTGTTATCATGTTGGATACTGCCCTGCAGCCCAGTCTCCAAAGGGAGGAGATCATGCTCTGCTTCAGTATGTCACAGTACATGTTGGCATTCATGGTTTCCTCAATGAACTGTAGCTCCCCAGTGCCAGTGTTAGTGCCCACCATCGAGAGGCATTTTTTAATGGGATATACCATTTGATGAGCAGAATTAAAAGCTATGCAAACAGTAGAGACTGTAGATGTCAGATTGTGCCTCTTATGGTGTGCACATGCGCTGTGGTGACATCACGTCAGCTGATCTGGAAATCAACTGGACTGGCCTTCCGTACTGCGCAAGCATGGGCACTTTTTCAACAGAGGGCACTATTCGATAGAACACCGTCAGCACTCATGCAGCCCCAGTCCATGACACTCCTACCACCATGCTTGACTGTAGGCAAGACACACTTGTCTTTGTACTCCTTCC